>NC_088790.1:10230294-10541905 GCF_949628265.1 Cloeon dipterum | reverse complement strand
CACAATCAACCCCGAAAGTGTATCAAGCGGCGGCGGTGGCGGCGATTGCCGTAGGCAGAGGAATGCACTGGCTGTCTCTCTTTGATCTGCACCCCGCGATGTTTGTCGTTCGCAGTCGATGTGTTCAAATAGATGCAGAGGCATATGGCTTAGGAAAAGCAGCACTTTGCCTTCAGCCCCTTCACCAGAGATAGGCATAGATTTGTATTCCACCGCCTTTGCTATCATGATATGCGCGCACTGCTGGCTCTGCTCTTGTCAAAATGTGTGCGTATGTTGAGCGCGCAACACGATAGAGGCGCACTCTTGAGCTTCCTGCGTTTTGAGCTCGACTCAAATTCGGTGTGGCTTTGACGAATTTCATGTCTAACTTTATTAATTAATATGAGTCTTCAAGTGAAAATGTTCATTGTGAGATGTTTAAATTTTATCTTTTAATGATTTTCTTGTAAATTTTGCTTCATATCAAAGTTTTTTAAAGTAACAATTTTTGTTCGAAAACTTTGGTAAAATGTTTAAAAACATAACGGGAGGAACTGCATGTGATCGTCTAGATGGGAACATAATAAGAAATTTCAAAAAATTGTTATTTTTATACATTTAAAAATGTTGCCAAATTAGTTTAATGGATTGAGCTCCAATATTTTACCTTGATTCCATGTCGAAGTGCCCAAATAATTTTTCTGCCACCGAGATGAAGAATAATCTCATCCTTAGTTTGTATGCAACTGGTTCGATTTATATGCATAGCGGTGCAGCATTCCTGACTGATGTTTGACTATAAAAAATAAAAAATGTGATAGTAAAAAAACAATGGGTATCCTAAAATAAATTAAATTTTTCCACTTCAGTCAACTATCTCGGTATTATCTTCCAAACTGAAATAAATGTCTCTTATAAAAAATGTAAATAATAATTGTACGCCGTTGGTGTCTAATAATAAATGTGACAATGAACAAAATATGTATTTGCCTAAATTGTCAATAAACATAGCTTAAGAAATGAAATTTAACAATTTCCTTTGCTGCCTCATTGAGGCCATTTTAACTCATCGTACTTTGAATGCGAAAACGTGATTCTAATTACAAGTTGTGCGTAAATGTTTATTCCTTAGACGACCTAGATTCCCTTGTTAATTATTCCACGTAGAAAATAATGATTTGTGCCTCCTTCTCGTTTTGTAAATACAATAGCAGTGAATTCTGTTACACAAGCCGCCAATTAGAAACAGTGATTTGAAACCGTGTAGCACACAATTATGTAGTTCAAAATAAACATTCTGTTATTTTAAAGAGTGATATAATCATGGCATAAAATGTGCAAGAATTACGCCAAAAGAGGTTTTGGAAATCCAGGTACATCCCTGTGCTGTTTGCTTTGCCAGCTTTAAAGAGAGCCCTCTTTTTCGGTTTGTGAGGGCAACACGACTCTCGATACAGTCACTCGGCACACATACACGAAGAGATACTACACATTTCCCACAAAATCGAATTACGTGACTCCATTTTTTTGCTCGGCGGAAGAGGAAAGTGTGCGTGTGCCCCCGGGGACGCATATCGAATCTCTCTCTCTATCTCTCTCTCTCTCTCTCTCTCTCTCTCTCTCTCTCTCTCTCTCTCTCTCTCTCTCTCTCTCTCTCTCTCTCTCTCTCTCTCTCTCTCCCTCTCCCTCTCCCTCTCTCGCACTTTTCTCCGTTTCTTTTTCGGCGCTCGCGCGTAATGAATTCTCTCTCGGCACGGCAGTGGAAGAGATTCCTGTGAATTTCCTCGGTTAGATTATCCGACGTGTCAACAGCCACGTGTTTGCACCGAGTGCTTCAAATTGCTTGGCTTTGCTCGGCAAACTTTGCCTGCTTTCCATTTCAGTGTGCTACACGTGATTTGTTTATTCGTAAAATACTTCACCTTTTACCAAGTTGTAAATCTTAACTCTGCGAGTATAGGGCAAAATACCATGATTAATAGGTCGTATTTGTGTGATTTATGGGTTTTTGATAACGTCTATGTTATGTCCAGATAACTTTCAAACAATTTTAAATTTTTTGTTCATCGATGTTATTGATGTTTTGGCGTATTGTTATTTAGGGGTATCATAATAACGATAATAGCCAAGTTTCGCGGAAAGCGGAGAATGTACGCTGTTCACTTCTGTCGCTGCGAGGGGAGGGGGGACGAGAGTGTGTTCTTTAGCTCTCCCTCCACTTCCCGCTTCGCTCGCAAAGAGCACCACGACGTCCGCGCAATCCCTACTTTTCCGAATTTAATTTTCAGGGAGTATAATTTTGTCATTGGGTTGAAAATTGAGCTAACAAATGCATTTTTTTCTTGCTTATTATCAAATAAAATAGTCGAATCCAGTATCGAAGGTGAAGGGTGTCATTAGACCAAAAAACCAAAATAAGTTGAATTTCAAGTAGACAAGAGTTTAAAAATAAATTTCTTAGCCTACACGGCAAATTGCCCGCTATGAGAGGCTAGAAAGTTAAAATGCACTCTCAACAAGCAATTTTTTCGACAGCAGTTAATTTCCTGACCATTTTTAAAGGGTATTTCGCCTTGGAGGGAAGGAAACTCAAAATCATTGGTTGGTTGAAAGTTAAATTAAAAATTTTTAAGCAAATAGTGAGCTTTCCTTGGGATTTGTCAGAGAAAATTTCATACTTTGGGCTAATTTTTTCCATAGCGAAAATATTCAAAATTAAAGAAAATTACTCAAAACTATGTTTTAGTTTTGAAAAGGAATAATGTAAATTGTTCTTTCTTTTATAGAAATATTTGTCTACATGGAAACTGGCTTGTGAAATGTACCAGTAATTTGGCACGAAGCCCCTGCTTTAATTTGCATGAAACAGTGAAGGAAACGAGAGGTGCTCCTCCCCGCTGAAATGACAATATTTCACGTTGCTCCGGTTTTATCCACTGTGAAGTCAGTCTCGAATCAGAAAAAAAGAGGGCGAGCGAGCAGCGCGAGGACAAACGCCGTAATTTATTATCTGCAGCTTGATGTGACAGAGCCGTGTGGCGGAATTTTCACTGTGCCGCAGATGAGCTTGATTTGAGTTATATGAAGTGGAAATGAACTTTACAACCTACAAACACACACAATTCTCCGTCTACGTGCGTGCGGCAGATGTGTGTTGGTATACAACCTTGGTGGTGCGCGTATAATCTCCCCGCTCTCCCTCGTTTTTTCTGTGTGTGTCAAATAACCCTTTCGCGAGAGAACACGCGGTGCGCATTATTCTTTATTATAACTCTCGCCGAGCAGCTAGTTTGTTTTACCAATGGACCGTTTTTCCGCGTTTTGTTGTGCTACTCACAAACTTTTCAAATTTCTCTCCGTGAATAAGCGGGCCAGCGCGCGTGCTTAATTATTCGGATGTATGCGCTTGGTGCTCTATTAAAAGCTTTGAGTACTTGTCTGTTGCTTGAAAGTGTTGAGTGCTTCGCGGATTGCAATTTGCATAGCATCACAGAAGAACGCATTCCTTGACTCTGTTTGAGTAACGCGCCGATTTCTGTTGAGGACATGTAAGGAAAATGTTTTTCTTTTCGAGTTGCAGAAAAGTCGTTGAAGTAAAGAAATGGGGTAGCATCAGCGCTCAAACGGGACATAAAAATATAATGGCCAATTTTGGAGCAATGAATGTCGAGGAAGGTTAATTAATAATAAGGCAACAATTAATTCCGTTCAAGAGTGTTTTTGCTCTCACAAGATTGCAAAAAATGACAAAGAGCGGCTTTTCAGGACGACACTGAAATTTATATTGCATTGCTATAACTTTTGACATTTAACTGTTTTTTTAATTAAAGACAAAGTGGCTGAAATGTAATTGTGAAAATTATGTGTACAATATATTTTTCATTTTTGAATCAAATCATTCCTTTTTTTGTAACTAATTTTCTTTTATAAGATTTTTTTATTTATTTGTAATGAACAATACGCGCGGAGCCTCGAAAAATACGGGAAAAATATATAAGTAAGAAAGATTTTATAGAAAAAATTAAACGTACGTTAAATAGTTTACACAATTACGTTTCAGTTAATTTGCCACTAATTCAGACAAACAATTCGACTGCCACAAGCTATAGATAGTGCTTGATTGGGTAAATTTTTTGTTCAATTTAGCAAGGATTGACTCCCCAATAGAGTGCAGTAATCAAAATAGATCTAGGTAAGCAACCATCAAAATCCAGTATTTACGTTGGGTTGCTCCAGTTTCTTTGAGAAATTACACGGCAAAATGGCCCCGATTTCATTCGTCCCACAATACCACATATTTTCTCTTTTTTAATATTTCTTATAATTAAAAATGGTAGTTTCCAATACTTTTGATGCCCCTAATTCCAAACAAAATCTAGTAACGAAACAAAAATATCAAAAAGACCAATTGGCAACCATAAAAAATTGTAAAAGTTTTCTCTTTATTCTTAGAGGTATGTTTTATTTTAAACGACATCTTCCGTTGCGGAATTCCCGCATCACTAAATCCTCTAACGTGATTTTACGCCTTTTAATCACTCACAAAGATGTTGGAAAATTCACGTCCGCAGCACAAAGTTATTTCTGCATGGCTTTCGTAATAACATTTCCGGGTGCGCTACAAAAACGCTCTTACGATGCAAGCAAGTTTCTCTTCTCGTCAGCGACCCAGAAGTCCGGGCATTCATAAATTCGTCCGAGAAAACGACATTTGCTTTGTCGAGCAAAGGGCCTCCTTTTTCTCCGGCCGAACTGTTGCTTTTTAGCTCTCTGCTCACTCTCGCAAAGCGCTGCGCACGGCTCGTAAGTTAACGTATGTCGTCGAGCAATTTCTTTAAACTCTTCCGCACTGCAGGTATTCCTGCTCTCTGCTAGAGCCCCTCGCTGCAACAAATTTCGTCCTGCTTTGGAAAACGAACATCAAAAGCGGACCTTCCCCTTAATTGCTGGTAATTATGGTAATTATTTTGCCGAATTTTGCAGTTCCCAAATTCAAATGAACATAATTTCTGCCTCACTTTGTTGTGTTGAATCATTCAAAATTACAATTTGGAACAAATAACTAATTTCCAGTTAAATTTTCCTCACATAAATAAAATGATTAATTAATATCATTGTGAATGTTACTATCTTAAATTAAACAGGGTGTTCGACCTTTAGTGCGAGGGAAAATAATTCATTTTCCTTGCAGCTCAGAGCTCTGATTCATGTACCAAGCCGGGAAAGGCATTTATGTCTTATTTGAGACTGCCGAATACACCGTTACAATTGAGTGCGACGAGAGGAAGCGGGAAAGCAGTCATGCTCTCGGAAACTCAATTTTGCTGTTTTTCCTCTAGTTGCTTAAAAGTATGCAAAAGTAGTATAGGAAACAAAAGGGAAAATGGTCGGAAAATTGGTTGTTCGTTGTGAATTTGTTAGATTTAAAACAAAACTAAACATATGTTGATAGCACAAAATTAAAGGAGTGAATGATAATTTATAAAAGTTAATTTTCCTTTGCTTACCTTTATTTAAGAACAAAGTAGTACAAAAGATGCTTTTTGCCGAGATTTTTACTTAAATACTTATTCTAATAAAAAACACATGGATAATTATTTTCTGTTTTTTTTTTTTTTTTTTTTTTTATTAGAGAAACAAAAGAAACCTCTATTAATGCTCTGTGGGCCTTGCAAAAACGCAATAAATAACAAAAAACTGTTCCCAGAAAATATTGAAATATATGGAAGCTGTTTTTTGTTAATTAACTATGTCAATAACTCGACCGAAATTGGCCTCTGAAGACCTCTTTGGCACATAGTTGACAGTAACTAACAAATCAAAGACTTTGCATGGTTAGTAAACACACATACATTCCTTTGATTAGGAAATCACTTTAGCTTCGAGGAAAATGTCCGGAATTTCAATTCATCATGAAAAAATCCCCTTTTGAATGCTCAAGGAAAAAGTGATATGTTTGATCTTGATTCAAATTTGTAAATGACGTGTGCCAAAAAGCACGCCATTCATTTTGACCCGAAAACCAGGAAAGAGAGAATTCGGCCAAGATTGATTTTCTTCCTGCGATTGCCATCTCTACGGACCGCACTCCGATTTGGTCGGCCTAAAAAGTATATTTGTTTAGCAATTCCCACACGGTTCGAACCCTCAATTATGATATCATTTTGAGAAATGCTCATCATTCACCAGGTTCTCCGCTTTGCACGGACACAGAGGCAATTTTTCGCTTCTGCTGAGCACCGAATTTCGGCGGCAATTTATCAAGCGTGTGACAAGAAAATAAATTCTCGGGAGAGCACGGCCGCCTGCTTCCATTTCGACGTCCGGCCGACTTTTATGATCCGCTCACAACGGGACTGGCTTTTTATCAATGACGCTGAGAAAAAGTCTTTCACAGAAAACGTATTCGTAGAGGCTACATATTAATAAATTTCAAGTTTCGGTCGAGTTTTACATTCTTTCCTGCCCAAGCATCCGCTGCAGGGAAGCAGATAATTACATGTTGCTGCGTACAATTACTCTTGCGTTAATTACAATAACAATTCTCACACGGTACTATGCACAACGAGGTGAAAATTACAACCTATTCCGGCTAATAAATGTAATAAACCTCTCACCTAGTTTGCTTCTTGCTTCCTCAGTAAAACAAGCGGCAAGCGAAGTGTTTTATCGTTCTTTAATCCTTCATCCCCGCGAAAATTATACGCCAGCAACTTAGGCGAGATCGGGCTAAATGGCGTGTGAGTCAGCTAATTACTTTGAAACGCTTGATTAAATTTTAATTTGGCTAACTCGTATAAATCACTAGTTTCGCTATAAAAAAACCTGGCAAACAAAATGTATTAATCAATTTCCATTTCAGCAAGGATTTTCTACTAAAAAAATGTCCAGAATATGTTACTGAAAATTGTGCGCGAAATAGCGAAATATGTGTTTTGTTCAATCGTAGAAATCAATACATTATTTGTTGAAACAAAAGTCAAACATTGTGTTTCCTCGTTGCCAAGAGAGCTTCAATTTATTTTCCGACTATTTTTGGCTAAACGTCCGAAGCCCTATATCATGGTTGAAAGATAAAGTTAGTGCAGAATTTAATATTTATATTGGTTGAGATATTTTGAAGGAAATAAAAAATATAATTTTAGTATTTGACAACATTTCATGGATGATGTTTAATTTTAACGCTCTTAGCGATGAGGAAACACAATGTCCAGTTTTTTAATCTCAACAGCTACAATATTTTATGTCTGTTATGTTTAATATTTATTGGAAATATCGCACATTTTTAACTCAAGCATTTTTCAAAACAAACATTATTCCTTTGGAAATTATATTTGGCTATCATATCTTCATGCGTTACTCATTATTAGTGGAAATTTTCTCTTCTGTTCCCTTAATGAGGTACGATCTTTCTCTGCGGAAGCAAATAAGCTCGACGAATGGGAATGGTTCGTTTTTTGCGCACCACCAATTTCCCAGTGGTCGCCATCACACAGGACCGATTTCAAGCTCCTTCGATGAAAGTGGATATGTTATGCATCTAGCTGCCATTCGAAAGGAATCATAACAATCAGAAATAGAGAGCGATTGCTTGTTATCCGCGTGTGAGCAAAAAAGAGCGCCGCACAGCAAACACTCAGCAGCCGCCGCTAATGCACTGAAGCGTGTGTTGACAAATCCCGCAGATTTCCTCTTTTAGCAGTAGCAGCCTGAGAAGCCTGGCAGGAACAACAATGTCGTTATTGTTTTCGTCAAGAACCAACATTGGAAAAGGTTTCTATATCCGCTATCACCGACACGGAGCGTGTTTGTGTGCCATTTCCTGCGTCAGTCGTGACGAATGATTTGCCAGAACGTATATTGGGGAACTACTCACCTTTATTCGGTTTTATAACGCATGAGTCGTATGTTTGTAGCGTTGATTAAAAAAAATAGACGAACTCGAACTGTTTTTCATTTTTACTTCAGCCACAAAACAAATGAAAAATATTAAACTCCTCCTGAGTTCTGAGATCTCCTTCTGTCACACAAATTAGTTCCTAAATTTAAAAACTATTGCGATCGAATATTCGTTTTCCATCTCATGAAATTATCTGCACTAATTTTTGCATAATAGAGCCGATAATTATTATCTTCCAAGTCGACTGGAAATGTAACGATTTTATTACGAAAGTAGTCTTTAAAAGCTTCATTTTTACGAATGAGGAATTATGCAACCCGCTCGACGGACATGCTCAACAGGTAGCATAATCAGTGATGACGGATAAAAGTTTGTTCAGACTTTGTTCTGCAGTGAGAATGGGAACAACTCAATTTGTCGTGACCCTCACGAAAAGGTCGTTGGACGCCTTAAATAATTGGGCGCGTGTTTTGCTTTTGTCACCGAGATTCGGAGCAGCGCTTTGCGTGAGTATTTGCGGCACCAGAGTGTTTTTATGCGAGCCCCTGGGAGCGGAAGAAGATAGAGAGAGCTTGGAGCGCGCCGCGTGCCTTATCTCGCGCGTCCTCGCCTCTGCAAATAACTCGCGCAGTGCTCATCGTGTCAAATATTCATGAACAGCACACAAAGGGCGCGAATCAATAAATTACGCGCGATTAAGATGCCCCAGCGAGGGTCCTGCCTCCCGAAAACCGACTGCTCTTGTCCGGCTTTCAATTCGCTGGGGGATTAAGCAGAGTTGAAAATGAGATCTGCATCGCTGGAATTGAATTAGTATGGCTGTTATCCCTCCCATCTAAACGCAAATGAAGCTCGTGATTCAATAATTTGATAAATCTTTATGAACTTTCATTGCCACATTTTGAGCAGAAATTCATTTTTTACACATCATTATCTATTATCACCAAAAACTCCTTTTAAACGAAACAATAATGATGACGTTTGTGGTCGTCGATTTCATTAGGAATATTCAATCAAACTAGAAAAAATTTTCAAAATTCTTTAAAAATTTTAACTTTTTGAAACATAAATATGCCTAATAAAGGATGGAATTTTAGGCTTGTGAATCTCTGTCAGGGGAACTTGTTTCACAGGGAGAGGTAGTGGCCGGGATTTCGTCAGTTGCTATCTTTTTTAATCTGCTCACTGTCAGCAATAAGTCCTGTCGGTGACTTAAGATCCCTATGCAGTTCATTTTGTAGTTATGTATTAGATTTTTCAGGTAAAGCACTGGTGATGAGGATGAGTCTTGAGGAGCCGAAACAGCTGCTATTCAGTACGAGATAGTTGTATCTCTTCAATTCTTCACTTCTAAGCAGCCCGATCATTTGTTTAATTTGTTAGAAGGTCGTGAAGGCTCTCAGTTGCTTGTGGAGGATAAGCATTCGTATGTTTCACTTGGAAGACAGCATTCGCTATAAATTTATGAAACTTCTGTCAACCTTTGTCGCATATGACATCTAGAGAAACGCCCAATCGGCTGTTCCAGGCGGATTTGAGTGCCTTGATGTGGCTCTTGCACTGCAGGAGGAACCGTTCGAGCCATATTAAAGTTTGCTCATTTTCAGGAGGAAGTTGACGGAAACACACGAACAACGGGGGTATAGGTGTGGTTTCATTGTGATGGAATTCCGACAACAATCCCTGTCTGTAATTTTTTAGTTATTTACCAAATTTTTGTTCTGCAAAAAATTTAGCGCCTGTAGGGCTTCAGCCAGCCTTTGGAATTTGCCCGTGGAAGACGAGTGATTCCTTGAAAGCTTAATTCCACGTCACGGCTGCGAACGAATCGAATCAATTCGCCGACACGAGCAGCATCCCGAAGGAGCAAGAGAGATGGGCTGCAAACGTGTCGCCAGCGCATGTGACACCTGCTGACTAGAGATTAATCGCTGAAAATAGCCGGGTTCAAACCACCTGACTTGTGCAAAGCCATTTATCAAAATTTCTGCGGCGCGGATTAACGTTAGTTTTCGACCCCTGAGCACCGGCGGCGGCACACAGCCAGAGAGAAGGGTATTTAATTATCCACGTATAGCCGACGTGCAGGGTGTGATGCTTTGGCCGAAGCACCTGCCGCCGCCGCGCTTGAACAACTCACCTGCGGCTTGCAAACACAGCCGTAATTTATACTCGACGAATGCGCGCGCGAAAGGCAAATCCGAGCCGAATTATTATCGCCCTGACGCAAACGACGATCGACTAAGCGCCGCACAAGGCTGCAAAGCCGACGCAAATGTCTCGTAAACCTTTCGAAAGCTGCGGATTTTGAAGAAAAAAACTCGAGTATGAAATTCTCTATTTCTGCCGTCGTTGGAAGTTTTCATCTCCAGAGAACAATGTTGTCTGAATAAATAATGAGTTTATATTTTTGCATTTTTATGCTTACAGAGTTTAGCCTCGTTAAAATCGGTAAACGCAAAAGAACATTTTATTTTACTTGCTGATTTTTTTGCTCTTTTTATCCCTGTCCCAGGACCTGGAAGATAAATAAAAATCTAAGTGTATTTATGCAAGTTCCATCTTTGAATGTTGTTAGCAAAAATATAGTTTATTAACTGTTAATAAGCTGTGAAATTTTAGAACATTTTACACGTGGGCTCTTCAAATAGTCATTAAATCAGTATGGTTGAACGAACAAAGCTTTATTTTCGACTTCCCATGCAAAATAATACCCAAGTTTTTATTAGCTTTCCATGTCGTGCTAACACCAGCAAATTAAAAACAAAATTCACATGAGTATAAGTATAACCACTATTTACTTCATGCAGCCATTTTTCCGGATGCAAAAAAGAGCTGTGATCTGGCTCCAGCGTACTTCTTGGCCGAATGAATTTTGACGTACAAATAATGTTGGCCCCCAGAAGAAGGAAAACCTGAGTGGGCGCCGTTCACGTCAGTGACAGCGGAGATATTCCACGCCGATTCGCCATTACACGCACGAGCATTGTTCCAGAGCGAAGGAGGAAGGGAATCGAGGAAAATTGGAATAGAGAGAGAGAGAGAGAGAGAGAGAGAGAGAGAGAGAGAGAGAGAGAGAGAGAGAGAGAGAGAGAGAGAGAGAGAGAGAGAGAGAGAGAGAGAGAGAGAGAGAGAAAGGAGCACAGCAGGCAAATCTCTCTCCCTCGCACTATTCGGTTGTCAGCGGATAACACATGCTTGGAAACCATCAGGCTGTCACACGGGCTGCGCGTGAAATTCAGCGCGAGGTTGGATTTAACAGCAGGGACACGCACAAAGCTGGAGAGCACTCATCGAGATTAATTTGCTGATGCATTAAAATTGCACGAATAGTTCGATGCAATCGGCATTGGACTGTCTGCCACTCACGCGCGCCGGCTTTGCATCAATTTTCAAAGAAATTGTGGACGTGCGATTGAACATATTAATGGCCGCTTAGAGTGCGCAAAGGGAAGAGTTAAATCCTTGCTGTGCACTCGTCATTACCGCGAAATCGAAATGGGATATGGATGCGTGGTTCTGCTTTTATGCACTCTTCAAACAGGCCGAAGAATTGAATCGGAGAAACGTGCACCAGTCGAGTTTATAATAGTGCTGCAGCATTTATAAGTGTTTTGTGCGGTTTTTTTTCAAAATGCATTTGCCAACGGAGGAGTATTTACGGCAATCAATTCTGTTTTAATGTCAACAACTCGAGTCCGATCCATGTTTCAATCCAGAATTTATATTTATAGGTATATAAAGGGTTGGGATTTCAAGACGATCGACAATTTTATCTGAGCCTCCTTTCTAATTTCTGGTAATTAAATTTTACCAGTTCTTCTCAATTCATTTGTCTTTCATGGTGGTTACTTCACTTGCTTGTGTACTCACGGCTTCTTGACTATAGCTTGGTCACTTATGGACCTGAATGGTATTACCGTGCTGTTCTGGGAGCAGTATTCTTGTGGTTGCTGATGTTGAAAACAATGATTGTCTAATACACCTTTTCTGTGTGGGACAGGAAAAGTAGTTCTACCCATTTGGCTACTATTACCAACCATCATTTCCCTGTCCTTACTAATCATCGACCTTTTAAAAGTAAAATCTTGTGATTTTAAAATGTGCTTACCTTTAGGGGTCAAATTTTTTGCTCGAAATTTAATAGAAATGCACACGTTTATGTGATATATGTAATATATTTGCCATTTTTACAATAATTTTTAGTCAAAACTCGTCTGTTATTTTAATTGTGCTTTTTCCTAAATTTGAATACCATCATTTATATGCACAAGCTTTGGAAAAATATGTCGATTTTGTTCGATGTGTTATTAATTTTCGCAACTGAGGGATCAATGAACACCAGCAATTTTCCGAAGGCTTCGAAAAGTGCTTTTCTTCTAAATAAAAAAACTGCTTCGAGCGCATGTCATCGTCTCGGCGTCGTGTGCTGCAAATCCGAACTCACACGGAGAAAAGGGGGAGCATCAGAGGGCGAAATTCTCCTCAGCTGTGCGCCTGTGTCACGGATGCGAGAGCCAGAGCGAATCCAGTCCGAAGGCATCTACCTGGTGACGCGTGTGGCGAGGTGAAATATGCTCGAGAGGGTGCGAGAGCCGAATAAAACCGGCGCCGTAATTAGAGAGTCGGCGGCGAACTAATGCCTTTTGTGTGGAAAGACACAGCAGCACAACAGTTTTCCGCCTTTGCTGCGCGCTGAGCTGACAATCGGCCCGCATGCTTCTGTGAAAAACTCGTTGCCTCGCTCTTTTTCGACTCGCAACGAGTGCTAATCCCGAAAGAGCGGTGGGCCCCTAATTTCACATGCACATTGTATTATATACCGAGTTAGCGGTGAGGCGAGTGAAATTCGCACCACCGCCGCTCCAACAGAAACTACATGTTTGCTTAACATTTAACAGCGTGTACGTTCACATTGGAACCAATTTGCTGGCTTTTCCTCGCTGTTTTGCGGAGACGAATCGTTTTCCTGCTTGTGCATGTGTCGCCATATATATAGGTGCTGACCATTGTGGGACCAATTTTGGTCCGTTTTTATCACCCTCTGACGTAGGTTTCCTTGCGTCACACCTTTTCACTCTCAATTTTACCCACACGGAAACCAACCGGGCGTTTAATTAAAGCAATCAATTTTATGCTTGACATTCGAAACCGGGTTTGAACAATTGCCTGTCCATTTTTTGGGGATATTTTCTTAATGTTTTACCGTTTTTTTCATGGGAAATTGAAAAAAAAAACAAGTTAAAAAATAAGAGGATAATACATATTTTCTCTTAATATCAGAAATTAATTTTTGAGGTATCATTTCTGTTCCTGGTCAATTCCTAAAAAGCTTCAAAAATGCATATGATCGCTTATTTTGGAGTTATAAACTTAACTGAATTAAATTAAAAGCGTGAATAATTTCGAACGTTCGTTAAATTTCTTGTAATAAAATGTGGACGTAACATTTCCTGGTTTCCAAGAGTGTAAAATTATTCCCAACCAGTTAAATTTAATTTCTTCATGGGAAATCGAAAATCTGCAAACAATTAATTCACAAGAAGAATGTGCGGCCTTTTTTCAATTGGAGAACAGTGGGGTTGTTCTGCTCCGTGAGGTTTTTTTAAAGGATGATCATAATACGTGAAAAATTGAAAAGCAGTTGTTTCAGCCCCTCAGGCCCCGATTCAGCAGTGCTAACTGAACATTAACCAGTATAGCAATGTTCATATTTCTGAAAAAGGTCTCATTTAAAATGTGTAATAATGTAACAATTTTTATTTTCTGCTTGAGGTCGCCCTTTGAGCACAAGAGATCCGACTCAACTGCCTTAGGCCAGAAGGGGAGAGATCAGCGATAAATCGAATCACGCACCTTCACATAAATATGTACACGAATCGATAGAGTAGTCTTTTTCTCTTTTCCGGATGAGCTGACCTCACCGAGAGAGGCAGTCTCTTTATTTCTTTCTCCTATTCTGGGCACCCGTCGATCGTTTATTCGCGTCGAAAAAGCAGCGTCGGACCGAGTCAGCAGGACATAAAGTATAAATATAGCCAAAAGCTGCCCTGCGGAGCACGAGGTGTGCGGCCTGCGCTTGTGCGTGTACATGTATATAAAAGCGGCGTAATCGCGGCAATAACGCTCCTCGTGGATAGCTTTTCGCCGTGAGCAATTGGCTGTTTGACGTTCGCTTCACGTGCCCTTCCGCGGCCTATGTGCTCGCTCGCGGATCACTCTCTCGCGCATTTATCACATCTGCAGACTCTGCCGCCGCCACCGCACGATCGCCCCCATTTTTCTCCATTAACAGGCCATCAGCGTGTGTATCAGTACAGGTTCAAACTGCACCTCGTCTTCCTTCGCAAGTCCCTTAGGAATTGCGCTTGCCCGACCCCTGGCCGCTACATTTCCCAGGCACCCAAAGGGAAGTGAAAAATACTCAGCGTCGTTTATCTTGATTTATTTTTAAGAAAATAGACAATATATATTTTTAACATCATTTCAAAGGACACAATAAATGGATAAATGGTCAATATTCAAAGAGTGTTCATTTAACGTCGTTCTTTACAATTAACTTAAACTCTTTGGTGATCAAGATCCCTTTAAGCTCTTTAGTTTTGTTAACCTCTGCTAAGCACATACTGTAGCCAATATATGAGCTCACCGAGTTTCAATAACACCGCTGAGTGGATAACATGGGGCCCGAGTGGCAGCAGAGGAGCTTGGACTTATTTTGGCCAACTTTGCGCCTCTCCGCTCCGACGTCTTTTATTGAAACGCAAGAAATTTGTCCCTGTAAAGCCGCTGAAAAGGTGCGAAAACCAGTCCCAGGAATCCCAGAAATGCTCAAATATATTTCCCCCTGCTTTGCAATGCGAGCCAAGGGGCTGTGTCCTTTTAACCCATCATGCGATGCACTGATACAAGATTTATCGTAAAATTTTCTCACTTTTGCATGATACAATAATTACTACAAGTCAACAAGTCCTATTTCCATTACAATATACGCTCTTCGCGATTTTAGTGTCATCTGAAAGAAAATTAGGAACTTATTGATCACTATTGTAATCAATATTAAGACAACACTCCAAGTATGTTTCAATATAGAGATTCCGTAATTTGTCTTTTTTGTGATCAGATTTTGAGTGCGGGTGGATCGTTATATCGAAATTTCCTGCAACTGACTCTGTGGTGCCAATTTTATTTAAGAATTAAGGTTTGAACGACTGATAATTGAAGTTAAACAATGCAAATCATTTTAAATTGTTCCCAATACAATTCTACTTTAAGAAAAAGGAAATGGTAAATTACGCCCCGTTTTTCACGCCCCTCAAGGCGGCGCACGCTAGAGTGATTTTTCGATTTTATAATATAATATTTCCTGTCCGTTCTCGGTGCGGTGCAGTCTTCTCAAGTGTCCACTAAGCGAGACCACATCGTTTGCAATAGATTGGAAATCGATATACGAATGCCAGCCTAGATTTATCTGTCATTTCTCCTCCGTAATTTGACTTGTGATATGCGTCTTCCAACGGGGGAATAGCCACTGCAATAAAATGTCCTAGAAATCTGTTCTGCCAACGTCCAGATACATCCGAAAATCAATCCTCAGAAGATTAAGAAGCAAAAAATATTGATTTCTAAATCATAAAATTTCTAAGAGGAGATATATCACAATGATCTGTTTTTTAATTTAATTATTAGGGCTATAGGATATAATTTTTGACTCTTGATTTTTTACAAACTAAGTCAATTAAATATGCTCCAGTTCATACAATCGTAAAAAAGTTGTCGGTTGGTGCGATTCACGAGCGAACATCTAAAAACTTTCTGAACGCGTTTATAATACGGCCTTTGCATCTGTTGCTGCCATCTCGCAACTTTGTTGAGAACAAACTACGCGCAGTCTTTCCTCCTTGTGCCCGGAGCAGAATCATGCCGGGTCGATCGTCGCACTTCTTTAACAATCTGATTATGCGGGTTAATGTGTTGCAAACTTCTGAAATAAAGCACAGACGTTTATGTGACTTTATTTTTTAATAGTGGGCGAAAAAAATTCGTTGTGAATATGAATAGTTCTCGCATTTTGAAAACGTCAAAAAGTTTTTGGTTTGCCTTCAGCGGATTTCAATTCGTGTGAATTTAATTTTCATAATTTGTTTTTGCATGGATGAAGCACAACATTAATTTCAACTGCCGAACAGAAAATTAATGCCAGGTACTCCTCTTCAGCTGCTATAGGCACCTGAATGGGTTATAGATTTATTATAAGTCTATAAAAAATCCCCTCAGTCTTTGCATAATAGAAAAAATAACTGTGTATGAACCCTTCAAAAAACAAAAATGCCCCTTATTCCGGAGGGAAGGAACAAAAAACTGTCACGCTAGATTTTACCTTGAAATCATTTTCAAACGTATTTTAAGGAAGTCGTGTGGGTAAAGCGATAATAATGGGTCTGCAAGCAATTAGCCACCCTGCCGAGCGGACGCTGTTATTTATTGTCCGCGAGCTGCTGCGTGTGACAGTCGTGTGAAATTGATTTAAATGAAAATGATGAGGGTTCAGGAAGACTGTCAATGAGCAGCCTAATAAAACAGGTGAGCTTGCACACAGTGCTCCATTTTCTCACAATTCATCCTGTTACTAAAGGTTCTTTAATAGTTTATTGAGAAGGTCAAGCACTTGTTGGACAAATTGCGTCGTGAAAACAAGTATTCTGTCCACTAGCATCATAGAAATATTCAAACAAAAGATGTAAAACTGCCAAACGAGATTTATGGCAAGGCCAATAAAACACAGACAAAAGTCTCCAATTTTATGCTGAAATTTCCCCTCAATAAATCTTGTTACTTACGAACAGCGAGTGGTTGAAAGTTCGCCTAGCCTCTTCATTTTAATTTACCTCAAAATCTTTCTCCAAATATTATTCCAGTTTTCAGTAGACGTGGCAATGCTGTCTTATTGACACAAAATTTTCAGATTTGTACATGCCAATTAGGGCTAAGAAAAGTAGTAACGAATGTCTCCTCTGGTCGTGTTTCCTGCTCGCACTGCACGATGGCAAATAAATTAAAGCGTCTGTGCAGGAGTGCAGATCTCTAATCTCGCGCTGCTGCCTTTCGAGTGGATTGCCTTGAGTCACAAAACAAGGCACCTTAACCCCTCTCTCGCACGCGCACGCCGCAGATCAAGCGCATATATATGCATGATTTTAATTTTGATCGCCACCAACTCACCTTGTATGACGACACATCTGAAAATGGTTACTTAAATTAAGTAGCAGTTTTGTACTGAAAATTGGCTGTTTCAAATTTTAAAAAATAAATATGAAATTGAGTATTTTTGTTAAATTCAACCTTTTAATGATTTCTTAGTTCAATGACAAACTTGTAAACCCTGAATAAATTTTGAAAACTGAATAACTTTCATTTTTGCTCGAGTTTTACTGGATTAAATTTAGGAGTTCATGTTTTCCCATTTACTGAATCACTGTTTGATTTCATCGAAATTAAATAAAAATAAATAAAAACTCTTGAAGCACAGCATATCCGATGTGAAAACTTTGAAAAAAATCTTTAAACTAAATTTAAGAAAAAATGAATGGTTCTGCTCTGAGTGAAAATGTACTCTGGATGGTTAGCTTATAATAAAAAGGATTTGGTCATTCCCTTTTCACAATTCCCTTTTTTATTTTACTCAGAAATTAACGAAGCTGGACATTTTCGATGATTGTAAAAACATAATTCTCTGCAATTATGATATTTTTAGGTAAAGCACTTCTGATGAAGCCTACGGGGCCTAAGCTGCTGGAATTTATAGTTGGTCAGTTTTGAATTTCTACATAAAAACACAAAGCGAGCGTGTCTGGGTAAAAGCACTATTGGTATATGGATATCTGACCGTCCAAAATCGATATTCTTCCTTAAGGGATGCACGTTGGGAAATAATAGTCGTTAGACATTTTTTCAGTCTTTCAGATTTCCAAGACAAATGATTTCTACTAATTGCTGGCCAACTTTTTTATCCGGTAGCCACGGATATTCATTAATCATTTGACCAAGTATTTTGAGTTTGGTTTCTCATTGGTTATCCTTTTAATTAACTTAATTACCTATCCATTCTATTGTTTTGTCAAATGCGAAAATTTTATTTATACCTGCTAAAATAGCATAGGGATATTGCAACGTGTCAAGCAACACGAGATCCAACATCCAATACATTTTCGCTGGAATTAATATAATTTCATTTAATGAGGCAGACATATCAATAAATATCATCACACTGCTAATAATTATTTAAAGAAATGTGAAAATGGGTATTGAGCAATCATAGCCCGCTACTTTTAATTAAAAAAAGGATTTTCATAAGTATAAAATTGTCATTTTGATGATGATACCAAACTTGAGAATTATTTTTTATAAATGATTACGAACGGTCAATTAATATCCTTTACACTGGTTAATTCCTTATTCAAAAGTTAGTTTTCAACATTTCCTGCGTATTTAAGGAGTTTTGAAACGATCTGAAGATTTGAAAATGTGTAAATACCAAAAGGCCTGATGGCAATACTTTTATGATTTAGCACACATGACAGCGCAGACGCTGTTGAAAGAAGTCCATATTTTCAAATCAAATTTTTTCGGAAATGTTAAAATACAAATTTGTCAGCAGTGAATACGCCGAAATTATTGTTCTAAAATTAAGGGTGTGCATTAGACCAAATTTTTATAATTTGAGGAAAATATTCTAATTTAATGTTTAAATTTACTAATGGTTCAATACTAGCTATAATTTCAATAGCTCTCAAACTTATTCAACAAGATCTCTTGATTTGACCTTCTGAAAATTTTCCCATCTCCTTTTGATTAATTGTTGGAAATTTAAAAAAAAGAAAAAATCCATTTGGCGACAGAGATATCAAGATTCGCCTAAATATATAAATTTGCTCCGAGTTATAACAGTTTAAAGTGTGGAAATTTCAGTCAGATCGGCTCTCAGAGTGCAGAGTGGCTTTTGCCGGGCATGCAACACCCACGCGGCGGTGGTGGTAGCGGCGGCGGCGGCGGCGGTGGAGGCAGAAGAACACGGCGGCTGGCTGGCCCGGTCGTCTGCCGGCGGCTGTGGGGCGAGGAGCATTCACATACACAGACTCTCGCTCATTTCGTTCTCTCGCAGTCGAGCGACGGACGGCGGCTCCGAAGCAGCAAGGCATGCTCGTGCGGCTCGTGCTCGTGCTGGCGGCCACGACGGCCTCGGCCGCCGCCTACCTGAACGATTGGTCGCAAGCAGGGGTACGCAACTCGCAGCCCACGTGCGTCGACATCCCGCGCAACATGAAACTCTGCCACGGCATCGGCTACCACAAGATGCTGCTGCCCAACCTGCTCGACCACGACACCATGGAAGAGGTGAACCTTTTTTCTCGCTTTGCGCCGCGCCAGCTCGCGCTCCGTCTGCCTCGCCACTCTGCGCAATGATTATAATATGTCAGTACAACCGCGTTTGGGCCAGACTACGTTTTTTTCTTCTTTTTCAATCGTGTCTACATCCCGTCGCGGGCTTGCTCGGGGATGAATTTTCGCTTCCACGCGTTTCCCATTTGTGCAGAGGGATGAAATGAAACCCTTTTTTGAAACTGAACTTAAATTGAGAGCATAAATAAATTTTTGTTCAGGTTTTGGGTTCATTTCACGTAAAAATAATTTAATTAGGGCCTGGCCAGGTGATTTTGCGTTGGGATCCAGGGAAAAAAGAGCCGTAATGGTTACATTTAATAGAAACTAAATCAGTACAGCAGTTTAAAAACGCCAAAATAAAAAATAAACACTTATGAGCATGCCCCAAATTAGGTTGTATCTGAAAACATTTAGAAAAATTACTCCCGCATTAACTTCAGAATTTGCCGTAGGAATGCTTGACCACAACATTTTTTTTTCTCTGGAGATTTCACAATCGCACAAAATGATTTAAATTTTCAGACAAATTGATGATCTAGTGTTTGGATATTTCTTTTGAAAATTAATTTTTTCTGGTTTTGTCCTTCAACATTTTTAAACCGTTTTTTTCCAGTTCACTCATTAATATTCCATCATAAATTTTAACTCTGAAAAATTAAAGATACACAAATTCAGACTCTGTGTGGATTTTAGCAACGGTAAAAGCTGCTAAAACTGTACAATCAATGAAAAAAATGTAATAAAAAGCAGCCGCTGTACAGGTATAAGACTTTATAGCACGTTATTTGATTTTTCCACTTCAAAATTTCACTTCTGAATTAATATCCTTGCAAAATTGGCAATTGAGCAAAATTTCAAATTTTCTATTTGAAATATAGTCAGCTACTATTTTTCTGAATTTTTGCAGAAATATCGAAAAAAATAACAGCTCGCTGTTAATGCCCGAAGCTGATTTAATTTCCAGAGAAAATTATCTCTTATTTTGAACAGCCACGATTGTTTTATGGCCATGTATATATCTCAGGCTTCATTCAGCAGCACTAATATATTATGGCTGCAATACACAATCATAACCACAGAATTATAGCAGATGATTATGAATCCGGAAAATGATTGACTGTAGCTGCACTTATTTTTTCTTGAGCTCAATTTTAAAAGAGATTGAAAATTTTTGTTGAAACCCACCGTCACAGCCTCCCTGCAACAACTTACAAGCCGAAAATCCCCCTTTTTACTGAAGCTAAATCCAAATATTATATTCTGCTTATAATACAAAAATTTAAAAAAAAAATCCGCAAGTTTCAAGGAAAAGGCTTAGTTTAATAACTGCTCCCCAGTGACCAAGAGGTAATTTTAATTTGTTTTAAATGCGAAATAAATAGATGAAAACAAATTAAATTGAAAATTAAACACAACAAAAAAATAAAACATGCAAAGGTAATTTGACATATCCACTGCATTTTTTAAGTATCAGCGCCCATCAAATAAAACTAATTTTACTGTTATTGTTTGTGTACTAAATTAACGACATGGCCTGTTGTGCATGTATCTCTAGGTTTCTAGCCAGGCGTCTTCGTGGGTGCCGCTGCTGAACATCAATTGCCACGCGGACACGAAACTGTTCCTGTGCTCGCTGTTCAGCCCGGTGTGCCTGGAGAGGCTCATCTACCCCTGCAGGTCGCTGTGCGAGAAGGTGAAGGCGGGTTGCGAGGGAAGGATGCGTACCTACGGCTTTCCCTGGCCAGACATGTTCAAGTGCGACAAGTTCCCGCTCGACAACGATATGTGCATCTCGCCTCAGGTCAACAACAACAGCTCGTCAGAAGGTGAGAGAACAACACCACACTCATTTTTTAATTCGGAATTTAATCCTTGCGTAATGATGGAGCGAACTGCATGTTTCAACGATCTAACCATAGGTCATCAGATGGAAAAAATTTCATCCGACAGTGAATTTTGGCCTGGAAAGTTCGTTGATAAATTTGGAATCGTTATTTTTAATTTATCTCCAAACTAAACACATTTTTATTAAATTTTAATTAAATTATTGAAGATTGTCTACATTTTTCGTAAGGTGCAAAGGAAATTAAGAAAATCTTTTTGTCAGACCAAGCCTTAATACTTAATCTTGTCGGCCCGTGCCCTTTCTGGCTGTGTAAAAAGCGCTGCCCCCCCCCCCCCCCAATATAATATTAATGTTCTATAGCCATAGATTTAAAAGAAAAATATATCGGCTTTAAAAGGGCACCTGCTGCTTTTTAAAATAACTATAAAAGTAACGAGATAGTGAAAATGGAGAAAATACACTCGACCAAGGTTCACCTCCTATATTTCAATTTTAATTATATGTTCAATATAATTAAAACCAGGCTTCATCCTCGTTGTCAAAAGAATTCATCCTGGTTTTAATTATATTGAACATGGAAACAACCTCGAGTGGTCGCATTTTTCCAATTTTAATTAAATACTTTTTTTTTGTTTTTTCCTGGACATGGAAAATTCAAGCAAACAAACTATTTATTATTTTACACAAAGTTCTTCATATGGAAACTGACTCAAAATATGACAGTCTGACGCTATAATATGGAGAAGATAATATTTTCTGAAAACACTGACTTTAACACCGAGATGCGGGTCAAAAATATCACATCATTGATAAAATTTTCTTTTCCATAGCACTTCTATCTTCCCAATGTAGGCAAAATATCATCACAATGTTAAAATATTTCCTGATCCTTCACATGGTCGTCTATTCTCCCACGACCAACAGAGAGGCAAAAATAATACAAAAAGAAACGTGGCAGAAACAAATGTTCTCAATTTTGGCACTATGTTGGTTATTGACGAGTTTTGGTAAGAAAAGTTATTAGAAGTATCACGCAAAATTGTCTTCCATGGATCAATAAATATTGAGGAAACGCACCCCAGGACTTTATTCTTTGACGAGTAAACCATCTGTTAAGTTAATATTCAGTGTAAAAAGACGGAAACTTTCTGGCAAAGCTGCGGAAGGGCGAAAGAAAGAAAACAAATCCGATGAGCTTTGCGGCGCTGAGTTACAGTCTGACACGAGGCTCGGCTGCTTGGCGCAGCAGAAAAGTTCCTAAGACGCACTCGGAAACAGCATGTGGTCCTTTCCAGGCAGTCCATTATTGAGGAAAATGGAGCGCGCAGCACGTGTGCCATCGTTACATTATATGCGCGCTGAAAAGGGAAGCAAAATACCAAACTTGACGTGCCCTCTGTCCAAACAAATAATGCAGATGCACTCTTTATCTTCTAACTCAAGGCGCGCGAGAGAGAGAAAAAATGACAAACGGGATGACTTGGGCTTGAGGATGAGGGACGTGAAAAATTAGCTGACATCGCCAATTTTTCAATGTACTTTATAGCACCAATGAAAGTGTAACCTCTTATGTCGTGCATCGTGCACCTGGAACAACTTCTTTAGTTAATGCAAAAATATAAATTATCGCTCTCAAAAAATGTCTTAAAATTAGTGACAGCCGGTCGAATTCTAAATATATTATTAGTGTTTTTCACACCCCTAAATGCACGCGCTGGTGCGAACACGAGTAGCAGAGGGTAAGGGGGAGGCAGCAGCAGCTTTGCATTTTAACCATTTTAACTTGGACAAACTCGATCTTTTCACGATGCAGCTGGAGTTGATTTTTGCTTTGACAGTTTTCCCAAAAGTGACGCTGGCTAATGCTGTGGTCCTTTTGTGTCGCGCATGACGGTGGTCAATGAGCCCCGGATTAAGTTGAGCAGTGGAGCGAACGAGGCTATTTATTCCTTTCGCACGCCCCTTGAAAGCTCCATCTCTATTGCTGTCTACAATGTTCAGTCGAGTGCGTGAGTCTTTTTTGTCAGACTAAGTTATGAACTCGACATCAACTACGGAAAAAAGAGAAAGAGCACGGCTGTAAAAATCACACAACAAGGGATAAGAATAATATTTAGCTCAGATTTATTTTTTCAAGCGCCTACGGAATAACTTGAGGAACAGTGTAAAAAATTTGACAGCTTAAAATAACAGTAATAACACTTGGAAGTTTTTATCTATCTTCTACCTAGGTACTGACTTCTGCTTTTTTTACAAAAATCGACGGCATCAATCAATGGACATTTAAGTGTGCGGAGTAAGAAATGAGATAATTTTGATTTTAAGGATTTTAACACTCCAAAAAATTGTTAAAACATAAAGCCTGTCGATTTGTGGGGGGATTTTCTTCCATAGATCCTCCCGAATTTCGGAAACTACTACACTGAATTTTCATTCTGTATAAGTAAAAAAAACTTAAGTGCATGAAATAGAGCCGAAAAGAATGATATTTGTTTAACGTGTGATGCTGACAATGAGGAAAATGTTAATTTTTTACTAATATGTGCGAGTGACATTTGTTTTGTTACAATGTTAGGTTAATAAAAATCCCTAAAAAATTCATAAAGTAATTAAATAAATATATGTGTTTCTGTTGAGTTGCTAAATAAATTTGAATCAAAAACAAATACAAATTAATATCCATTCCACTGAAACACACAAAATGTCTAATTATGCCGACAGCAAAGCCTGGCATTATTTTTCCGCACATCCTGTTCAGGCAAAAAGGAATTTGCATATATTATTACATTTATTTCCAACTCACAACGCAGCAGGATCGTGCGCCGCGGGCAAAGAAAATCCGCCTTGTGCACGCGGGCCGTAAAGTTACTAATGCGAACAACTTTAAAGCAGCTGGAAAAAATGGAGATCCGTGAAATGGCGTGATTTGACGTCTCTATTCATTCGAGCGCGTATGTACGTCCGTAATAATAATTTTGAAGCTGCGCGGCGAGCCCCACCAGGTAAATGTTCAGCTCGAAGACTGTTTGTCTGTCTGTCTGTGTGTGGGGGCAATAAAACAAACACGGCAATAATTTACAAGCATCACGCGTCGTGTGCGCCGAGAGAGTTTTATATGAACGCTTGTTACGCCCCAGAGTCGAAAAATTACTAAACAGCGAGTGTTCCTCTTCTCTTCCTTCAAATAAAAAGCATTGACAATGACAGGTATTAGCAAAATTTACACATATTTGAATTTTGCAGCCATCAAACAAATTTTAATTTTCGTGGAATTTGTATTTGGAAATGTATCGACTTCGCGCCGAGGGTATAACAAACGTGTCTGTCTTCATTTTTAATTTTTCGAGAGCTCGTATTGTGAGTGTGTAGAAATTCGCCCGGCTGGCCGCGTCTCGAGTGCGGGCTTCCTCTCATTTCCACGGGTGCACGGCTCAAAGGAGTCTGTTGACCTCTTGAGTGGGTGTCAATTGAGAATTAACTCGCGCGCGTGTGAAAATGAATTATGCATCTCATGTACTTTTTGCACTCTCTCCAGCCAGGCAGACTCCGCTTCGGGCTCTTCCGGGCTTAATAATAAACCACACATAAATTGTTTTAAATTCCAGCGGTAAGAATTTTTATTTTCCGGTTAAAATAAATGTATTGCCGTTCAGAAGAGGGTAACTACCCTATACACGGCCGCATCCTATTAAGGATATCATCGACACCAAATTTGTATTAAAATTTCTGGGCCTATACCAAGTAATTTTTTTTTAAAAGGTACTCAAAACCATTTCGGAGAAATGTTATAGGTGCGCATATAGTAAACTGAAAAATATTCCTAACGATATATTCTTGACAAGTTTTGTCATAATAAATTTGAAATAATTCGTACTTACACCTGGAACAGGGTGCTTACGTTGTAAGAAAAATTCATAAATTTATCGGTTCATTCCAATGCTTGCAAAATTTATAGTTAAATAATTTCTAAACTGGTTTTAGGTGATTGAGAATGATGTCCTTAGTAAGTACGAATAAATTCAAATTTATTTTGATCGGAGAAAATAAATTCTTGGTGCGGGACCACCCAAAAGGGAACAAAATCACTGTCCCTTTTTGCGTCCTTAAAAAAATAAGAGTAACTTTTTATGATTTGTGTCAACCAGCACCCCATTTTTCGCCCGTGAGCACCGCCGTAAAATCAAATCAAGTCCCAACGCAAACAGAACATTAATCGCGGGTGCACGGCAATATACACCAATTAGCACGCCATTTTTCGCGTACATCGTCCGCAAATAATCCTGTTAGCGCGCGACCCGGACGCAACCCCCGCCTTTTGATAGTGACAAATAATCATGCCCGTCGGCTAAATCCGCGCGGTGCAGCGTGGCGGACGCATTCATTGTGATTCGCACGCACGCGATGCGCGGAATAAACAAACTGGGCAAAATTTAAAGTCAGACAGGACAAACTGTTTGTGTGCGGATGTCGCGGGTGAATGATTGCGAGTGCGCCCTTCCAGGTGCTATTTACACGGAGGCGTCGCGCCCCCCGTCGCGAGCAATTACTCAAAGCCGTGACGCCCCGGCCCAGCGCTGAGCCAGCTGGGGAATAACGCGCGTCGTTGGATTGGATTGGATTACGAAACAACAACCAACTCGCGCGATGAGCCCGAGATCGCACTCGCTCGCTCGCTCAGGGCGCAAAAAGCCAGCTTTTCTGCCTGGCAAACGGAGCCCCATACAAGTGTATCGCCTTTCACTCTCGCGACGAGTCTCTCTCACTCACAAGCGCACCTCTCGCGACTTGACGCGTGCGGTGTCTGTTTTCTGTTTTCCACTTCAGCCTTGCAGCCACCCAATAATACCATATATTATAATATGCCTCTCTGGGCCGCTCCCTGGGCTCATTGATCATGTTCCAAGGTGAAATTTGGATGGGGCAAAACTACATCCCCCTCAAGGCTCAGCAGGGTGCTGCTCAAAATTGATCCTAAAGAACGGCATGAGTGTAATGCGAATTCAAATTTTGAGTTCAATCTGCAGGTACATTCAATTTCGAAAAAGCTAGGGATGTGTCTGCTTTAGTATGAATTGGAAAAATGGACAGTGATTTCCCGCTATCCATCAGGGTGCAACACAGCCCACTACTCAACGCTTTTCAAATTCACTCTGTAACTTTGACAAATTTTTCTCTCCTGATTTTCCTTTGAATTTCGAAGAAAATAAAGAATTATAAATAAAAGATGTAAAGGGGGCCATCGAAATTTCAAAAAAGGTCATAAAAGGTGAAAAAATCTCAATCTTTTATTTTCGGGTTTATTTAATAGATAGCCAAAATATGGGGAACACCCCCTTTTCTGGACTTCAAACTTAAAATTTCCCCACTTCTTAGCAAGTTCTTTGTAAAATCAAGAGTCACTTTACGATTGGCGGTGCTTTTCAGTGTCTTTATGACAGTATCATTCCCTGAAAATGTTTTTCCATGCAATTTTCATCTGCGATACTCGTTTGGTAACTTAATATAATTATTATCTGCGCAAAGAAAAACATTCGCCTGCAGTGTTAAAATTTTTTAAATTATTGGAAAAAATCATTATTTGTCTCCCAACTGGAAAAATTATACTTCATATTATAAGGAGATTAACTATATAGCTGAGAACAATCCAATCACCAATCCAAATGATCAAATTTTAATTCTTCGAAGAATCAGACGTGAAAACATTAATCATTGTACATGTTGTTTTTATTCCTTGTTTTTGTATTATATGACAACCAACGAGTTTTTTTTTATTTTTCAATTTTAGTTTATGCATGAAATGGTTGCAGAAAATTTAGTAATCAAAATGAAATGGTCCAACGAACATAAAATTTCGTTAAACGCCATAACAGCTATGTCACAATTATTCACGCTGAATTTTGCTTTCTAAACATTCGAGTATTCCTTTTAAGTTCAAACTAAAAAGCCCTCTCTTCAGATTCTGCTCTCAATCGCCTGAGACCAAACAAGAGAGAGAATCGTACCTCATTTCAACTTGCCCGTATTAAAGTTCACGTCGATCTGCTTTTAAGTTTTCTCAGACGAGCAGACGAGCGCTCAAATTAGGCCGATAAACTTTCGTATCATTAATACAACCTGCCCAATTAGGAGAGAACTGTGTTGGTTCTCCTCCTCGCGCAAATTGATATAAATTGATATGGAGAGGCTGAGCTGAACTGGAAGACGGTTATTACCATTAATAAGCAAGCAAAGTATGTATACTCGTACCTTTTGCGAGATTGGATATGTTCCAGCAGCGAGAACAACCGTGCAAAGTCACAGCGTGGCATGCGTTTAATTAAAAAAAAAAAATCGCAATTTTCGTATAGAACTACCTATAAATAATGTCAAACTAGTTTTAACGTTTGATTAAACTTTTTATTGTATAAACACAGGTTTGATGGGTTTTTTCTCTATAAAATGACAGTTTAACATTTAATGCAAAATAAACAACACAGTGGGTAAAAAACGCTCTACATCATTAACCATATAGTGATATGAAAAAATTCAGATATAAATTTAAACAGCAGTCACAAAAAATTATAGCATAGCTAAAACTTTCCCTCTCCAGCATTCTTGGAAAAGGCTTGAAAATGTTGTGTTTGTTTTCCACGTTGAAATAAACATACCAAAAAACTATAAACAGTCGCCGCATAAAAGTTTTCGGGCAAAAAACCGCTAAAGTGCGCGTTGTAACCAATATCACTCTAAAAGCGCTCAGCAGAAGTGGCATGCATACACATATAAAGTCTTGCGGCCGGAGCCGGAGAAGCAATTTGTCTTGCTGAGAGGGCGATATAACTCAAGCCAGCAGCTTTTGACAGGGCTCCTTTGAAATATGGCATCGTTAATACTTGCGCGCGTGTATTATTTATTATTGAGCAGCCACCGTGGCGGAGCAGTTCCGTGTTTTGCATCGAGTCTTTTCCGTCTCGCCACCGCGCTGAGTCAAATGGAATTGCCAATTTCAGCCAGCATCTCGCGCGGTGACAAACGCGCCGAGCGAGAACTTTTTCGTGCACTTGATGTTTACTTTCTAAATTTAATATCGGGCTGAAAGTTGCGCGAGCAACACATCAAATGCGAATCAGAGATGTTTGATTGATTCCTCAGAAATATTGAAATCGCGACAGTGACGCATATTTTGACACACGTTGCTTTAAGAAACTAATCTTTCCAGGCAGCAGAAAAGGAACCAGGAGGGCGTTAAATTGTGATGTCACCAAATATCAGGGTTGATGAAATTGAAAATTCGACTTTTATGTAGATAGACTAACAAAATCAATTTAGATCCCAGTCAGTTTCATGGATATCATAACTGCAAAATATAAAGTATTATTCATGAAATTTATTTAATTTGCTGATCTTAACGATCTTTTAGATGAAATTTTCACTGGTATCAGCTTTAAATTAAATTATGTAATAAGAAAATATTTTAAGACACTATTTGCCACCAAATCCTTTTTGAAAGAGTTTTATAGCCTCCAAATGAGGTCCAAGAATTTTTACTGAAATCACAAGCAGATCGAAATACACTTTGGAATACATTCAAATTTTATGGTTTTTGAAAGGGGAGAGCTTTTTAGCTGTCGGATGGAGGGTGAAAGGCTTTAAAATAGGTTTCAAATTTAATTTAATATATATCTAAAAATTGATTAGAGTACCATTCGTTCGTTCAGCTACTTTAAAAATAAATCCTGTTTCGAAAGGCTCAATTTACTAACTTTTAATGATCAAAATGGTATATTAATTGAAAAGACCGGAAAAGACCAATAAATTGCAAGATTGTCACCTTTCGACTTGGTGACATCTTTAACTATGAGAGCAGAGGTCGTAAGATCATATGTTTGTGGTGACAGATTTATTTCACCCTAAAATACGCATTTTTGTTAATGGGAAATCCTCTTCTTCGCCTCACAATAAAAGAGGCAAGAAGGCAGGGAAAAGAAAATACAAGCTCGCGCGCACGATTGATGTTACCCATGTAGCGCAACAAAGTAAGATCGAAAATACGAAAGCCAGGTGCCCAAATCGGCCTTGCGGCTCAGTAAAATCCTAATTGTTTGATTTATTGTTCAAGGAAAGAGCATCAGCTCTGAAAATAACCTGCTGCTCGCTGTCGAACACACCTGGAGCGCAAATAAGTGTGTACATATGGCTGAGAAAACATGATCCGCGTGGGCATGCTCCATCATCGGCCAGCAACGGGTCCATAAACTACAACGAGCCAGCGGATCCGAGAGTTTAATCGGGCGTGGATCGGCGCGCGAATTGTCCATCTCGCGTTTTTATCCGCTAGCGGCACGCCCAGTCCGCCGCCGCCACAAAAACCAGCGATCTCGCTCGCCAGATTAATTTAATTATAATTCACAATACTAGAACAGTGGAATATTTCACTGACAAGCATCTCTTGCAGCAGCCTGCAGCAATTGCACGCGGAGACCTGCCTCAATGAGTCAAATTCCTGGATTAATTGCAAATACAGACTTTAGCGCTTTACTTTAATTTCAAAAAGCAAATGTTCTTGATGATTGAAAAATGATTGGTAAATATAAGATTGACCCTTGCTACAACAATAGTAGGATGTTTCGGGAAAATAAATCTATTTTTTACAGTTTGCTTTAAAAATTAATATTTTAGACAATCTACTGGCATAATATGGGTTCTAGATTTGGATGTTTGCTGGAGAAGTTGCCCTAGTAGTCCTTCGTCACTCCCTTATATATTTGGCCAAAATTTTTAAAATTTCCTATTTTGCATGGGCTCAATGCTTACGGTATATTGAAAGGAGAATTTTTCATACCTTAATAAATATTGCCTGGATTGTACAGTATAGCTCGAAAAATGGCTGTCATAAAAGTTCTACATTTCACGCCAAACAAGTTGTCCCTGGTGACCAACTTTTGATCCATGTCAAAAAAAATCTGGTCAAATTATTAAAAAATATCTGGCTTACCCTAATGCATAAAATTTCGAAAATCCAAAAAGCGAAAATGTGGCCCAACACCTGGGGACACATTTTATTTAAACAATTGTAGGGATAATATTAAATATTAGATGCAAAATTAATCGTCTTTAAGATAAAAATTAAGATAGAATTGGGATGCAGACGATTTTGTTCAAAATTTCTGTGCACAAATTGATCGTAGATAAATTTAGATTGCACGATAAATAATGTTTAGCTTTTTCTGTTGAATCAAATATACAGACTGCCAGAAAACATCGAGTTGTATAAATTGTATATTTACTTTCAGTGTCTCCATAAACGCTTACTGTCGCATAAAACCAGATTAATCTGGTCCAAGCTCAAAGGGCTATCACGAGCAAAATAATTCCTCGTGTGGTTTCCAACTCAATTTGTAGGCCACATATATATTTTATCCCTCGCGTATAAAATGGATAAAAGAAGTCATAAATCCAGTCGGGCTGTCACGGTGCCTGTGGTAGTGTGCGTTTGTTTTGAATTTACGCATTTACATTTAAATGATATAAATCGCTTTGAGCAGCTCTCGGCGTTCTTGGAAGTAGACTGCAACATATTTGAATTTTATGAAATGTTTTCGTTGATGAATGGCACGCACAATAGCTCTTTCATGAGCAAATCCTAATTTAATTTTTGCTTAAAAAGGGAAATCTTTTGCTTTGAATGACGTAGAGTCAAAAATAATTATGAACCAACAGGTAAAATATTTAATTACTGCATTTCGAGACATAATTTTTGTTTCTAGACTGTTAACATGCCTTAAAAAAGAAAATTTAAGTTCCAAATTTTTAGTATCAGTCTTCATTCCATAATTTCCCCTGCGAATAAATTTGGAATTTTACCGTCCTTTTCGAGACGTTGAATCAGCTAAATAAACCTTTAGATCGATTCGATTATTTAGTTATTTTAATGCTGGACGTACAATACTGGAAAAAGTTTATAATCCACCTGGAGATGTTTATAACTTACAATAATTTATTTTATTTTGTGATACTCGTATTTTATTTTTATTTTATTTTTGAGACCAGATGAAAGTATGTTGCTCATTTTACCATTGTTCGTGATCAACAAAGATCAAAGGAGAGCAGAAAATGTTTCACAAGGGCTGCGTGTGCAAAACGCCTAATTTGTGGCACACAATACAATAATCCGCTTGTCGTCAGACAGGCTCGTTTAAAATGCCAGGCGGAGAATGAAGCACAACAAACTAGCGGTCAGGACCCCGCAGCGAGTTGAACAAACGATTATTTTAAACTCAGCACGCTGGCTATGAGAGAAAGAGAGAGTAGCAAACAAATAAATACATGAATTAAAATAATGCTGCTGTTTTCTTGGCGCGGAAGAACCACAGTTCGAAATGCGGCAGCAGGCAAATCAAATAAACGAGCTGCTTGCTGGACTGGCTGGCATTGTTGATTCAGCTGCAAGAGTGAGCAATACTCATGATTGAATGCGGTTTGTGTTTTGTGTTGCAGCAGACAAGTGCCAGGCGTGCAACCCGGACCAGACATATGAGAACATCGTCGACAACTTCTGCAGATCGGACTTTGGTGAGTTAATCTGACAGTTATCATGTTATTTTTATTTCAATATATCAGCCAAGCGTTAAAAAATGAAATAACCCTTTTTACAATGTATATATAATCTTAGGAGAAAGCCCCTTGTAACGCAAGATTTAAAAATATTATAATTTAATTTTGCGACAAATTAACAGAGGAAAAAACCGACCTGTTCTAAATTGAGCATACAAATTACGAGTTTGTAAAATTTTGTTTTTAAAAACGTACGAAAAAATAAATTAAAATTTAGCTCAACAAATTAACCTAATTTAAAACGCCAAACTTTTAATTTGTCAGCAATAAAAACTAAGAGAAACAAACTCAACAAACAATTAAAAAAATTAAATAAATAAAATGGAGACAATGTAAGTGTGCTTACCTTAAAATGAAAACAATATTTTTTATTCAATATCATTTTCTCCTCTAAAAATTCTTTAGAAAACTTGGAAAATGAGCCTAAACTCTTTCAGATATTAATTATTTACTTAATCAAGCGAAGTTTTTCTAGACTGTTCTGTATTTTAATTTTATTCTTATTTTGCAGCGGTTCGAACAAAGTTCCAGAAGGTGCGCAAGAATAAACTAATCAGCAATAAAGCCAAATTGCTCAAGGTGAAGAGCAGCGTGGATAAGGCGCAGCAGAGGCAACTGCGGAGGCCGACGTTCACCCTGCAGCCGAGTGACACGTGCTGTAGCGATATCATGCGTGGTAGCCAAGAATTCTTCTTGGTCATGGGGCAATTCCGCGACTCCAAAATCGTGCCTAGCTTCGCCATGCCCTGGTCCAAAGACTCAAAAGTAAGCAAAATTCAGTTATTAACCTAATCTTTATCACTGCAAAGTATAAAAATCTGTGCTAAAGAGTGTTGAAGTTAATGATAATCCTCTCTTTAAATAGATGTTCAAATAGTAGAGAAGAATCCCTTGGTTAGGAGTGAATTTAAAAAAAAATCCTTCTTAATTGTACACGCGTATGGAAAGTTTTCATCTCTCTGAGGAATTTTTCTCCATTTGTTTCTGGTCATTTTTAAAATCATTCTCAATCGGTCTAGGCGTCACACCACAAAATTCCGCATGAAGTTAAAATGGGAATCTTTTTAACCCAATCCGTAAATGAGCTTATGTCCAGGAAAGGTTCATTCTGGCAGGGGTCTATGAGGATATGTCTTTAACTCTTTCTTTTGCTCCCTTAAAAGATGAACAGTTTTTTGTTACGTTGACAAGGCTGAACAATAATTTTGCGGACATTCTTCAATACTAGAGTGAAACTGAAATCAATGAAACTATTTTCTTAACAAGTAGTGCTTCAATGTTAATTGTAAGTAAAACTGTCCGTTTTTAAGGATTTTAATTTAAAATCAGTTTTTGACTGGCAAACCATTTTCAATTTTACCTGCTGTGATTTTTACCTTATCAAGAAAAATTAAGCCTCTAAATATACAATCCGAAATTTAAAATTCAATTCAAAGATTCCGTTCAGAGCGTTAAAATTGTATGATATGTAAATGATTTGCTAAAAATCATTTACAACCGGGTATATTTTGCTGAATAAAGCAGTGATGATTTCACTGCTCCACTGATTTTCCTCAAAATAAGGGAGTCTAAGCAGAAAATTTCCGCGACGATTTCGATCGAAGCGAGTATCCTAAAAGCCATCTTTATAGGTGCTCGGGGTCATTAACGAAATCCAAACATTATGTGCACCTATTCCGAGAAACGACAGTCTGGAGGCCACACAGGTTCATAAACGATTACCAGCGTGTGTTCCCCTGCGCAATAAGCACACACACATGCGCTCTCTCACACAATTAAGAGAGAAGATTTGTGAATAAGTGCGCGGCGCATGGAGCTCGCAAACACACACACGGAGGTAAAGAGAGAAAAAGCAAGTTACGGTGGGTGATTTAATAACATTGCCTGCTGCGCCGCGAACTCGACTGCCAAACCTGTTTCTGCTTTTTAATAAAATATATTGCGTGCCCCATTCAGAGAGCCACTTGTTCCCTGTCGCGCGCGGCTACGAAATAAGATGCAGCATCACGACGTCGCGCGTTTAATATGCAGATTAAATGCGAATCGAAGAGCTGATCCGTGATCGTGATTTGCATTTCAGGCTTTCAAGCGCGCCCTGCGGACCTTCAAGCAAATCAACTGCACCGACCCCAAGTTCGTCTCGCAGTCGGTCATCATCGGTGTCGAGGACCCGGCCAACGCCAACCGCAGGAAAAGGGGCAAGGCGAAGGGCAAGAAGAAGCAACAACAGCAGCAGCAACAGCAGAGGAAGAATCCGGTTTGAAACGTCTTCCTGCGAGCGAAAACTGCCCCGAGATACTAGAGTAAGGCTGCACACGAGATTTTGGCTTGCGAGAATGACCCACGGTGTTACTGTCTAATGTGTAAATATAGTGTGATTGTATGATATTATATTATAGTGAATGTGCATTGCAGAAACTGCTGCAGTAGTGGTCATTTTTTGACTTTCGATTAATAATAAAAAAAACCCTTTGCTAGGATTAACAATGTAACTGGTTGATTTATTGGCATTTATCACGTGACAAAGACTTGAAACTTTCATGTGCCTCCAGAATTTCTTACAATTAGCCTTGAGGCTGTGGTTATGTCTAGACTACAAACTGGTTATTTAAAAAACCAAATCACAACATCCAAACAGATTTTTTTTAATTTTGCAACAGCAAGTAAACTGAATATAGTTAAGTTTCATCAGGAATAATCACAGCGGTTCAACGAACACATGGCATCACGGGTATCAAGTAAACACGGAAACGCTAATAATTGTACAAGAATTAATTGAATACGATTTTTTTGGCGATTTTTTTAGTGTTTGAAGCCTTTGACAACTGGAGCTACTGCTCATTTGGAAGATTTTAAGCAAATTATTCTCCGATTTCTCAATAACCAAGGATTCAAAATATTTCAGTTAATGAGTTTAAATACAATAACACATCAGTAACAATCATTATGAACATTGATCTAAAGGAAAACCTGAATTATGGTCTATCACGTTAACTGCAAAGTAGATTTTTGCTTTTCTATCTTTCAAATTTAAATAATTTTACAAATGGCTCTGCTTTACATTGATTGTTCAAAGGATGGACAGCTTAGTGGAATTTGAGGATCACACATGGTCTTATAATGACAGCAGCTATTTCAGGAACTAAGTAACCTGTAATGTAAAAGGATCTATGCCAATTTTACAACATGCCAAATTACACCACTGTTTTCTGGGGAAAAATTCGCTGTAAAATACTAGTTTTGGGTAGTCCCGCATTTTACCCTAATTATACCCATGAAAATGTTTGCAAAAAACTAGACAGGGTATTAAAAATTATTTATAATATTAAAATTCATTAACTTTTCATATAAGTGGTGTTTAAATTAATTTTGTTTATATTAAGTTTTTAATTATTCAACAATAAAATGTATTTTGCTAATGCACGTGTTTCCCCGCTTAATGTTTTTTTTTTTTGAAGTGAGTTTCCTGAAAAAAATCAGGTATTTGCAACCCCTGATCCAGTGTACATTCAAGGGTAGAGACATTGGTAAAATTTTGTTGTTTTCCTTTTGTGTTGTTTTTCATATTTTATTTCTGTTCTCAAATCTTTCTGTCACAATCAGAATCAGAATTAGAACGGACACTATCAATATTCGTTAAAACTGAGCCCCTTGTTCATGGCCTCAAGCATTAGTTAAGTAAGAAAATGACAAGAAATGAGGAAATTTCCTTGCGTGAGTAAAATGCGTAAAAAGATCTGAATCAATTATTAATGCAGTATTTTAAGAGTTTAACTCTTTGGCAGATTTTCAGAACACATATCGTTCAAAGAAAGACAACAAAAGTTTGGTACACATTAAGAAATTTGAAAACTAGTTTTTCAATTTACCAGAAATCTAGTCTGTGCGCCTGTGGTTATATTTAAATTGTATTTTTTGTATAAGGTCAACCCTCTTAGGAACAGTCCATTCACAATGATTCTAAACACTCCGCTAGTAGTTTGTGCTATATCAACAATTTTCAGGACCGCTTTTGACTTCAAAAGTAAATCACAGATACGCTATTACATTCCATAACCAATGAAGCACCTGAGTAACATCTGCTGAAAAAAAATCAGTTGTTTTTCGTAAGCAGATCTGAGTCCAGCATGAGTGGCCCAAATTTATTATCTCGGAAGGCGCGGACGAATATTTCAGCGGCAGCAGACAAATGCGGACGGTTTATGTATCCTGCGTCAGGCACAGATTTTCGATTTGTTTTAAAAAATAAGTTTGAGTTGACAAACCTTCGTGACTCCTCCGCTTTTCGTATTTGTCCATCTTCATAGCCCCTTTGGTCAGCAATGTGCCAATATTGTCTGTTGGACCTTCAAGGCCCATCATCTCCACGTACCTGCAGCAAATCAGAGGTTTATTCAAGGGGTTGGGGGATTTGATTAATAATTACTTGAAGTTGCCGTGTTTATTCAAAGTGTACAGAAGGTAGTCTGCTATAACTTCGATTCCAATTAGATGATCTTTGATGCACGCTGAAATTGGCGATATTTACAGCAGTTAATTTAGGCGTACATTTAAAATCCACATCTACACTATATTATAGGACACAAATCCAAAAATTTGTGAAGAAAATACCATTTATCGAACTGTAAAAAAAACAAATAAAGACAATATTTGACTTAACAAAAACTTAGTGAGATAATCAGGCTGAACAACTAATTTATATACAAAATAACTGAAAATTGTCCAAGCACTCACCGCAGAGGGCCAGTCGAAGCCCAGTCTCCGCGTTTTTAATATTAGGCGACAAGATACCAGGAGTGTCGTAGAGAAACACCTGCGGTGAAGTGCTCACTTTGACTCTATTCATCACGCTCCTGGTGATTCCTGGCTCTGCTCCCACTGGATTCGAATTTCCTGCGGACCAAACAGATTTTAAATCTCACAGGGAATAATCAATCGACACCATACTCTTCTTCAAGACTTTGTTTCTGATTCTGTTGATGAGTGACGACTTGCCAACGTTTGGCACGCCGATGATCATCAAGTTCATCTCTTCAGAATCTTCCCTATTGAACCTGGGCGATTGGGAAATCAATTCTATCGCTTTAGGCACGACCTGGTCCACGTTCTTGTCCCTGTCGTTCTTGCAGCACGTGTACATGACGTCTGAAATTCCATGCTCACTCTTTAGACGCTCATCCACCTCTTTTTGCCACCTCATGTCGGTCAGATCTTTCTTGTTGAGGACCAATAAATGCGGCTTATTGCCCAAAACCGTGTGCCGGAAATTGGGGTTTCGGCTTGACAGTGGTACCTGTATAAAAGTTTCTAAGTCAACAATTTTTGTCCAAGTATTACAACCATACCCTGGCGTCGTGAACTTCAATGACGCAGTCTACCACGCTCAGCTTACTTTCAATTTGCTTCAAACCTGAGGTAAACCATAAATTTTGATAATCATGTAATTTATTTGGTAAAAATTACCTTTATCCATGTGACCAGGGAACCATCGCAGTGCGTCTGCGTTTGGAACTTTGAAACTCCTCCTGAAACCAGGAGTACTTCTGGACACTACTCCAGACATTTTTTGCAGTATGTGTAAGTTAATGCGATGGCCTGTAACAATCAATTGCTGCAAAAACGAAGCAGAAGTCTCAGTCCCGGTATTGACGTTTTAAACCTGATCTTCACTCTGTTCGTAACTCAAGCCCAAAAATATCAACATTATTTGACAATGCAGCCAACCGGAATGTAGCAGGGAGCTGAATAAGAGGTTTTGGTTGGCTGTGATGAGGCTAGTGCTGCCAACTATACGTTTTTGGCGAAATCCGCGCAATGGGAAAATGAACGCAGTCGTCTGCTTTATTAAAATATTAATCATTAATCTATCATATTAAATTTACAATAAACGATTTATTATAGCATATCGTCATGCTATTTCATTGAATTATGGATAAGCCAAAATCGAACATAGTTTTACTCTTCTGCACAGCTTTAATTCATTTAATTCCCTAAAAACATTTTTTGAAAAATAAGTTTTAAATTTAATTTATTTGCGGCTTAGTGCGGCGTAAATATTACTTTGTAAAGGATCGTTTTAGCTTTATTTTGCTATTACTGTTCACCATTTCTTGCTTTCAAAATTTTCAATTCAATGTATTTATTGTATTGACCATTGCAAGAATAAACAAGAATAAATAAATTTAAATTATTTTAATTTACTTTGATTTATAACTCAATTAATGATCAGCTCACATTCTATTTCCTATTCCTGCATGGCCAATATTGTAGACATATTTTAGAGATCTATAGGTTGGCAGTTGTGTTAAATTAAAATCAGTTTTGATCTCATTTCAATTTAATTTTTAAGAGAATGATGACAAAGAGGTCAAACTCCATTGAAAGGCAAAGAAATAGTATTTTTCAAACAAATCATTTTACAACAAATAGTGAAAAATTAAGCACAGAGAAAAATGCAAAAGATTTGCACTGGCGCTTTCAACAAATATGTGCCAACAATATGTTGACGTCGCCAGGAAAAATTAAGATGAGTCGTTTTCTACAAATAATAGTGACGTAAAAGCAGAATCAATACCACTAGATGTTATCGGATTTTGCGTTTTGTGCACAGTTATGGTCAAGGGATGTTCTTATTCGTCTAGAGACAAAGTCACTACTTTTTAAGTCTAGAGAAAGGCGGGGTGCATCCAATAAATAGTAAGCAGCGCAATCGGGAGGGGAAATTATTAACATGTTCTGAATATATAGCTACCTCAGACGGCGTACAAAAATTTGATTTCAGTTGCCAATTTAAAAAATAAGTAAGCAGCTTTCCTCTTAAATGCTCAGCTTTGTCTCTCAAGGAGCAGCAACAACAAGTGTACGGGAGTAGCAGAGGCAATTTCAGTGACTATCTTTCCGCACATCTCATCAGCACTACAAAGCATTTCAGTGTCCGCTTCAAGGGTGGATTTTCACTAATTTTTTATTAAAGGTGGCATGAAGAAGGCAGTTGATGTCAATTTATGTTTGACTTGATTATATCATAATTAAAAGAAACAGACTTTGAAGGAAAACGTGCTTCAGAAAATGTTGAACTAGGCGGATTCCGCCCTCATTTTTGCTTTTTTTCTCTGAACAGTTTTCCTTTGTTAACATTCAAATTAAGATGAATTAATTTGCATCAATAGAAGAACTGACTTCTTCATGCCCCGAACCTGAAATTCACAATTAGCGGATGCTTAAAATTTTGCAATATATTTTTTTATATATATTATTCAATAGCTCATAGTATAAGTAGTCTCTCACAAAATGTACAGCTGCTTTCTTTTTACAGAGAAAAACACTTTGGCCGAATTCCGTAGCGGAGCCCAAGAATTTGGGCGGTTCATAGCTCAATTATTGGCCAGCACATTCACTAGCTCCCAGGAATTACATTACATAAGGCATAGCTGTAGATATTGAGTCATAAATATTCAGCATCAATCGGTTTAATCTGTAGGTCACCTCTAAAATCTGCGATCTTTTCATTTTATCTCTCTTCTCGCAAACTCGTCTTTTCATCAGAATAAAAAGCTGCGTTTTGCAACTTCTTCCTCGTCATGCTACACAACTAGGTCTAAAATTGCTGTTTGCTTTTGTTATTAATATTATTAGTACTTGGTTATGTATAATTATAGACAATGCGTTTCAAAAAGCACCTGTCGTCATTGATCAACGTGTATTTTGGCTAAAAAGCACTCCCTCTTCAACAAAATCATAAGTGTGTGTGTATAAGTGGATTAAAATAAAAACTGCAGCAGCACCTGGTTACCGAAAATAAAAATCACCCATAGGAACTTAACGACGAATAGAGTGTAACTAAATAGTACCACTAGGTTGCATTTAAAAATTGCGACTGACGATGCGACTAATTACAAAGGAGTTGATGCGTTATTACAAAGGTAACTCAGGAGATGCACAAGTCGGCTGCACTATAAGCACCGAATTGCAAAGCCTTAGCACCGACTCGAGAGTGAGAGGACGTTTCCTTCCTCGATGAAGTGAATAGAATGATACTGGGTCAAGCGTGCAGGTCAGAGTTTAGAAGAGCAGGGCCCTTCGCTTCAGGTCATTCCGTTTCCACTGCGGCATCCGGTAGAATTCCATCCTCGGCACGTGGAAAATCATTTCAAACTCACTGTCAGAAAGATGCCTCTGCAAACAGAAATTTAAAATGATTAGTACGGAAGGCGTTTAAGTATTTTTTTAATTCAGCTTCCAGAGTATGTATGGTTTATTGCTCTACAGTTATAGTCTACAATATAAAATTTGGAACTAACAACAACTAACCAATGTGGGTAATTTTTAATTTTTTTCCAGATAAATTATCCCAATAATAAATTTTGTCTCATTGAACAATTGCTACAAACCAAATTTAAGCTAAATTGAACAAAACCCATATTTTTAGCGCACGACTGTCTCGAACACTCAATTGATTCTCTTAACGGAATAATTGGGAAAGTTAGGAAAGAGGGTTTTACAAGTATAAAAATAAATTCAATATTTTACGACGCCAATTGGCCAATTTTGTAATTTAACAATTCATTTTTACAAACTATTTAAGTGAAAAGTTGAATTAAGAAAAAAATGTATTTTCATTAAATAGGGCTTCAGATATAAGAGGAAACTGTAATAGAAAAATTAAAAATTATATGTGTTCGCTTCAAGGAAAAAATCCATAGTTTAAATGTGAATATTTTAGAAAAATTTTGCTTCAGATAAATTTTTGTACTTTTTAGATATAAAATATTCAAGACTAACGGACGTGTAAATTAAACGCTAATTTTATGACCTTGACTTTGCTAATGGTAAATATGCAAAATCTTTAAACATCCATAATTTTTTTAAACTGTAACAAAAATCAAAGAAACCACCATCTCTTACCTCAAGGTTAAGGCGATCAACGTCTCCAGGCAGGCGGTAGTTGGTGGTCATCAGCAAATGGTACGGGTAGAGTTTTGGCGGCTCTGCCGAGGCGGCGGACATGGCGACGGCCATGCTGTGGTTCAGGGTGGGCAGCGAGCGGCGCAGGTGCGGGCTGTACGAGTGCGACGCGGCCGGAACAAAGGCAGGGTAGCACCGTTGGATTCCGCCTCCGAAAGTGGTCGAGCTGCGGAATTCACTCGACGCGTCGGTCACGTTGCCCTGAGAGCGCAGGCGAGCAGGTAAGTGCCAAGCAATCAAATATAGTTAAGGAAAAAATGAAATAGGCTTTGGATTCAAATTATTAAATACATCCACCAGGTAGGTGCACAGGTACTTAAATTTTGTTAAACCAAAGTCTCATTACATCAAAACTCCACTCATTTTTTCAGTTTGAAAGAAAGTGCGTTTAGATGAAAAGTAGGATTGGATTGAGGTTGATACAGGATACAGAGATATAAAGCCACACGTAAAGCACAGCTTGTAATATTCACTGAACACATCAAAAGCCACACGTGAAGCCTTATACTTACCCCTAGTGCTCTGCGGTCAACCTCAGAAATGGAGCCACCTGAAACTGAGACACGCACACATTAGTTCAAACGTAAAAAGATCTAATGAGGTTTTAAGAAACTCACTATCTGATTTGCCACTGCTGAATTCCGTGCTCTGTGTCTTTTCACCTAATCCACTGAAGGAAAAGTCACCCTGCAAGACGGAAACTCAAGTTACGTTTAGCAAAAAGGAGAATTAAAAGGAACTAATGATTTTGGAAGAATTTTGTCAAGTGTCGAGTGTTTTTCCGAGGTGAATTTTGTTAAATGTGAAATTAATTAATGAATTCACCATGCTTGTGGTTAATTCAGTTCAAATCAGCCAATTATTGTTAGCATGCGTTTTGAATTTGATTCAGTGAGTGCTTTTAGAGTGCCCTAATTGCTAATCGAGACAGGACAGTGAAGAGTTGAAAGAACTTACTGCCATTGAACTAGAGAAGGTATGAGACCGTGGTGCTGCCAGTCCATAGCCAGGCTTTGGTACATGGCGAAGCGCGCTTACCACTAAAACAAGCACCAACAAAGCCAGCCATAAAACTCAATGTTCTAGCAATTCCTCAGCCGGCGCCCTGAAAATTTGCCCAGGCGGCCCGCAAAAGGTCAAAACAGAGGGCGCTGGTGCAAATTAAAAATAAATTTTCGCTCCGACATCTGCAAACCTGAGTCTATAAGTGATTAGAATCGTGCAAATAAGATGATTACGTCCTTTAAATACAGCAAACAACCATGACAACCACCTCAAAAGAAAAAATATATGAAATTGGTAACGGAACAAAATGCGTTTGAAACGAAACAAAAGGACAGAGAGACAGCCCCAAACGATTAGTAAGAAAGCCAAAGGTGGCGTTTTGCGTTCGGACAGTGACGATGGCTGAGAGGGTGATGTGATGGTGTGAGAGCGGGTGTTGGGAGTTTTGCGTCGTGTGTCGCGGCTAAAAAGATTTCGGTGGAACACTCACTCCGCTGTAAACGCCGGGCGGCGAGTAAAAGCCGTTTCGTCCATTGGCCGGAAGGGTGCTCGACTTGAGGCCGTAGCCAGGTTTGGGAGCTGAGTGGAGAACTGTGGGTGGTTAGAAGTTTAACCAAAAACAATATTGCTTACGTGCTCGATAAACAAGTGATTGAATATTTAAAATAGGTTTGATAAAGCCATGGACAAAAATCAAATTGAGAAAGAGTAACTTTCAAGTTGAAAAAAGGTTAAGTAGTAACAAAGTCAACGAAAATAAATATTTGCTGTTCCAAAGTTCCTTGAACTTCAAGTTTATTTCCACATACATAAAAAAACATGAATAAAAATACTGCCAATTCGACAAAATGAATCAAATTAAATATAAAAACTGCGTAACAAATATTTTCTTACAAGGCAAATCAAGTTAGAAATCAGTGGTTGTTTCCCCCAAAATAACTAGTTTTTACTCTATTGCAGTTGTCAGTAATTTACCATTATAGCTGGGGATAGCGCCAGTGGATCGTCCCACCGATGATCGATAGCTAGAGCTCCTGTCGAATTGATCCTCCTCCCATGGCCTAGGGTGGTCCATATTCCTGGATGGTGCTGAAAAAAACAATGATGTTAACCCGTGGCGAAAGATGAAATCGTAAAAGGGAACCAGGACTTTAACTGAATGGTTTGCGCGAGTTAACTGATGACAAAAAAAAAATCACTGTTAGTATTATATCACTTTTTGGTGCTCTTTGAATTGAAGCCCCAAGCCCCAGACTTGGCTATTGATTTTAAACGAGCTATTCCTTCCAATCAGTCCAAATCCGGTTCCCTCAAATTGGGACGTAAAACAACAAAAATCAGCACGGGGCTCACCAACATCCCAGATCCAAACTCATTGCGACCAAATGGCGTAAATAAAAGAAAAGTTCTAGTATATGACGCACGCTGAAAACAGGCTGGGGGGTACTTACATGCATTGATGGGCGACTCATATCGCAGCCGGTTGATGGGCTCCTTGGCTGCTGATGGCGTCCTTGAAGCGTTGCGCGGGTCCAGGTGGCTCATCTTCCACTGACGCATCTTCTCCCTCTCGCGCACGTTCTGCAGGAACACCTTGCCGATGCCGGTGGCGATCTTGGACAGCTCAACCTCCTCGCGTTTGAGCTTAACATCGACGACCTTGGCGTCTACCTCATCGCCAGGGCTCTGCTGGACGTCGCCGTTCTCGTCGTCCGACAGCGGCACACCCTTGTACGAGTCGGACCAGCGACGCCTCCGTTCGGGGTCCGTGTATGGGTAGGGCGGTGCTGGGAAGTCGTCGCGCTCGATCTTGGACTTCTCGCCTGGCGGAGGACGCTTGGCCGCTGGGAAGTGGGCCAGCTCGATCGGCTCCTCGTTATTCATGTGCGGCGACTTGGGCCGGGGCGTCTCCGACTTGATGCTGTCCACCAACACTTGCATTGCCGACCGCGAGCCATGTTTCAGCAGCACCCGCGAACGCGATGATGACTGTGCAGCTGTGAAGAAATTATTGCTTCAAAGTTACACAAAAATTTATTGCAACAAAGCAAAGAATAATGCTGTTAGATTCATATGAAAATTGGAAAAGAAAGTGAGAATGCTGTTAATGATAGCTATGGTTGGCCGAAACAAAAAATAATAATCAAAAATAAATTATTGCTCTCAACCACGGCATTTTGGACAGTCTAAACATTGAATTTTAAGTGCTTGCGAAAAGTTAATGCAAAAAAAATACTTTTTAATGTTATATAAAAAGCCTTCTTATGCACAACTCTAGGATTTCCTTAATATTTAAATGGTCTGGTTGTTTTGCAAGTAAACCAATATTGATGTATTGATAATTTTTCATTAACTGGTCCAGATTCTTTTCTAATCCAATTGATTCAAACTCGCGAATGTGAACTTACAGTGAGGCCTGTGGAAGTGCGGACTGGTTGGTGGCTTGTCGTAAGGATCAATGGGCCGGCGTAGGTAGGAAGAAGTATTGTTTGGTTCTTCGGTCAGATAACTGTATGTGTAGATGCGGCTGATGTCTTCAGGGTGCTTGTACTCTCGCAGGATCAATCCTGGCGAGCTTGAGCGGTACTGCAGATGTTTAAACTAATGAGTAAAAAGATTTTAAAACACTGTTCAAATAATGGATTAGGAACAAAGTGATGGTGAGAGACAGGTGAAAGTTAAAATAATGCTACTCGGATTTAAATTACCTTTCTATTCAAGCTATTTAAGTGAGGACTATAACACACTGAGCCATTCAAACTGGGTGTACGAGAACGTAAAGAAAACTGAAAACCAAACAACAAATAAAGTCAAAATACAAAATAAAGCTACAAAAAATTCTGCTTCGTTTCCAAAGTCGGTGGACAATTTGGATAAAATCATCATGTTTTTAGAACAAACATGCAATATTAAATATCAATCATGCTGCGTGCACTGCACAGCCAGATGGTTAGCCAGAAACCTGCATCTCGCTGGGAGCAGCACTGCTCATGTGGTCGAAGCCGCCCTCCGTGTCGGTGGTTGCGTAGCCATCCCTGGCGCCATTCTCGTAAGCGTCGATCGCAGAGCCATTTCCGTTCAGAATAGCGCCATTTTCAGTGGGCCCAGGGCCGCACCGCGGATGCCAAATGGCTCCGCCCTGCAGGAACATTTCTTCACCATCTCCGAACGGATCACCGCACTTGGTGCAGCGGGCGCACGTCGGGTGGAAATGATGGTTTTCGCCAGCCTGCAATTAATAGCTATACCCGAGAACAAGTTTAATTTTCCGTTTGCGTACCTGGAGCACCTTTCCTGATATGTAACGACTACAGTAAGCACACTTGACACCAAACTGTTTCTGGTAGTCTTTCTCGCAGTAGGGAATGCCGTCCCTGATTAAAAATAGTCAGTTTTTTTTTTTATTTCATCACAATATCAAATATACTCACTTTCCCATGTACTCTCCCTGGAGGGTGACTCCACAGGACTGGCATTTGAAACAGGTGACGTGCCACTGCCTGTCCAGAGCAACCAACGCCTGTCCCTCCTTGAGCTCTTCTTGGCAGCCAGCGCACTGCGAAGAGAGGAGGGGCAGCGAGTTGGGCACTGCCGGCGAGCCAGAGGTCACCTGTTGAATTTGGGGGCTCTGGGCCACGGGTTTGGGCCCGCCCTCTGAGCACCGCTGGCATAGCACCTGGCGCCCATTGTAGGTAACCCGGTCGCCAGATGGGAAAGCTTTCCTGCACAACCACAGTAAAAATAAATAGAAAATCTACATTTCTTGCTTCATCAAGATAAAATTAATGTTCATAAACTAGTAAGTAGTAATGCATTTTCTTTAACAAGTGCTTCACTGCAGTATGCCTGAGTGCCAAGCAGCTAGCCACTTTAGAACACATTATCGATTTTCTTGCGCAGAGGCCGGCGGGGTGTGAGTCAGCTAATGAAAAGTAATGTTTGCGCTGGACACTAACCGGCAAGAGGAGCACGTGAAGCATCTCTGGTGGTAGGTGTTGCCGAGGGCGGTGACCACCTCACCCTCGACATACTCGCCGCAGGCCACGCATTTGGTTCCAAACTGGCGCTGATAATCGGCGGTGCAGTAGTACGCGCCCTCGTGGTTGAAGAAGCCACCCTGCGCCAGCGATGACTTGCATACTGTTCGAAAATAGGATTACCTGGTTAGCCTTTCTAACGAAGTTCCTATTTTCTGGCCCCCAAATCAGTTAGTCCCACGTACTTTCATAATTTTAAGTTAGTTCATAGATCGACCAATTTCACTGGTGGACTTTTTTTCTTTGTGAATAGTAACGATAAAAAATATGAAATATTGAATTATTAAAATCCATCCCTTTACAATATAAATGATTCTTTCGGTAAAGAGACATGCGTAAAAATGATTAATTTCAAGTCCAAAAATTACTGCAATTATTCTCTTTAGATTTGCTATCAGGACAAGATAACGGTCTAAGTACTGTACTGTGCATAAAAAAACGAGCCCGTTTCATAAGATCTGCCTTAACTAATTTTTTTTTGAATTTTTGAAATCTTCTTGCTTACCTTTGCATTTGAAGCAAGAGATGTGGAAATATTTGTCCTGCACGCGCAATACTTCTCCGGAGCACTTCTTCTTGCATGTTAGACATATTATTTTACCTGCAACAAACAAATGGAATGCACATCAGAAATCGATAGCTGAGAATCTGAATAAGGCCGTGCTGTGAAAGAGAAAGAGTTTTAATTCTCTTTGAACGGCTGAGAATAGGGGAAAATACCTTTCAAAAATTCCGCCCAGGTTTTCCGACCGGACGTTTACTTTTTCAACGCATTTTTTCAGCGAGTAGCGAGTTATCGCTTTTTTCAGGAAAGTAATGCGGAACACGTAGGCTCACCGTAAGGCACTTTGTGCGCCTTCCCCTTGGCGTCGTACTCGATAAGGTACTTCATCTGCGGCTTCGTCAGCTGACACTGGCAAACTGATAACAGCCAAATGGACACAATCCAATCGCCGCCGGCTGGATTTTCGGGGATTATTAGCAGTGATGCGCGTCTCGCCGCTAATTGCAGAGGCACGATTGTCACGAGCAGACGAGCGACTGAATGGGAGCGCGGTATGCTCCGTTCGCCGGTTGTTTGCTCATGCTCGGTGTTCGAAAGTGAAAGAGTGAGGCCGGCCAATTAGATATATATTTGCTTCAAAAGTACGCCGCCCGCAGGTTGCATCGGACTCAACCGGCTTTGTGCGTTCGTTTATTTTGGTCTTTACCTTCTTGTTTGCACAGCTCAGGTGACTTAGTGAACAACAACTGTTTTAATGCCGTTTCAATTTATTAGTCGGTTGCTCTTCAAACCCGTCTCAGCAAGTTCAACGTCCAAATATGATAATATGTTGACGAGACATTATTTTATCACATTAATACTAGAGCTGATAAATAATAAAAACATGTATAATCAGACCTCTTTTGAAGAAATAAAACGGTTCCAGTAAACTGACATATTAAATGCTTTTAATTTGTGTAGCAGTGAAGTAATAAATCAATTATGTGGCTGGCTCATTGGGATTGATATTATTGAAGTCGAAAATTGAGCATCGACAAACAAGTTTTTGATGATGCATTGCAGTATAGGACATTAGCAAGAACGATGACGACACTCTTACATATTTATATAGAGCCACTGAGTTGCTTCATAATGCATATATAAAATATGAAATTTACGAAGTATGTCTAAATATTTATTGCCTTAATCAATTCTATATAATTCCGCCATTCATCTCTGAAATCATCAAAAAATTAATATTACTCAACTTTTTGACTCGATTTTCGTTAGGGCGCATTTTGGAGCTATTTGACAATGAGTTATTGCTTCAATCATGAAAAAAGAGTGGTATATGGAATAATTTAATTGTTGTTTACATTTATTCAGAAGCCAAATCGATGCTTCCTAATATCAGCGTCTTCGTTTAGTTACTTAATTAGGGAGAACATTTATAAATCTGAAAGCTTTCATTTAATTAACTGCATTTATCTTTTTAGGTCCATAGCTTGCCGATTGTCAATAATTGATTGAATCCCTCCACTAGTTTTGTACATAAATTCTTTCATCTTTCCAGATCGATAAAAAAATTTGTTCACTCAATAATTTTCAAACAACACATTATACCGTCCAGAACGGCTGCTTTGTTTACCCGATTTTCACTGTTATTTTTACGACAATGGCCGTTTTGTGTGCTGATATTTCCGCAGTCTGGCACGGTCCAGGAAGATGAGCGCAGCGTAGTTTATTTTCGAACGATAATCGCGTGCCAGAGATGATTCGGCGCTTTCTTACAGAGGCACCAAGGCCGCGTCTGTGCATGCAACGGCGGCTGACTGAGAGGAAAAGGGAGTGGCCGCCGCGGCATCAAGTCCAATTTACACGGCGGATTTCCATAGAGTCCCATAACAGCTCGACCTTGCTCAAAGTCGTGGTGCACATTTCGACGGGGGCGTTTGTAATTATCTCAAGGGTGACGTCATCCCCTTGAGCATCGTGGCTGCGTTAATTATAAACTCGAACAATGGAGCGAAGCATTTGTGGAATAAAGTGAACAAGAAAACTGGAGGAATTGTCCGGTTTCGCGATTTCTACGATTTCGGTACCGAGGTTCAAAGGTTTCTGTTTGTGCCTCAATTTTTTCTTTATCGCTAATCGATTTTTATTAAGGAATAAATATAGGACTATTGATAAGGAAATATGTATAAGCGTGTATATCGATTTTCACACAAATCTTGACAACCTAGACGTTATACAAACCAAATCCATCGATTCCAGATCTTATTTTAAATTGATCAAATTCGACTATTCCAGAGCATGTAATCTAAGATTAATTCCTGCACAATTTGAGAAGGCTTTTTGAATGTTCGTTTCATATCTCAACCCATGCCAGGTCAAGGGAGAATTAAACTCCATACGGCACCGAAAACTCTTTCATATATGCGCCGGGAATGTAAATTTGGAGCGGCCTAATGAGAAGGTGTGGCTTTGTTGCTATATTCCAGTTGCTGGGTGGCACAGCAAACGTGAAACTATGCGCTGTCGTCACTCTATTTATTAACAAGCCCCGCAATAGTCATAAATGCAAAGAAGCTGAGCGCAAGCGTTAGAGTCAACTTTTGATCTGCGATTTTCGGTTCCGGATTCGGTCGAAATCACGCGCGGAATGAGCATCTTCTGTCTCCCGCGCGACTTCAAAAGCGAGTTTTCAAGTGGCGAAAGGAATGAAGACTGCTGATTAGTGCTGTGAAAGAGTGTCCGCCATTGACATTCTCTCATCAGTTTGATTGTTTCGGCATCCCAGCTGACCCGGATTTCAGCTTTTGTTCGTGAAAGACAATTTTGATGATGAAACCCGGATGAAACCACACACTCATTTTCATTTTAAGTGATTGAAAATATTTTTTTCTGGCCCCAGAAAAAAAACAATCATCTATAATTTGTCATAAGCGGTTCAATGCGCATCAATTATTTAAATCACGTTGATTCTAGAGAATTGGTATTTTAAAAATTAGTTTTAATAAATTACATCACACTAAATGGTTTGTAGTTGGAACTTTTCAAGGCGTGTCGGCATCATTATTCACGCTAATTAAGAAGTGCACACATCTGCGGGTGATTAGATAAAAGGAAACAGAACGTAACGCGCGCATTTAACCTCTCCTCTTCGGCGCGTTATCAGCAGCAGTTGTAGTCATTGCTCCACTCACGATGCAGGCAGCAGGTAACTGACACTGCCGATGGACTCGTTTCAATTCGTACGTGATACCGCTGAGAACATTCTCATATTTCGTAGATGCCGCCCCTGCTCGGCGAGATTATGATAATTCAGAGCCGTTCGCCCGCCAATTTGGCCACTGACGAGGAAATTGCGCCCAAGGGACCGCTTACCGCTCGTCCAAATGTCAGCAGACGGACTCAACAGAATCTTTGCGACACACCCCCCGCGAGACGCAATTACGCCCCCAGTGTATGAGATGGTAAAGTGGTACGACTTACGGCCGCAGCCAAAGAGCATTTAAGCCGGCATGGGTGCTCTCGTTTTTGCGGCGGAGAAGAGCAGGGGATTGAGGGGATGGAGAAATCTTTTCAAAGTTCTAGAGAGGCCTAACACAGCACCGCTTGGCCATCACAGATGCTATCAGTTCCGTGTTTATTTCAAAAGGAAATTACTGCAAATCGTGTTTCTTTAAATCATGATTATCATCTGGCGCGTGATGCTCTTGTCCGCTCGTTAAGTAAAATGTACACTTCACTGCCGTGGATCCATTAGCAAAAATCATTATCACTCCAGCAGAACCATGACGGAACATTTTCGACGGCCGATACTCTAAAAAGTCTTGGGTGATTATTCTGATTAAAAAAAAAACAGATGCAACAATTGCATGGGAAACCCTTGCACTGCCAGGTGCCCTTCGGTGCGGTTTCCGTGGTTAACAGCTAATCAGGCGCGACATATTCTCACTCCGGGTTGCCCAAAGTCTATTTTGAGACTCCGTACACACAAGTTGTGTCCAACCCTCGCGTGTTTCAACTACCCAAAGCACGGGAGAGCGCCAGACACGATAAAAGCCTTCTTTCCTCTTTATTTAGTCTCTCTTGCTCGGCGGTCGCCCCTTTGGCTTTATTTTCTCTCTTCACAGAGAGAGGAGACAAAACGCGTTTACTTCACAAGCGGGGTGCATGCACGCTTTCAACGACGACGTGCTGCCGCTCACCGCGTCTGATTGCGAGCTTTTAAGTCTGTCTTTTTGGTGCCGACTACCGGCTCGCTGGGATTGAAAATAAAACATGCAAAAAGAGCCAAAATGACGACACGCGGACACCAGAGAGCACGTGCTTTCTGATCAATATCTCTGATAGGGATTTCATTTTCATCGCTCTAAATTAGAGCGCCAAGAGTTTGTTTCATTTATTAACTGTAGACGAAAAATGAAACGTCTCTAGCGAAAATTCTATTTCAACTGAGGACAGGAATACGCATGATTGGCGTTTGCAACGGAGATGAGCCGCTGTGTGACCAAAGAATTATTTTGCCTGTCAGCAAAGCAGGTGACGGAGCAGCCGGCTGTTTGCTCTCGAGGGTATTACATCAACGCCGAGTCGCGATTTGCGCATCGTGTTAATTCTGCGTGGCAATGGCATCAGCTAAAAGACTAATTACCTCGTCTCACGCCACAGCAATTACAGCCTTCGCCGAGTGTAATTTGAATATTGTTTGCACGCTGACGCACAGATTTCATCCACAGTAAACATGTTTTTATGCTCGGGTGAAACTATGACTAGGCTATAAAAATACTTACTTTTATTTTTGTTGTGATCTGTCTTGAGCTACATTGTATGACGACGAATATAAATGCAATCATATTTTATGTTATTAGTTTTCAGTAAACTTATAAGTATTTTGAGTGCACTTAAATTTTATTTTTAATTTACTGCAATTTTGCAAAAAAAAAATGCCTTCAGGTTGATAAAGATTTCAAACTTCCGCTATGTATCATCAATAAAACATTCCAATTTGCATATGACAACATAATAGGGAATGATTTAACATGGCACAGTGAATAAGCAATTATGTCCAATCGTCATTTTCCGCGCATGGCCTCTCGCTCGCAACATTACGACGTGCGTTGAGGGGTTTGGAATCGCTCGAAACGGGCGATGACATCATGTGCTGGTTTGTTCCATTGAAACAAGCGCGAGTGACCTCTATTTGTACGCGCGCGCTGCTTAATTGCACAATCACTTTCCTCCAACAGAGTCTAATAATGAATTGTAGATTATGCGAATGTGGAAACCAAACACACACGCACACAATTCAGTCTATTGTTCCGCACCTGAATCGGTAAAACAAACAGATGAGAAATTTATTGCTGACTGGAATAGGCGATTAATTCGACGCGCTTTAAATCACGACTTGCTGATGGATAAATTCATCCCTGCGCGCAGGGCTGACCTTGGGCTTGCACCGTGAGAGTGACGTCACTGGAGCGAAGAGCATTTCAGCGTGGTTGCGTCACCGCACCCGCACAACCTGGACGCGAGGCAGGCGTGGCTCGCCGCCGCTATTTTCACGCTTCTCTCACTCTCGAGACGTGCTAAAAGTTTCTCAATCCGAGTTTGGTTCGCTGATAAAGCCACGAAGTCGGGTTTTTTTGAACGCACAGGCAGCGATTGATCGATTAATCGTGTTTGCTGCCTAATCGACCGCCGATTAAAATCTGCGGAAACCCTGTCGAGCGTGCGGAGTGAAAGTCATGCGGTCATTCAAAGGCGCATGAGTCACAATTGAATAGGCACCTGTGCGCCGAGAGAGTGAGGAGTGAGGACCTTTCTAATTGCGCGACGTGGGAGCATTGCACCGGGGATTCAGTTTAAGCGGATTAAAGCCTGTTTGTTTAAGCGGCAGGGTTTACGAACTCTAATGAGGGGTTACTTGTTGGTGGAAAGTGAATGAAATGAAATCTGACGCAACACTTTCCGGTCTTCGCGAAATACGCACTAAATTTCGCCATTTCGCAACGCGCAATTAGGCAGCCTTGTTGTCGAGGAAAGCCTCCGCAGACGCAGAGTAATTTGCATAAATCTCGGTGCAGGAGATGCCCTTTGCAGATAAATTTATTCGCCCGTCTCTTTCATCCTTCGATTTGCCAGCCGGTGCATTATTATTTATTAAACATTAATCGGCGCAGTTGGATCTGTCCTCATCAGGTGTCGTACAGCACCGCCGACCTTGCCTCGTTTGACACACATTCTTCAATTCCAGAAGCCACGGCGATCGACCACTGCTATTATTCCGACAAGGTAATCCGATCCGATTCGGATTATGCACTCTTCTTGGAAATGTTTCTATGTTTGCAGCTTCGTTTGTTTGCACGTTTGTAACGTGCTTACTTGTTTCTTATCCAATTAACTCTTGCCGCGCGCGGATCTATTTCAGGTTCTTACCTTTTGACGGCGACGTTTTGTCCTTAGAGTCTTTCTTGGACGTCTTTTTGTCTCCTCCGCGTGACGTGGTAGCCACCGAAGAAGGCTGGTCCGACGTTGTCATTCCTTTCTCTGCAACACAACGAGAGGAAAAGGCGCTGTCAGAGGAGTTGCGAAATGCATGCGTTACTAAATCCAACCAACACAATCTCTATCACCCGCGAGGATGAGCAAATAAACCGAATAAACCGCGTAACTATATCCTCTTTGGTTGTAAAAGTCTACAACCGATGAATTCTTGAGAGTCAAAACTCCCTCGCACTCCTATCAATTTCCTCATATCACGTTTACAGTTAAGCCAAGCCTTTTGAAAATTCGAAATACCCACATAAAATCGTGCTTCCGATGAAAATCTGCCTCAGCCAGATTAGAAGGTACATGAAAATAATTGATTCTGTCTCGGCTCGGTTTCAAGAGGAGGCATTTAACCCAAGCTGGAAGCAACCTTAAGAGTTTTACGACATATCAATTAACTCGCGTAGCAATTCAATTTAACTGCCAGACGAGCCTATTTTGACCAAACGAGCCGGCGCCTCCATAAACCAGTGATTGCGGTGCTTAATTTCACTTTTCCGCCACCGCGAGCTTTGAGGTTCGGGCCATGCGTGAACAACAATTATTTTTGGCTCCAGCGCCCGCGGCGTCTCGTTTTCAATCAAGGAAGTGAGAGAGTCTTCCAACCACGAATAATCGACTTCAACTTTGCGCTACATGTGCCGTCGCCGTCGAGAGAGAGTGTGTGTGTATGTGCCGTAGGGTCTTCTTTCATCTGCGGCAATAATCCGATTATGATGTAATTCCATTAGCTACGAATCAAACGGCCGGCAGACCTTGTTTCCAAACAACCTTGATATAGGTTAGTGCTGCTGACCCGAAATGTCAACTGTCGGTTCGATAGTAAAAGTTGCAGACTGACCCGTGAACCCCGGAAAAGTTTAATCCGTGATTTGATCAGACTGACGTTGTGCAACTGTTTGTAGGGAGTCAAAGTTTGATCGCCTCCATTTTTTGCTGCAGTTCAAACGAAGTAATTTTGAGATAATTAACGAGAAGAAAACCACGAATTTTAAAAATTAACTAGTCGGAAACCACGCTTGTCCTTGGAACAGGCCATTTTGGCGTGCCAAGTTTTGCTCGTGTCACATGCAATTTTGGTCGCAAGGCAAAAATTCGTCGTCCGCCATGAAACGAGAGGAGTGGAATGTTGGAAAATGGCTAGCGAGCTGCGAATACCGTTACCGTCATCATCTGCCAGCCGAGATGACTCACACACTGCTAGCGATCCATTATTCTGCTATCGAGCAATGCAGCTCTTGCGTGATGTGCTCGCAATTGTTCCCAAAAGCCGGTCGACAGGTGTGTGTCTATGCCAGCCCGATTCGGCACAAAATTTTGGCCAACTTTCTAGCCGACCCAAATGACAACAAACCATTTTCGTGTCACATGTGAAAATGTGAATTTAATTTAAAGATCAATTATCCAGGTTTTTATTTTCATTTAATTATTAAAAGATAATTTAATTATTGGCAGCGCAAGAACAAAATTATATAAAAATGAATAAATGGGAAGAACTGTTATGATTAATTTAAAATAAGCGAATGAGGCTTTCAAGAATTTCACAAAATTCTGATTACTTTAAATCAAGTCTAATACTAGATTACTTGTTTAAAAAATTTGGATAAAATCCGGAGCAAAGGTTTTAGTGATTACAAGCCCCTGCTGAGAGTTGAAATAAGAAAGACTCATTCATGAACACAATCCGATTCATGTCTACAAGACGAATAGAATCTAGCCACTAAGAGAAGAGCAAACGGTTAAAAAATTTCAAGAAAATGGCAAAGAAACTGAATTATCACTGTATGGCCTGGGTATGATGCGAGTCAAGTTAATTTTTTTCCTTAACAGCCGAATATTTTCATTTAATTAAGCATCAAATTCTGGAATATGTGAATGCCCAAGTGCCCCAAGTAAAATAGAAATCGGTGTGGATGTTATTTCCTTTGTGTTTTAGGCATGCCTGGAAAACTTGAAAGCTGAGGAAATATTGTCAGTAGCAATCAGTCCTTCCGACGTTCCGAAATTCCAAATTTCTGGACACATTTCGCAATTATGTCTCGTGTTTCCGTTTTGTAACGAAGGCCTAAATAATAAATGAATAATTCACACGAAATGAACACTGCAACAGCTCTATTAATGACACAAACTCGACCTCGATGCGTAGTCACACCAAAACAATACCTGCTCGGCCTCCGTCGTGGCGGTATTTGGGTTAACATTAAATTAAAATAAAAAATTTCAACGCCCGCGCACTGGCTCTCTCAGCTGTTTTACAGAAATTCGCAGCGAGTGGAAACGACGGGGCGACAGGAAACGAGACAAACTTGTACAATTTTCGTCAGAGAGTTTTACATGGCGTGAAATATTACGCTCTCGGTTGGGAAGTAAAAATACTTTGGAAAGCCAGCCGACGACTTCGGGCAGCTGGCACTTTTTCAAAACGGCATGTCAACATTGCGTCTGCCAACGCGGATGAAAAAGCGGCCGACGAGTGATTCTCATGTCTGGTTCATTCATTTTTGCTATAGATTGCCAAAAATTTACAATCATATGCTTCAAAATCTGAATTTCTTAATTTAATTTTTTTCAATCGATTTGTTAAATGAATGAAAACAAGAATATTTTTCTTCTTAAAACTACTCGCTTCTGAGAAACTATGGAAACGGCGAATATCACCCCAAGTTGGGAAACAACAGTAAACTCACTTTTCATAAACGCTACGTCTGAGCAATCGACCTGCCGAGGTCGGAAAGTGGAAAAATTCCAGCGGCTGCGGTTCCAGGAAAGTGCACGGTTGGCTGAGCACCACACCAACTAGTAGCAACTCAAAAAACGACAATTGGTCATGCGGAGCGCGCGCACGCAGGCCAGGCACAGGCACAGGGAGTGAGGCCGCTGACGAACGCAAGGCAACTGCCTGACTGACTGAGGACTGAGGCAGGCAGCAGGAGCAGGGCCGCCGCCGCCGCAGATCCCCCTCTATCCGGCGCTATGGAAATAGAATGAGTCGAGCAGCGCGTTTGATTTCCTTCGAAATAAGCATCTGCCACCGAGTTTCGGCACACAAGTCGCCTCCAATCATACTAATATGCGATGCGCCGGCACCGGAAATTTGAGGCACTTGAATCTCGCTCTTAAATGACTTGATATTTTTTTCTGGATCGCCGAAGCTCGAAATGAGCCAGCTGGGGCTCTCATACAAATAAAACTGCAATGCTCAGTGCTCACAGGGTTTTTCGCAGCTGCTGTCAAATTGAATTTTTATGACACGGGAAGGTGATGTGTGAAAATTTTGGACAGCTAAAAGCAATATTTCATGTCCATTCAATTGTGTTTACTGCGAATTTTAAATATGCGGATAACAAAAAACACTATAGGAGACAGCACTCAAATTAAAAAATAAAACTGGGTTTGATTTGAGTTTTACTGCTGTTGTTTAATTTTTTTTAAATAGAACCGGATAGAATTTAAAGAAATAAGTCAAGTTAAATCCAGAAATTATTGTTTTGTTTTAAAAGTTTTAAATCCTGGCTCATGTAATACGCCATGTGGGTAAAAATTAAATTTGAAATAACAAAGCGCTATTGACCATAAGAACAGAAAATATTGAATATTTTATGTCTTGTCGAATTAACCACGATTTTTAGAATGCCAAGAGTTCTCGCTCATTGAAGAACACAGCAGCTTGAAAAAATTATACGCTTTGAAAATAAAATTTTTAAACATAATAATGAAAGTTAGGCTAACAGGATTTTTTTCTATTTCACTGATTTTAGATAACTTAAATGTACTGAAATATTGGGCATTAAAGTAATGATAAATAACGAGGAAAACGTTTCAATTCTAGTAAGTCGGTAAGAGCTATAAAGTTTGATGGTGTCATCTATTAAAGCTTCGGAGTCAATAGTCGTTTACATAAATAGATTAAAGCATTTATGATTGTGTGAGTAAGCCGGCATTTGAAACGACGCACAGTTAAGTCGAATAGAAAAACAAACTCATACTTTTGCTTGCTGTGCACTCAAACCTCTTCACACACGATCATGTCTTATCAGTTTCGAAACGCGCTTGTTTACTTTAAAGTGTTTTACCGTTCCTTCAGAGGTTCTTCCCCTAATTGCACCGACTCCCCCTTTAAGGTTGCCGCTGTTTATTTATGTTGTTCCGCTCTTGACAGTCAGATCAAATCTCGTCAGAGGAGGGCAAAATTTCAGTCTGCATGATCGATAAAATCCCAGACGGCTCATTTGGTTTGTAAATGAGGTATATTTAACGGAAGTTTGATTATTTTTCTCAGAGGGCCGAATAGAGCCTGTGTGATCCATTTCAACCCGTTTTTAATTAAAATAATTGATCGTGCACGCAATCGAAGCGTACATACGCAAGACAAGTGTCAGCGAAAGTGGGCGTTATTGTTATACTGTAGCTAGGTTCCCAAACCTGTGTTTTCTGGGAATCGTAATTTGAATTCACGGACGACGGCTTTGGACGGGGAAACGCTGCTGCTTCAAATAATAAGCGTGGAAGCCCCGGCGGCGGCAGACACAATTTACGACATCCGCCTCCCTGTACGACACCTACGATTAATTAACCCATCCTTCAGCTTAAAGACCCTTAAACATCCTCCAACTTACATCACGGCTTATTAATACAATGAAAATTCACTAATAATAGTTCAGAGTGCATGATTCAGTTGATGAGGTCGTCATGTTAACCGAGTAAAATTGCTTCAAATGAAAATTAATCAGGACATACTCCATTTTTTTTTAAATTAGGTCAACAAAGCAGGAGTAATATTATTTGAGAGAAGATTTTATGCCACGGTCACTGTCTTCACCAGAGACCAAAATTATGCAAATTCTCGGAACCATTCACTCCGTAACCTCTTTTCCCATCAAGAGCTGTTCCAATTTTCAAACTTGCCAGCAATTGCGATAATTTGACTCAACCGCTGAGTATTTTCGCAGAAGCAATGCAAATTTAGAGTGTGTTGCCAATAAAAAGTAGGGTAGAGGAGGACGGAAAATGCCGCTGTCAAGGTGACAGCTGAGACTCACCCATCGCGCACCACTTCACAGGTTCAGATTCTCCGGGAAATCGCGACGGGCGCAATTAGCACTATGATTCCTCAGTTGGACAGCTCTCGAAGCTCACCATCGGCCCGCAGAGTGGATTGCAAATGATAAAACAACTCGAGATAATGGTCTGCTTCCTTTGATCACCCGGCGTGGGGCGTGGTTCCCGACCGAGAATTACGGCCAATTTCGCTGCTGAGCCGCCTCGAATGGGTCCAAGCAGCTGGATTCGGCACTAACGCGTTACCGTCAATGATGCCGACTCGGCATCTGCACAAGGAAAGATGACTTTTCTGCCCTTGGGTGCGCTCAAACCGTGCAAAATTCTGACATTTTGCAGGGCGCAGAACGATCAACACCCAGGGAAAAAGTGGGCGGGAGCTAATCGATGTTAAGCATCCATCGTTTTGCAGGGGAATTTTATTTTAGATTCAACAGAAGTTTTATTTCAGAAAAAAATGTGAAACACAACTTTTGTTGAATTTTTTTCTCCTAAAAGATAGCATATAACTTTGCTTAACTTTTTTTAACAAAATAAATTAGCGTAATCGATGCCTTGCAATTATATCGAATACCCATTTTTCCCTAGGCCTTTTGCCGCACATCTGCTGCAATTCGTGTGGTGCTGCCACCTGTACTAATAAAATCAAAGCTAGTGAAACAAATCTCTACAATGAGGCGCGCAGTTCAAATCTTGTATGGTTGAGACAATTTACTATTAATTTCTGGCCTTTCTTCTTATCAATTTTGCCCGGTTTGTCCGAGATAAAGGTGAGAGAGCATTTTTATCTTTTGTGCAAAGTAATCACTAATTATTATCCGTTTTTCGTGTTTTTCACAGAGTCTCTCGGTATTACTCTAATTAACTTGAGGACCACCAAAGAGTGAACATCATAAAGCCGAACCACATCTTCGATGTTGAAAGGAGTCCTCACTCTCGGGCAACAGGTCTCTCGAGTTTCAAGCCCCCAGTGGTTTCAGATCACAAGGCATTACAGTTACGGTTCAGTCTCGTCCAAAATTGGCAAAGCAGATAATAATATGGTAAGTTAAATTTTTCCGAATTAGAAACTTTTTTAAATTTGATAACATAATTACATTTTGCAGATTGACATTGATTTCCGCAGTGACACCCTTACCAAACCAACCGATGCCATGAGACAAGCCATGGCAAATGCGGTTGTCGGTGATGATGTGTACCATGAAGATCCGACTGTCAAACGTGAATATAATTATATACAAACTTTTGATAAATCAAGGTAAAAACATCACGGTCTTCTAGAATTGGAAGAGAAATCTGCTAAAATGATTGGTATGGAAGCTGCACTTTTCGTTCCAAGTGGTGTCATGAGCAATTTAATAGCTGGTTTGTTCATTATTATATTGAAATGGTTGAAAATGTTGAATAATTTAACATTACAGTTCTAACTCACTGTAATACTCGAGGATGTGAAATGATCACTGGGGACAAGAGCCACATGTTTCTCTATGAGCAGACTGGAGTTTGTCAGGTTTGTTTGACTACAATAATTATAATATCATATTATATATTCATTTATGGTGTGAATACCTCCAAAAACAATAATAATAGTTGATTATGTGCTTAATTATAAGTTGTTTCCCTAATATTTTAGTTTGGAGGCGTCTCAATAAATACAGTGCACAACCTACCTGATGGCACCTTTGACCTTGAAGAAATGCAGCATCATATTCGTAGCAGAGATTTGCACGAACCCACAACAGCTCTTATCTGTGTCGAGAACACGCACAACAAGTGTGGAGGTCGTGTTTTGCCCCTTTCCTGGCTTAACGAGGTGACCGAGCTGATTTTTTATTATCAATTTCATGTAAAATTGTCTTTAGCTCGTAGAAATTGGCAAAAAGTGCAATCTGCCACTTCACATGGACGGCGCCCGCATCTACAACGCTTCGATTTATCTAGGGGTGCCTGCCAAACGCATCGTCCAAGGGTTTTCTTCCGTAAGCATTTGTCTAAGCAAAGGACTTGGTGCACCTGTTGGCTCCCTTTTGCATGGTTCAAGGGATTTCATCGAAAGGTATTTAAAACACCTTAAATTTTGAATAAAGTATTTGAAAATAGCAAAATTTATCAGAGCTAGGCGACTGCGCAAGGCCTTGGGCGGAGGAATGAGACAGTGTGGAGTGATTGCAGCAGCTGGAATTGTTGCTTTGGACTCGATGATTGAACGTCTTGCTGAAGATCATGCAAATGGAGTCGCTCTCGCAAAAGGTAACGTTCTTATCAGAAAATCTAAATAATTTTTACAAAATTGTCTGCAGGAATTGCCGCGTTGAATCATCCCTATTTCAAAGTTGATGTGAAAAATATGCAAACCAACATTTTGGTCTTCAATGTGGACCCCAGTAAGGTCAATACGAGCGAATTTTGTGCCAAACTGCAAGAGGTAAGAAAAATTTTGATTTATAATTTAAACTCTTAATTGCTGCTCTGCTAGAATACTGACGATCAACTGACAGCTTTGGGCGGGAAGGGTGTCTGCGTGAAAGCCGTTCCGTTTGGAGCTAGTCTCATTCGTTTTGTTGTTAACCACCACATTACTCCAAAGATGATTGAGTTGGCATTGCAGAAAATTACTTTGGTTGTCAACGAGTACAAAATATAATTCACAAAAACCTATTTGGTTGCATTTTTATCATTTATTGAATAAATTTTTACTCTCAATTTGAACTGATTTTTTTTTTGCTTTTTGGAAACCTATAAAATTCAAATGAAAAGCATTTATTTAACAAGTTGAAGTTTAATTGATGTGATTTTTGATGAAAATTTTTAAATTCTAAGATATTTATTTTGGTAGAAATAACTGGAATCAAAACATCACCGCAATTTGAAATGTTTTTGAATGTTATTATTGTCATCCTAAAAGGTGCCCCTTAAAGCACAGTGCAGCAAGCTATTAAAGATGAGATAGGACGAACCATCAGGTTACAGCCGTCAGAAATAGCATTGTGCAGGTCAAGTGGCAATTTATCAATTTGTGAGCAGTATTATCTGAATTCCATCTCGCCTGTCTCTTATGCAGTCCCGCATTCGTTGGCGCGTCTCAGGTTGCATAGATTACTCTCGTGTTGCGTAACCTGCCAACCAGCAGAGTCTGAGGGGGAGGGGAGGCGCGTATGAACGAGCGGAAGGAGGGGAGAAGACGGAAAGGTTGTCGGGCAGGTAGCAAACAGGCGGAGCGACTGGGACAGTCGATGCCTCTCTGCGGCAAAGCAAAACAGTAGCAGCAGACCATTCGAATGCCAACAAATACACGTGCGCCAGGCGTGTCTGAAGTGTCGCCCGTGCAGTGTGCGCCGACCTTTTTCGGCCGCCGACTGTGAATTGTGGTGACTAAAACACGAGTGGAGTTTTCTGATCCACACGCGTGTGCAGCTGTTTTTTAAAGGGCATTAAACGTTTGTCATGAGTGGATTTGGATGCTGAAACGCGACCTTCGAGTTTGATTGAGAAAGAGAGGCGTGGATTGTTTATAAACAAAACAGGTGAGCTAATGTGTATACTTAAGCATGACTGACGAGTTTTGAATTAAAATTGTGAAAATAATTTGTTTCGAAAAAAAATTAATAATGACATAAAAATATGGAATTTCCAAACCGGTCGAAAATTATCATTAATGAACACCAAATAAAACAGTGCCACTTTCAATTAAGGAACTGACAGAGGTGAATAAATCGCACGCAGCAGAGGTGCCGCAGCCGTCACCGATTTTATGTCCATTAAAAACATTAAATCGGAGTGGAGGTGAAAGTGTCGGGCGCGAGCACTGGCCAGAGAGGATGGTGTTTTTTGTTCTTTTTTACGCACGGCTTGCGAATGTCACTCCGCGTCGGTAGGCCGTTAAATAATTCAATGAGCAAGTCGGCGTTTTGCAACAGGTGCTCCAGATAATCGCGTATATATCCACGCCTAGGCGTAAATATCGCGTTGCATAATTAAAATTGACTGGCGGCGGTCCACAATGAGAGAGGTGGATTGACCAGGTTAAAAAATTATTTGGACGTACGCGCATGAAAGTGGTTCTGTATAATATTGCTACAGTCAAAATCGTAGTATAGCCCACTACCAAGTATTGAATTTATAATTATTTTCTTAAGTTTAAAGTATTGCAATTCCAATTTAGTCTTATCCTAAGGTACAATTCAAATAATTGGTTAAGTTTTGTGCAGTATTTTTTGCTTCCCAATTAAAACTTAATTAAACCCCCTTTAATGCATTCAGCTGCGAAAGGGAAACCCAAACTAACGACTTAATGCTTAATTTAATTACTTCCAGCGCGTTTTTCAAACATAATAACCTTAATCCGTGGGAGAATCTCCGACGTCCAATTTTTCTGCACGCTGGAGAAATTTCGAGCAATCCTTTTTAACAACTTCCTCTCCACTTTAACGCTGATTTGGCGTCCTTGTCAGGGCAATTGCGATTAATTTGAGAGAGAGGCAGTTTGTGAGAACAATTGCCTTGCATTCCTTTTATTGTGCCGGTGCACGCAACGTTTTTTACGTAATTAAATGAGCACATATAAAATTCCGTCGGTTGATTAAGTGCATTTTCATTTCAGCGCGCGACGTGCAGTCTGCGTTGCGACACTCACGCGATTTTCCTGTGAGAGAATATTTGCGTAAAACACTATGGCAGCCGCTGCGAGTATTTATTTGTTTATATGCAGTCGGTGTTTATACGTGCGTAAAAGCGTGTACTGACTGAGACGGTGTTGTTGCGTCTGAAATGGAGTCTCTCTCTCTCACACACACACACACTCCACTGTGGATAATTTCTCTGCTACTCATGCAAAAGTTGCATCACAGAGAGTGTGTGTGTACGATAATTCTCAAAACATAAGCACCAGGAGATGCTGCAAATGAAAACAAAGAGCAGCTGTGTGTTCTAAGTTCCTATGTGCGATAATTTGTGCTTCTAAGCTGAAATCCGATGCACTTTGCGTCGCACAGGCAAAACATTTTAGTCTTTCTTTGTTTGAACTTGCGTGAATATCAGGAGCTTTGCTGATTTTTCTCATTCTTCCTGGAAATTTTCATCGTTGGAATAAATGATATTATTGTTTTTAGAAGAGAAAAATGAATGAGTTCCATTTTGATTGGCAGTTTGCAAATTAATATGAAATTAAATTTTGCATGTTGGAATTGACTGAAAATTTATCATGGCATGGAACAATTTTCTCTTTCTCAATAAGTTTAATTTTTACCCTTTTTAATGAAATTTATTTTAGCATCAGAATATGTATCAATGTGGCCCAATTCGTTATTTATGAAGTCGACTTTCTTCTCGACGAAATCAAACAAAAAACTCTGCCGTTTAATTACATATGCCAACACACACGCTCGTGGTCCACTCGAAAATGTAAAAACAAACAAGTTCAAAAGGAGCGCAAGCAGGTACACAGCGCGGTGCTCTTTTGAGTGTGTGTCGCGAGCAGGTGTTTTCGGTCGAAGGGAAAGCTGCGTGTGCACGCGGGCCGGTCCAGCGCGCGGAGTCTGCAGCGCGGTCTCATCCTTTCAGGGCCCGCGGCGGAGGGGAAAGCCAATTCGAGTGTTTTGTGTGTGCATAAAAAGTGGGTTACTATCTACGCTAGCGAGCGAGATGCGATAATCACGTAAGGCCAGACAGCGACGCCTCTTCTATCCATTCAGCCGAATCGCGCGCGCCTTTTCTTCTCCTTGAATAAGCAGCAATCACGCCACCTAATGCAGCTTATCGCCTGCTCCGGCTTCGCATCTTCCATTGCGAAACACCCAGGTTTTCATGAAAGAGAAAACGTGAAAGATTTGTAATCCTCCTGAAACAGAAGCGTTAATATAGGCCATCAGGTTCAAGTGAAGATAGTGAACTCAGAAAAAAATTCATGAGCCGTGTCTATAGCTATTGTGATGAAAGAAGCAATAAAAATTACTAGGAATTTCAAGTCAAGCATAAAAAGACCTGCCTCATAGAGTACCATGTTTAAAAACTGTGTAATATTTCTAGGTTTAATAGAAATGCCTTATTCAAAAGAGAAGCTCTCGTTTTGCTGCGCAGTGTGGCGCATTTATCTCTTGGCGACTCTTTTCGAGGAACTCCTTTATAATCCAGCTCGAATTCCATTCCTCCGCCTCACGTATAATCTCCATAATTGGGGAAATTAACATAACTTGAGCATTATGCTGCTCTCCGGCAAAGGAATGACAGGCTGCGCGTTTGTGCTGCGGCTTCGGCACTTTCAATGCGGCTGTTGACCTTGTTCGTTTGCATCCACTATGGATTTTGCTCTAATTACCACCAAAATCATTCAAATTTAACGCAAACGGTGATCTTTGGCGCTGGATTTCCGCTCCAATTTAAAAAATCTTCAGGTCACCTGATCGGATACACCTTTGAATTTCAGGCTCTCGCCCTTTTGTGGCCGATGAAGTGCAAATAGCTTTTTACTGATATACTTTCCACTCCAGTATCACGTGAAATGAAACGGCCTGTTTAAGTCTGTGTAATGTACTCGAACTGCAATTGAACTGCTTGTACCGAGAAGAAGAATGCCTTGTAGAGAGCCGGTGGCACCATTTGCAGCAGGATTTATTGTTCAAGACACAGTTGATCGCTAATTGGTGATTATTTTCGCTGTCTCGGGAATTGATTGCGCGCGCCCATTAATTAGCGGGGCAGCTGCCTCCAATTTAACGCCAAATTCGGTAAATTAATGCTGTTCAATTAGAGTCTGACCGAATGAAAGGAAACGAAAAATCTAACAAGCTAGCAGGAGGGAAAAGGAAAAGTCTCCTTCCACAGGAAACCAGATCAAAAATGTCAGTATGCGGTGTAGTATCAGTGACGGTTTCGGCGGTTTCCCTGTCAACGGTACGGTCTCGTCCGCTCGCGTGCTGGTATGCCCTCGCGATAGCAACAGAACACCCGCATAACTCGCAGCAGGCTCATCATTTCCTCGCCACGGTATTGGTTTTCTTTTCGCCGGTGTGTGTATCGGCGGGTGTTAGTGTGCTCCTCTCGCGCATCCATCTCGTATGCAAAGTCTCGACGGAAGAGCGAAGCCTGTGAGCTGTGACCGCTCGTTGTTGGCATGCGTCCTCGTTGATCTATAGACGCGGACAAATATTTGCTCATCTGCAATCAGAGCGTGCCGGTGCAGCAGCAGTGCGGCTAGACTGATGTGCCAATAATCCAAATAGCATTATTCATAAACTCTTCCTATTGGAGCTGTCTGATTGTTTTTGTTTGAGCTACTAATTGTGTCGTCTCTATTTGCGTCAGTGTGATGTTTACTAGTTGAATGATAGCAGATAGAAAAAACTGGGATCGATGAGAAAGGCTTGCGATATTCAATTGAAAATTTATGAGTGGAGTGGTACAGCAATACCCAGGAAAATCAGAACGTTGCGAATTGAGATAATGTCAAAATTTATATCAAGGTAACCCTGAAAATTTTTGCCTAAAGTTTCTGGAAAGTTTATGTGCTTTTAAAATGGTGATCTTATCGTTTATATCGTGAAAAGGAGTTTCCCCTCCGCATAACCGATGGGTTAACTTCGACGAGAGGGACAAAAATCTTTATCATGAAACGTAATAAACCGTAAATTTTATAAGATATTGGCAAAATCTGAATTTTTATTGGAACTTTTTCCTTTCATTAAATTTTCTCAGCCAATATATTCAAACCGCCACTCCCTGAAGCCACAGCAATGTATTAATTAACACTATTAATATTTTAATACACACGAGAATTTATTCAATGATGTTAGAAAAATAACATGAAATTCAATGCAGATATATAATTTCTTTCAAAACCTTGTCCTATAACATTTTATGCTCTTTGCCTCTTTCTTAGTCATGGAATTTACACCAAACAGGCAACGCAAGTTGTTTCATTATAAATTTAGCCGTGTGAATTTGTTGAAAATGATCCTTTTATCCCTCCTTAAAAACGTGTGAGAGCCTCATTTTTATCCCAAACCAATCCAAGCGAGTGCAAACAAGATTATCATAGCTGAAGTGGAACCTTCCTTGAACTTCGTACAGTCCGCATGGCGTTGCGAGGAGCAGGAAACTAATCCTTTTCGCAGTGACTGCGTCTGCCTGAGATCCTGAGCACTGATTTCCACCGACACTCCTTCCATACGTCAAAAATTCGTTTCTACACTGTATAATTAAACAAGTATAACGAAATAATACCAAAGACGCGCTGCTTTTATTATGTCGGTTGGTGGGGCGTTCGAAATTATCGGTTTCCGGCACGATCAGCTCTTGAGACGGCCAAAAAACGTATTGTGCGCGCATAAATCGCCTCGTTGTGACACTTATTGCGTTGTTATTATACGTACATATAAACAGCACTCCTCCTTTGCAGAGAGCTCGCGTTTTCTATTCGGCGCCCGCCGCCTTTCCGGCGTTTCCCTCTCATCCTTCACGCCTCATTAACCCGGAGAACAATGAAATTGCCTCCGCGCCGCTTTTCTAAATATGTAATTCGGCTCCAATCCGAGCCGGGGTGCACGCGGATTAGCGTGCGTTCGATTCCGATGAGCTCAAAAGTGTAGGCGTTGTTTACAAAACCTCTGCGAAGGTAGCTGGAGGGTGTCCAACGTTGCGTCACTGAAAATGCACTCTTCGGACACCAGTGGGACCAGTTCTATATACAAATGACTGACTAGGCCTTGCAGTAGAAATGGAAACTAGCTAGCTGAATTTTCCTTCGTGCATTGTGCAAAATTCCAAACAATTGGCAACTGTTGGGATTACTGAGAGCCAAGAATTATTTGTTTGTCCTAATTTTCAAAATAAATTGGAAACCTAAACTGGAACTGCTTAAAATAGTTTGTACTGATTATTATTAAATTTTTATCTTGTTTTATTATCAAAATCTGCTACCTTTTACTCGATCTTTTGATACTGGTGATTAAAGTAGAAGTAAAAGAATTTGTCAGACCTTGATCAGTCTTTAGGACAAGTTTTTTTCGCCGACAAATCTAAATTTAACTCGAACTGGGGAATGCTCATAAAACATAATTTTTAATTGAACGTTGACTTGAAAAATTGTGAATTTAAACTACTTTTATATTCCTGCTTAAGTCAATTCATAAAATACAACTTAAAATTAGTAAAAGAAAACGGTTAAAAACAAATGGACATTTTTGCAGACTAAAATTCGCGTGAATTGAATAGCTTTTTTCATTTCCAGGCAAAGTCGATCGCGCAATACGTTTATTTGATCTGCGTCTGGGGGAAAACGACGCGCGGTTGCGGCTGGAAATGAGTATTTGCACACCTCTCATGTTTGACATCGACTGGGAGGCGTGTGTGCTCTGAGTTTCAATCGGCAGCAGCCCGTCGTGCATTTCTAATCGGGCGCACCGAATTCAAGGCCTCTCCCGCGCTGCTTTTTCAGTTTTCACCCATTATTAGCGGCTATATGCCCGGCAAAGCGGCCGCAGCAAACGAGCACAGACAATCGCGGCACAAACATTATTACATGCGCGGCCGCGGGCGCAAATACAATAATTCGGCTGCAGTTGTGCGACACACACCGAGCAGGACCCTCGCTGGGGCAGAGGCAGCCAGCCAACAGTGCGATGAAACTGCTACTGTTAAAGCAAAAATCGAGTCAATAACCCGCAGGCGGGCGGCTCGGTAGCTGCCGGCACTGCAATCGAGTGAGCAACTCGCAGTTGCGGAGAAATTCATTTGCGCACACCTGCCTCTGCTCGAAAAACGAGACTAGAGCTGCGAAATCGCTCCATCTTCTTACTAAACTGATTCTCTGCTCCATCTTAAATCCTTTTATCTCGGTTTTCGCAACAGTGCGCAGGTGCATTTTGTAAAGGACACTTTCCAATGCGGACAATGATTCTCTTTGAATTGTGTCTCAACTCGAGAGCCGCGTGGATGTGTCAAGGACTGGGCTAAATTTTACTTAAAGCTGGGCTGTTTGAAAGTACGTTCTAAAATTAAATTCACGCAATGAGTATTATTGCGAAATACATAATTTCCAGACAACATCTCGAAACTAAGTTTACATATTTTATTTTCAATGAACTATGTTGGCATGAAGGAATATCCATCACCGTGTTGTAATAATAATTCCCTGAGGTTGATATTTCCGACAGCTTTTCCATTTCATAAAGCTGAACACGATTGCAATAAATCCCATAGTCCGCGAGCGATACTAACACACATTTCCAACCACAATGCTCCCCTCAAAAGTCGAGTGCTCGTGTCGTACGCTCTGCTAGACTATTGGAGCGTTTTGCGTTTTTTCCGTCTCTATAACCGCACAGCGTTTCATTGATTGCGGAATTTTCTCATGGAGAACACCGCTGGTTAGTGTACACAATGCACCAGAACGTCACAAGAATTTATATTGCAGAATGCAGATGCATTCACACATCACTGACTTGCTGTTTCTAATCGATATTTAAGGGTTAGCAGACTTTTTTGTTAATTATTAGGAAACTGTTGGTTGGTTGTGTCAATTTTCAGTCACTATACTCGTATTTGTAAGTGAATCACAGATGTAATGAAAAAGGGTAAATTATCTAATTTTTCTTGATATTTTGAGGATCTTTCAATATATACTATTAAAAACAAAACATGGAATCTTAATAGTTGCGAAGTTAGGTTAGAAGGAAAAATTTCGCTGGTGGTGCTAGTAATGCGATTCACGAAATTCCTCACTTGCTGCTCTTTTGTTGATCAAATCAAAAATTAATTTCCTCGGCTGCTTACGAAGCAACATTTCGCGGTGGTTATAAATGGTTACAATGCTTCAGTCCAGAGAACGAGTAAATTTCTGTAAAACAATTTAGTCTAATTGTCAGCCTGGCTAACTTGTTCTCTGTGAGTATTCTTTCTGGTAATTTTTATATTTGTTTACAACCCGTATTAAAGCAGCGAACGCAAGGTTATTTTCACAAACTGTGTGCTCGGCAATCATTTTGGCCGGTGCTCCAGTTTTGGGATGACGGTCATTGGGTCACTTTTGCGCGCTAGCCTCTCTGAAGAACATGCAAACAACACTCGATTCCGCTGCCGGCGCAAGACAATTGCCATTCAGCAGAGAAGAAACTCGCTCTGGCTCTCCGGCCCGGACGAAAACTTTGAGCCATTCAACGTGCGAACCGATCCGCTAACTCTCTCACACAGAATCTATTATTGCAATCGGCGTTATTTTCTGCGCCAAGGGAGTAAAAGTGCATGGTGTATAAGTGCCATCGCGCCGAGTGAAATGGAGTTGCGCTGAAAGACAAGGCGCCGGAGAACATCTTTCCAGCTGCTGTGACTGACGGCACTCTCTCGATTGCAGACGAATCTTATCTATAGTTCCCAACCTCTGTGCTATGAAGACAATGCCTTTCGTGCAATTCAGATTATTATTTTCAAGCAGACATCGTGGCAGCTTGAAGTGATATCTGTGAAAATGACTTTATTATTCTAAAAATAAATATGGAAATATGTGACATTGCACCACAGTGGTAAATTTCTCACTCTTTGGATGTCATAATGATTACCCACCTGATACTTAAAAACAGAAGAATGAAATCAATTTTGTCTTTTTTCTTGAGCTGGATTCGAACACACTTTTATCGACGGAGGAAAATGTCAGTTTTTGCAAATCAGATGAACGTGTTGCTTAAAAAAATACAATCAATATTGTAATTTTTTTAATGTCAAGCAATTTTATGAACCAAAAACATGCTTTGGGGTTTTTCAAACATACATTTCTTAGCAAAAAAAGAGTTCTGACCAAGCGACTTAAAAATTATTTAGCAAGATCAAAATTAATTAACTTTTACTGGCTCAAAAAAATTTGAAATGTCAGTGAATTTTCTCATTTTTTATGTTAAGACGAGTGTAAAGTTTGTTCCTCGGTTCAGTGATTTGATCTATTCTTGGACACTTAGTAATGCGAAATTACCTCAAAAGGTTCATGAGAAAATTTAAAACTCAGTTTATATTGCAAAGTCTTTTTTTCAGAATTTCAAGATTATTTTTAAGAGAGTTAAAGAATTTATTTTTAGCCAACTAACCTTTTCTTTTTGCACAATGGGACCCTGAGAGACGTGCACGCTTTGTTTTGCAAGCATGGGGAAAATGTGACATAAAAGCAAAACACGGAGAATGGCAGCGCACATGTTAATTGGAAACCAATTCACGGCTCATTTGCAGCACAGCTCCCTCTCTTATTATTGCCTTTTGTTTCACGCGTGGTCAGGCAAGCACACTCGCAGCAAATTGAAATCTCATGCACAATAGCACACGCTCTGAAACAATACCGAATCAATCGCAATTCGAATGTCCGCTGCAATGAAATAAAAATTATGCCCGTAGCCATGCTAAAGTGCGAGTTTCTGCGCCGCCGATGATTTATTTACGAAAGCACCGTTCGATATCTCATTATGATAATTGCAATTAGCGGCACATGCGCTTTGCTAACAACCCGTCGGATTTATTTGTAAACATCTGCGCCGAGTGTGAAAAGCACTGTGCGCGGCGCAGGCGAGATGCACTCGTCCTTTGTCTGGACTAATTATTCCCAGCAGCATCGCTCTGTGAGATCTCGTTCAGCGCGCGTGTGTTGAAATCCGAAATCCGCTTCTCGCTCTTCTCAATGGGAAAAATCAAAACAAAAATACACTCGTGCCGTTGAATTAATTTTACGGTCGGACGCACGTTGCCTTGCCTTGTGAGGTCAAACTTTTCTTCTTTCCTTGTGCCTAATGGATGGAACTGCAGGAAGAAGAGTCAGGCCTAGAGGAGATAAATTTAAAGCACAATAATTTGCACAAGCTAGAAAAATAATCATACAATCAAAACAATATTGAGAAAAATTCTTGTGGAGGCGGAAATTTTGCTATTTGCTTTTACGGTTCGGTCAGGGAGTGAAAATTAATTAATTGAGAGCAAATAATAGAACCAATTATAGCACTGGTGTTTGTATTGAAATTTCCGAGTAGATTAATTGCTTTCTTTTCTTATAAACACTTCTCATTTTTTGTGCTAAACTCTGGCGAATATTTTTCTTGAAAATTCCCCATCAGTCAAAAATCGTAATTTTCAATTATTGGAAATACAGCATTACCATTAACTGCGCATAAAACAAACTTTTCATTATGTCAATCATAAACAACGTTTTTAAATTCACTTCAAAGATAAAACAATTTATTTTTGTCTGGATTCAGACTGTTTTAACTTAAGCAAAATTTGCACATTCTTACTAAAAGTTTTTAAGTATTAAATTTTTGTAATTACAAAACAGGCTGCCACAATCTTTATATTTAATTATAATAAATACTATATTCCATCTCAAAGATTCAATGACAATACTAAAACACGCAATCGAACTAGCATGGCATTTAATAAATTGAGCTGAAGGCTGTAGAGGCTCAATCAATAAAATGTTATCAATATTTTCATATAAACGTCCCATTATCCTGCTCTGGGGATACGTAAGCTGCAGGTTGGAGGGCAAACAGTTTGCGCTTATCGCCATCACAACCGAAAAGTTTGCAAAGCAAACAGTAAAAGCCAGCTCCGCATTTGTTATTGTGAGAAAACGAGTCGTAAACTTGCAGGTGTGTTGTAATTGCATCAAACGAAATTCCGCGCGAAACAGATTTTCTTAGCCGCCCGCCGGACGGGTTGAGGTCGCGGCAAAAAAGAAGGCATGCACACATTGTTTCTCTCTCCCGCCCCACTAACTGAAAGCAATTTTCCCTTGAAAGGTGGAAACGACTCTCTAATGACGCGCCAGGAGAACTTTTAGTTAGCTAGCGGCGCTTCCTCCCGACACTCGAATTAACCAAGCGTGGCTCCTGTGTAGCTTTTTTCTCTCCTCTCACGTTAGAGGTAACCGACAGACTGCTCGCTGGAATCGGTGGAGCCGACGAGCCGACCACTGATACCGACCCTTGCCTTCAAAACAAAACGCAGGTGTCAGACGACATGTGTTGGGAAATCAAAACGGAGATTCTCCGCACACCTGTATAAAATAAAATAGCATAGGCAAATTTATTAAGAATAAACACAAAACCAAAAATTAATTTATTTTAGTGAGGAATGCATGAAATTAAAAACCTGATTGTTTCCCAAGGAACAACGACAAGAGGATGTTGCAGTTTCTGTTAAAATATTCGTATCGGAAGGAAATATAGTGTTGCGTAATTGAAGGTCGGCTTTGTTCACATTCTCACTCGTGGGAGGACACAATGCAAAACAGGAAATCGTTGGCCTAACTGTCTTGCTTACATACAAAATGGATTTGACTAATTCTAAGAAACGAATAAATTAGTAATCGTCACGTGGAATGTTGCAGCTTGACGCTCATTATGAAATGACCAAACTGGTTTCCTAAATTTTTTTCTGGATAGACTAAAAATGTGTCTAACTTTATAGATTGAAAGATGAAATTTTGTCTATGTGCTGAAAACAACTTATAAAAATTTAAATACATTTTCACTGAAACTAGAAAAGTCAGTTTTAAAAGCGGTAACTTTTATTCATCAAAATTAAGCCATTGTTACAAATTTGTAGCTTAAGATTCCAATTTGAAATTATTTGTCAGTTTTATGTTAACTGCGATTGAACATGGGACATTTGTACTAGATGAAAAGTTTTACGATGGGGTTTATAACTTTGTTCAAATTTTAAAGCGTTAGCTCTAATCGAAATTGTTACTATTCTACAACATTATCAACTTTGTTTCACTGAGTTTGAAATAAGCTTATTTTGTTTATAAAACAATAAATACAACTGCATCGTTTCTATTCTTGTCAAACAAGAAAAACACGGACTATTTGTCCTTGTCTTTTATTGAGGAAACATGCGCTTTATATTTGGGTGAGATATATTATTTCATAATGTTTAAAATGGACATGATTGGGATGTTGACCTCATGTGACCAAGAAACAAAAAATGGTCTCCAGCTTAGTAAGTATTTCGCGCCGCGGGTGATTTCTACTGCGAACATTTCCCGCTGTGGGCGGGCAGGAGCTCCAAAAAAATGTAGGTGAATGCTCGTTTATCGACAACCGGAACCCTTTGTCTGTGCGACTTAGTTCAAATTACCCAAACGGTGCCAAAAGTCTCTTTCCAGCGTTAAAACTATCGCCTTCTGCTTTCCTTTGTCGTGCCGGAAAATCGGTGTGAACAGGTGAGTCACTGATAAAAGCGGGCTGCTATTTAGGGCCCGCGGAGACGATATATCCGTAGGCCGCACAAAGGAAGGAAAAACGTGTGGACGCGTTATCAGTTTGCACAGGAGTGCACTCGACTCTTGCGAGCTCCCGCAACGAGCACCCTCTCGTTTATTTAATCTCGACTCGTGTGTTTTACTCAATCTAGAAAGGCGATACACATCACTCTCATACAACGCTTTTCAAATAAAAAACTACTCGTTCGTTCTCGAGGAAGCTGTCATTGCCTTATAAGCATCGCTACTGGAAAAATCTCTTTATAACAGGTGAAACCGCAGCAAGTGCAGACCGATCTTGTTTGGAAATGAGAAAATTTTGATACACGAGTAAAGTTTCTTTTTCACTAACTGGTCTATTAGCTTCTCTCTTTTCGCTGACATTTGTCTTTTCCAATTTGTTCGAGACAAAAAATAAATTTAGATAGCTGTTTTTTAAAGTATGTTTGGCTACCTGCTGCGATCCTGACTATCAAGAATAAATGAGCCTATTTTTCCCAAAACAACAGAAAGTTGTCCTGGGGTACAGCGATTTTGATAATTTTTTTGTGCCAAAACGTGGCCCCAATTGACCGACAAAACCGTTAAATTAAACCTGAAATCGGTTTTTATAGTTAAAATTTGAAATCAAATTTTAAATCCATATTATTTTAATGTTGGCATTTTGTAAAGAGTAAAAAATGATCTAGATATATGTAAAAATCTAGAATGGTATATTTTCACTAATTTTTTTATTGAAAAACAAATACCACATAAATGGTGTTTTTTTGGTTTCTGTAATATTCTGTCACGACATAATATCAGCTTCTATAAAAATCGAATTTTCAAAAGCCACACACCTTTAGTCATGTCTCAATCTCTTACAGGTCAGTGAAGAGTTTGTTGAGGAGCCATCCATTCAAACCCCTTTTAGCACCCTAAAAATTGAATTTTTTGTGCACCCAACTGCACAATGGCCCTTATACTAGATTTAGATGGCATACTGTTTTTCGCTACCGGAAATTAAGTTCAATAGAATTTGGGTTCCAACAACTCGTTCTTTTTACTGATGCGGGATTTGAAATTCTTAATTGAATTCGTATTTATTGTTTAACTCAACCGTAAATTTTGAGGTCGTTTCCCAAGCTCCTCGCTGCGTTTTTCTCGCCAGAACGGTAATGCTAGTAGTCATCACACGAGGACAAACTTGAAAATTCCGATGCAAAAACGCAATCGTGCGAACATATCTATTTACGCTGGCGAGTTGAACACTGACTGTTTTTTCCAGCCGAGTGAGCACACGGCAAGCACTTAAAAATACAAACGCACTCTCTCGTTCATTCCGCGGGGGACGCGATTAAAAGCGAGCCGAGTCGCCTTTTACTTCCTGTGTAATGTTTATACGTTGTGTGCAGACGTACTAGAGTAAAAATGTGCTCACCGCGAGGGCGACTAGCAAATGAATTATCCCTTTTGAGGTCACGTTTTTATGCATACAGGGCGTTGCTTCTGTTCTTCTCTGATGCTTCCAGACTAATTTGTTTCTTAATTTAAAATTAATGCAAATTGTTTTTATTGGAACTGAAATTGCGTCATGGTGCCTTCATTTTTTAAGACTCCTTGTTAGGGAAATTGTTTAGGACGATTATAATTGATTTACATCGAAAGTGCCTTGTAATAAATTTTGGTGCTAAATAAATGACACACACGAAAAAACCAGCTTCATTCAAACCTCTTTTCGTCTCCAGCTGTGATGAGCAAATTTTATATTAAAAACAAATTGACTTTTCATCATTGAAAATGGTGGGAAAAGTTTGATCTTGTGTAATGTAAATGTTACTGTGAGAAAACGACCTAAATTTGTTTTGGGCGTCACGTGAGAAATCTCTTTGGTCTCGCCTCTTTCTCACTGCGATCGTTTTTGCGGCATTTTCCCCGTGAAATTGCTTGCAGGACGTGAACACCATTTATCAAATGCATTCAAAGTGCGAAAAAACTGGAGCTTTGCCGCAGCCTTTATCCTTCACGATCCTGCTAAAATTTTATAAAATTAACAACGTATCGCATGTTCTTTTACTTTATTTTGAATCGTTAAAGAACAAGATAAATAAAAAGTCAATGTCTATTTTAACAGAATGCTCTTTATGTTCAAACTAAAACATGACAAAATATGATGTTACAATCTCCCGACGATTTTAAACTTAGTCCTTAAATCGAGCCCTGTTGTAAATTTGACAGCGCTTTTTACCGCCGACCGTGCTGTTGGGCTTATCTTATGTGCCCAATCTTGTTGCTTCTCTTCCTACTAAACAGCTATGCTTGTATTTGCATACAAACGAACACGTCCGACAAGAGAAATGTTTGATTTGTTGTGTTGCATAGCGGAGAAATTTCTGCCGTCCTTATCAGCTCCTTTGAAATTCATTTTTGTGCCACGGAAATATTAAAATATACGCTTGAAAGTTTGCTGGAGGATGAATAATTTTTACTAGATATCGTTTGAAATTCAGAAGAAATGAAAATGGAGACCTGATCTTTGAGAAAAATCCATCGAATTTTTTGCTACTTAAATAGTTCTGGTTTCATTACTCAAAAAATAAACATGAAAGCATTAATGCAAAAACTCGATAAGTTTTGATAGTGCAGATACATTTTCATTCGGCGCGTATTATCATCATATTTTAATCTTGAAAGAGTTAAGATAAGTTAAAACTTTGCCTTTTTTAAGAAAAGTTCATCAAAATATCACTCCCTATCTTCTCCGTTTTAGTGAAAAATTCTACCTAGTAGATTCTGTAAAGTTAGAAAACTCATTAAATAATAATTTTAATGAAAATTGAAATATAATTCTTAATGAACTGCACAATTTTATTTAATTTTTATAAAATCATAGAATCTATTTATCTACTTCCGATAACTTCTGGAATTAGGTTGCGTGTTGGGCGTTTTCTTTAATATAGCATATATCTCGCCTGTGATGAAAATTTCGTTGCGTGCGACAGCTTGCCAAAATATTTCCTGCGCGCCCATCACGGCGGCTAACCCCCATTAAATTTACGACAGAAACAGGGAAGCCAGTGCTTGTCTTCTGTCACGAAACGTCGTTTGCGAGCTAGCGAATTTATTCTCCACGCAAGCTATACAGAATTTATACACGCACTCGCGGAGAAGACTATATACGCGCGTCTCTGGAACCGCCGCGTTTTCTCCATTTGCGTGCTGCCCTATTGAATTATTGCTCTCCGTGAGATGCACTGAAATTATTTTTGTGCAGCCGGAGAAGTATTTCCATCAAAGTTTGTTCCGGGGGCTCCTCGCGTTCTGTGCCTGGTACAAAATGCCATCGTGTTTGTCGTGGCGCGATGAAGAAATTAGTTTCAGTCGTAGGAAGTCGGACGAGTGTCTGTTATGGTAATTTTATTTATAAATAAAATGCCAGCTCGCGGCGTAGAACTTGCAGCTTGGAAAATCCTTTGTCGAGAAAAGCAACTTGTAAAAGTTAAAACTTCATCAAAATTATAGGGGAGCGACGAAGCAAAGTTGTGCAAAAAAATCATGCAAATCATGAAATATTAGCGTTTTTAAGTAGCTCGTTATGTATTCCTCACTGTCAAATCAGACTGCGTTTTCTTACACAATAACGATTGATGCGTAAAGTTTGATCAATAAGTATCGTGCATCACGAACGGTCAAATTATTACTATTTTGTTCTCATGAAACACGGCTGAATAGTTAGTTTCCATGCAAGTTTTGGAACGAGATTTATTTCGATTTTAAGGAAATGTCTTTTATAACAGTTTTTTCGCATGTGAGCACATTTCATCACGAGGGGTTTGAAAAAACCAATTCAGCACAGATTAGTTATTTTTATTTAGAAATTTTGTAATATAAATCAAAATACTTAGCAAATGCTATAAAAATTTTTGCTGATATCTTGATCAAAACAGAAATTAAAACATCGTAATTGAAAAAATTTCTCCTTTTCATCCCCTTTGTTTTTGCCCGTATCGTAGATTTTTCAGGAATTTATTTTTTATAAAACCCTTTGTATGAAAAAAGCGCCAAAACCCGTCAGCGAGGATTTTATTTACAAATTTATGGGGAAATGCGTTTCTTCATCCCTTATTTTAACCGGCTTGTCTGACTGTCAGTCTGTCATAAATCATTCAGCGAGAGATACAAATAAAATTGATTTTAGTGCGTGGCTCGGTGTACAAAACACACACGTGATTAGTCTGCAAGGCGATTTTGGTGGCGGCAGAGAGGGTGGCCGCCGGAAGGGGTCGTGATTCCCCGGTGATTAGCCCTCGCGGTGTGCGTCAGACGGCCTGCTATCAACCCCGTCGAATCTGGGTTCAGGTTGCATGTCGGCGAGCAGTCGGTGCCGGCAGCCAGCGTGTCCCCCACTTTTCCCCCACACTGAGCGAGCTTCCTCAATTTTTCGAGCTCTTTTCGTTTAGTTAGTCGCCGGCTCCGGCTTTGCTTAGATTGTCGCGACGCGACCTTTGAGCTCGCGTGCAGTGTTTTTCGTGTGCCAGCAAAGGGATGAAACTGCGAAATGTGGTGCTTTTACCCCCCGCGGATATAACGCGTAACTGCACCGCCGACGGAATCGCTTTGTGAGTGAATTCCCAGCCGCAGCAAGCACGGATTGCTGTGAGGATATCCTTTCGACAGGTGAAGTAACTATTGCGGAAAAATTTTGCGCGCACGGAATAGCGAATATTGTCAGTTTCGACGTACTTGAAAAATTGCTTTTGACGAATTTTTATTTTCTGCATTTCCATCATATCGCAAATATTTTATCCATTCGGTAAACTAAAAACTGTTTGCTTTGCCAATAATTTGTATCAAAATAAAATTTTGAATTGCCATAATTTCGTGCGGAAAAGACATAAAAAAGCTTAATCATAAAATTGATCAAATATTTATTTTTTTATTTTGAAAATAACTTCCTTCTCTCTAAAACTTTTTAATCGAAAAACAACAATGTTTGCCTATTTTCTCGCACATTGTATTGTTATTACATTTCAAATGGTATTTTTCAGATATTTTTTTACAGTGTTTCGCCTTAATCGAGCATTGTTTAGTGCCTATTAAGGTTTCCTTTTAACTTTCTTCAGTTTCGTTTTACTCATTCATCAAACGTTTTATGCGGATTCCATGGAAAGTGTCTGTTCTATTATTTTTTAATGCTGGTGCCCACCGAATTTTTTATTGTTAGTTTCACTTTAGAAGCGTTTCCTTCCCACAGAGAAGGACAAACAAAATTAACTATTAAGAAATTCCGCACTCACTGCTTTCAAACGCTAATACGAATCTTTTCACGCGCCGCTAATTTACGATCCCAGTCATCTCGAATCGATTGTAAGGCACAAAAACGCGTGTGGCTCTCCTAAATAAACGATTAGTAAGTGACAGAGGGAAAGAGAAATAGACGGCGGGGCGACTGTGTACAAGACAGACAGGCAAGCAAAGTTTATTTAACTTGCCCGTCTCGCCGACGCAAAAGGATAAAAAGCGGCTGCTGCACCTGCTTCACACACAGAAAGGAGAGCGTTTAGCGCTCCATTATTCATCGTGATTTAAACATCCTGGAAGTATGCGTGCATCACTCTTTCAATGGCACGGAAAAAGATATCGATCGCAGCCGTCAGTTAATCGAAAACGAATTGTTTTGACGCCTTCAGAGGACTATTTCCAGCACATTCGAATGGTGTTAAATTTAAACACACGTCTCTACTCACGGAGATCAAAGGCGAAAAAGATAATAGGAAAACATGGCAATTAAATTCAAAATCGCTACAGCGGAGATATAATTTTTTTTTCTTATTCGAATGATTTTAATGAATAGAAGTGATTTCCAACGAGTCATGTTTCATTTAAAATTATATTATTCGATTCCCCACCTTTTATTTCTTCTATTTGGTGCATACAATCGCAACTAGACAGGAAATGATCTTGTAAGGTGAAAATTAAATTCGGTCACAAGCACGTTTGAAAGTAGATCAAAGTAGCTCGCGTTTAATCAAAACGTTACTAACTGATCGCTACAACAAATCAACGGAGCTAATTGCAAACAACCAAACTACGATGGAATCGCTTCGGTGGTTAATTTATTTTGCTATGCCGCGCGGGCGTTGAGTTAGATCTAACTATAGCTGCACCGCAAATTGAATTTGAACAACGTCATTGTTTGCTATGGCGTTAACCGCGTTATCTCTGGAATCTTACGGCTTTGCAGTTTGCATTGCTCCGTCAGCAATTCAATCAACAATTTCAATCTGCGATGATTTTAATTTCATCTAAAATAATATAATTATACCAAACAACAGAACTTTGCCAAATTTACGAAGAATTTAATCCATATTCCATCAAAAGATCGCAAACACAAAACATCGGTTACCTATGTTTATTTCTTGAAATATTCATTCATGCTGTAAAAAATTTACCATCTCTTTTAAAGTTTTGCCCCTCGTGCGTAATCACATTACAAGTCAATAACAGCATATTGCAATTTCTGACGTGGTAGTCGATCAATAACACCCACTGGTACAATTCAACATTATTATTGGCTTGTGTGGTGCTCCCGCCCTCACTCCGCGGTGTGCGTCGTTCGTCCCTGCATAATTGGCGGCGGACTCTCGTGATTTTGTCCGTGAATGGGATTAAGAGCGGCTGTGAAAAGTTGGGTGAAGGCTCTTCAAAGTTTTCCTTACATTCGCGGGCGTGATGTTTTCAGACGCGGCCGGAGGAGTTTTACGCGTGGGCGAAAGTTTGAATTCCGATAGTCTGCCTGTTTTATTAGATACTTGGGCTTCACTCTTTATAAACGCTTCTTCTCGTAAAACCTAAATTTAATTCAAATTGTCCGTGAAAGTGGATATTGTGTATCGATTTTCGGAGATTCAAAGTTTCTTTTTAAAGTGTGCCTTGCAGATTCCATTTATTACATTTTCCTGTGCAGAGCCTTGTTTGTAAAAGAATTTACATATTGCGGTTGTGATATTAGGGAACTTAAATACGCTATACATATTTCTAATAATATTTAATACCAACAAATGAAACATTAATATTTAATTCCATTAAAATTGTTATGCTGATAATGGGGGGAGTGAATTCTAGACGTTTTTTTCGTGAAATTGTCAACCATTTTTTGTAGACTATTCTTCGTACAAAATAGATGGTTTCTGGGCCAATTTACGCGGTTTGAGACGGTTTTCGAGATATCGTTTTAGCCCAATTACATATCCCTTCTTGATATTGCGCTGTTTAAATAGAGATAATTAAAGATATACAAAATAAAATATCAATTTTCAAGAAAGCAATTTTAAGAGTCTAGTAATTTCTCACAATTTTTAATCCATTAATATTGTAAATAGGTTTTTACCTTGTCTACCATCAAAAATTAAAAGCCCATGAAGATGAATTCTGTTAAAGAGTGGTTAGACGCGACCGTCCCCCGTTTCGTTCAAATCATTATCATTTCCAAGGAAATTCTCACGCTCAGCATCTGAGCGCGGTAATTTCGAGCGATTCACGCAGTTTATCATGTCGTGCGGCGTTTCCGGTGCCGACGGCGGAGCCCGCATGACAATTCCGATTCCCATCTAATCAACCTTGCTCCGTCTGTGTCCACAGGAATGAAGGAGGCGGCGCTGGCGTGCGGCGAGCCGGACGCCAAGCCGCTCGAGTCTGGCGTCCTCCTGCAGAACCTGCGCTGCCTGGTGCCGTCAATGGCCGAGGGGTCACCGCCACCGTGTCCGCCGCCGTCGTCCAACTGTAGCTCAGCCGCCTCTTCGCCGCGGCCGTCCGAGTCGCCAGAGCCGGCCAAAAAGCAGGACGCCGGCGGCACCGAGAGCGACAGCGGCCACAGCAGCAACGGTGAGTGTCCCGAGAGTCACGGCTGCCCCACGTGTCCGGCACTGTTCGGCGTGATCGAGAAGATTGCCAACGTGCTGGACGCGCAGACAGAGCGTCCCGACAGTTGGGACGATTGGCATGAGCGGCCGTCCGAGGCCGAGCGGACCAACTGCCCCGCCGAGGAGGACCCAGTTGATTTCATGCAGACTGACATGGAGTATCGCGTTGTGGACAGCGACTCGGACGACCCGGACACAAAGCGTCCAGCGTCCCGGCTCCGCTTCATCGACGAAGAGGACGAGGAGGAGGAGGAGGAGGAGTTTGAGGAAAAAGACAAGTGCAGCTTCCTGGACATCATCGCCGAGGCCGGCGAGCAGTCGGACGAGCCCTGCACGTCCAGCAGCAGCGAGGACAGCGAAGTATCGGTGGTGGTGCGCGCGCCCCTGGCGGCGGCCGAGGGAGACGGTGAGGAGGCGGCGCGGTCGATAATCGACGAGGAGTCGCGGCAGTCGGCCGTGCGACTGCAGCAGAGTGAGAGCACCTCCGCCGCGGCTGCTGCCAGTCCAATGAGGCAGAAGGACTCGGACGGCGGCGGCAAGGAGCCCGGGGGCGGCGGGGGCGGGGGCGGCGCAAACAACAACCTGCACCACGCGTCGCCGTGCACGGAGGCGTGCGTGGCGTCCGAGTGCTGCTGGAATGACGAGTGCCTGGATCGGCGAGGCCGGCCGCTTAAGTCCATCATCAAGTCAAGCCACGCGACCGGACACAAGCGCAGGGTCACCTTCAATGAAAACTGCAACAAGTTCTTCGACGCCGACTACGTCATCCTGGTCGGTGAGGACTGTAACGGCGACGAGACTACGCGGCTCGTGTCCATGTGCAAGAAGCAGCCGAACCAGCCGCTTCCGGACGCCTTTCCCACAGAGCTGTGTCCCTTCGAGCAGACCCTCGACTACGTCGACCACCAGGTCACCCTCAGCCCGCCTGAAGGCTACAAGGACGTACTCGGCGCAGTCAGACACGACGATGAGTCAGGTTAGTTTGCTCTCCTTGTCTTATCGCGCCGCGTGTTTGCCGGATTTTTCTGTTTTGCCGTTTTTCAGTGACTCACAAAATCGATTGAAAGATTCTTTTGGGTGAAATTAAACTGTTGAAACAATTGCACCCGTCGGAATGAGTTGCTCTTCAATCGAGTTCGAGAGGGAGGACTTCAAACGTGTGTTGTATCGATGCATGGTTTCGTCCTTAACAATTATCTACACGGATGGCTTTTGTTGTTGACTGTCACTGTGGGTTAATTGAACCCGTTAATGACTTTTTATCAGCATGGGACAAATCAATTACTTCGGCGCTTTTTAAACCCATTAAAAACTAAAAATTTGGTTCATCACGCTAGAAAAATATGTGTCATACATCTATATTGATTTTCATTCATGGAGAATGCACTTTTTCCTTGCGACAGAGTTACAAAAAAAAATGCCAAGGGGTGCAATGACTGCATCGCAGTGAATATGCATCCATTGTATGTATCCGTGGAAAGAGAGTAACCTCACATAATATGTACATTCAAGCATTAATTAAAACTCTTTTTCGAACTCTACAGCAGTAGTACCAAGGGAGTCATACTCTAATGAATTGGCACAGAGAGTTGACCCTAATAAAACTTGGTTCAGCACATAGTGCTCTGGAAACGTAGGAAAAGTCGGGCACGCACCATATTACGCCCATTGAATTGCACCAATGCAAGTGCAAATGAAAAATTCCTGACGCACTCGGAACGTTATGAACAAAAGGCGGGAATGCTCAATACACGCGCATATAGATATAAATAAAAAAACTATTCACTGCTGCGACTGCACGAGCAAAAAATACGATTTATTTCCGTTTCGAAATGAACCGATAGAGTGGAATTTTCGCAGTTATTTCTTTAGCATTCATTATATTCGAATTTAATTTGCTTCTCGTCTTGGTCTGGCAGGCAAACTGCACAAGAGCGAGAGGGAGAAATGTCAATAGGCAGAGAGTGAGGCGCGAACGGCGGCTGCTGCTTTCGCACACGTACATTGACTGTATGAGCGCAGAGGGCTCAGGCGAGAAGCCATTCAGTCTCGAAATTATTAATTTCCAGCAGCAGCATTTACAGCAGAAAGGTCACGAGTGGCTGCTGTTATTTATAAAGTGGATATATAAACACGGATCGATGAGAGAGGGAGGCCCCGCGAGTCTTCAAAACAGCCAATTTCTGCCACCACGATGAATCACTTAATTTGCATGTTATTGAAATGTTCCTTGGATAAAGCTTATTTGGCAACGCAATTTCAAATGTAATTTGAGCGTGGCAGACATTCCTCAGGGTCCTTGCTCGGGCATACAGATTCTCTTTAGCATTATTGAATAAGGTTTCCACTGGAGATTTGGATCTAAAGAGAACTAATTAAAACTAAATTTAACGCTTTGGCAAGCTCCATGTATAAGCTTCGCTGGTATTTATTTCACAAACCCATAATTTTAGCAAAAAATCATAACAAAATAATTTGTTCCACTTAAAAGGAAAATTTTTCCGATATATCCACTTTTTTCCAGATTGTTTAGAAAACTGGAACCTTCCCTCTAGATTAATCATATGCTGTCCAATAATAAACTGCAAATAAAGTTTCACAGATACTTACAAATAAGATATAAAATTTTTGGAATCAAAGAGGATGAAGTCTGATTTTCAGTATGCTGTGTAGAATGAAACCGACCTCGAGAAATACTTTTCCCAAAATAACATAAAACATCTCTATCGTCACATACGAGTGACAACCACATGGCAGCCATTGAGGTCGGGGCGCAGAAAATTTGACAGTTTGCACAAGGACGGGCGAAATCTAGTTATAGCGTCAGGCGAAAATCGAATCAGCGAGGGTGTGCGCTGCGTTTTCGATCGGCACTCGGCTAATGGAGCCCTTGCTCTCAGGTGCCGGCGAGGGTGCAGTACTCATGAATGGCCGGTTCATCGTGAAAACAACTGTGGAATGCGCTGCTGCTACTGCTTGGCCGAGAGTATTGATCGCGCGGCGAGGCGGACATTCTTACGCAAAAGCAACCGCCGTGTCGATTTGCCGCTGCTGCGGCCCCAAATCGCGCGTGGCGATGCACGGTGCATGGTGGTTGTCGCTTTTTGCTACTATCCCGTGTTCCCATGATCCCTGACACGCTGCTCCGGGGCTTGGTCCGCTCATATCCTGGAACGAGAGTGATAAAATGTGGGGAGACTGGAGGAAAAGGACGGAGAAACCCTCTGATAATTTTAATAAACTCTCTGTATGTTTTATTCATTATGAATACTAAACGAGCTTACAGCTAAAATCGTGCAGAGTTGAGTAAATTCAATTCATCACTTTTCCAAACATAAAAAATGGAGTTTATGCAAGAAAATTACTTGTGTGTACAACACATGGGAATAATTTTGTGTATAGTTAAGTATTTTTTCGTTTTTTGTTTGATGAGAAAATAACAATTAAAGAAAACATTAAAGGAGCAACACAGTTTTACCCAGATAATAAGGCTTGCGGGAATGTCGAGATCACTCTCCTTACAAAAATCGAATCCTCCGATGTGCAAAAATCAAATAGGATTCCTTAATTATTACACTTTGTTGATATCTTTTACAACTAAAATCAGGACCAGTTAAATTACAGATTTTGCCACATTTCTTGAAAAACAGTGTATTGTCGCTGGATTTTGTTTCCTCTCGGTGCGATCTTTGCAACGTTGTGCGAATTTCGAGGTTAATTTCCCTTCAGCAGGTGAACCAAATCTTGATTTTAAGTAACGAGTAACATGATTAGCATGTGAGCTTTGGAGCCGATTTTTTTCTCAAATTGTACGACACCCTGAGAAAATTTAGACCTTTCCCAATGTACATAGTGTTTCAATTAAAGGTAAAAAAGACCCTCCACAATTTTACTCTATAGCTTTTCATTAAAAAAACATTCAGCGTAAGCTCGACAAATCAAAATGTTACTTGGCAATTAAAACTTATTAGCTTGTCAAAATAATTATAAGATGATAAAACATCTTCTGCCTAAGGCTCGTCTCTTGTTGATGAGAAGTTCTGTATTTAATTTATTTTGTTTTTGTTTATGCAACCGGCTCGACGCGCACGTCTCGGATTTGCCTAACTCTGAAATCCGCTCTCTAAAAAAGTGTCGGCACCAATTTTAGTGCGTCAAAACAATTCGATCGCACGTGATACTCGAATTTCGATAGACAAAGCAAATCAAATTACAAGCCTTCTGTGGCAGCCTAAACAAACACATCAGACACGAGCGATTTTGACTTGCAAATCCCTTTACTTCCGAGACCATAGGCGACTAACATATTCCCGTCTCGGCCCGAACTGCGATTACGATTACTCTGCGTGCGCGCCGCACGTCCAACTGTGCTGGATTTGATGGCTCTGAATTTAGCCTCCAGACGCAGAGATTGCGGCTTCGTCGAATTTGCAAACAAGAGACGCGCGATCTTCGCAAATCCGACGTGGCCTGTTTGGTTTAACCCTTTTGTACACACAAGAAAGTCGGTGGTGACGGCTGTTTGCCCTCCGCGCGCGCGTGTTTGTGCAATATATTCGAGCGTGTTGCTCCAACAAAGCAGCTCGTCGTCGGGGGCTGGGCCTGATTAATTCAGGTTTGTGTTTTGATAAACGCTCGTGCTGTGCTCAGCAGTACATAGAGCGAGAAGTGTCGGGGTGATTAAACACGAGTCGAAATTATGGCCAAGTTATTCATAATTTGTTGGGCAGCCGAGGGCGTAAAAAGTTTCCTCGCCAGCCAGACATGTGTGGATGTGGACTGCGGGGGCTAATTACGTTAGGAAAACATGAGCAAAGTTTTCAGGTTTACGACTTTTCTGTTACCTGGTTGGCCGTGATGATGAATAAATAATAAAATTTTAAATTTCCTTACTTATATTTAAAATGTAGGAAAATAATTAATTTTTTAACGAATCGTAGAGAAAAACATCGTTTTCATGACACTTTTCTGGATTTTTCAGACCAAGACTGAAGCTTGTTAGTCTTTTGTCTTCAAGCTTTAACCTTTTTTAGAGAATAAAATTGACTGATATCAAATAAATTGTAGCAAAGTTTTAGATTATTAAAAATGATCTTTCATTTATTAAATTATAATAGCTTTACAATCATCCTGTTGGAAAATTGACATCAAAATTGTTAGAGTTGTCGATCAGAAGGAAGTGTAAATTACGATATTGAATAGTTTTATTGTTCAGAATGAAAATTTTATGTTCAGTAGGTTTACAGAGAGATTATCACTAATTTTTAAAAGTATATAAACACTTAAATGAAGCTTTTCTTTTTGCGCTATAAGGGGCCTTTTGATTTTTCCTCAAACTACACGAAAATAAATTCACTTGAAATTTAATTAAATCTCGATCTGCCTCTTCACTTTACCAAAATGTATTTCATAAGTAAAATTCGAGTATATTTGCACACCTAATTAGTGCCACTACGATCTCCCGCCGGTTTGAATTAGCAGACTTCTCTGTAGTGTGCTTTAGGCTTTCTTTGATGGCTCTCTTCTTCTCCGAAACGCTTTGAAGTTCAGTGCTCAAACGAGTGCGAACTAATTTAATACAACTTTAAATTCCTTATCATCTACAGGCATATACCTGCAAAACTATCGTATTTTCCACTCGTCTGCAATGAAATGAACAAGGCTACTTTGAGCTTAAAGGACCTTTTATTAACGGAAGCCTCTATGGTCAGTCTCGTAAAAACAAAAAGCCCATTTCAAATTTATAAACTAGGCAAAAAATACAACCCACAGACCTTTTGGATTTAAAATAGTATGTTTTCACATCCCATTCCCCGGGTGAAAATTTCATCCCTTTTCTGTTGCGTCAAAAGAGCAAAGTTTTTACACAGCGTCCCCTGCCGATCGCAAACGCGACGCCCGCGAGTGCACGTCTCTCTTTTAAAATTACCTCTAAAACGGACTCGCGCCGCCCGTCTTTATACGCACAGCAATAAGCGGGAGCTTTTCATAAAAATTCGATTTAAGCAGCGAGATGAGAGAGCGGGCAAATAAACCGCGTGGTGCGAGTAAAACACCAAAATAGACAGGACTGCTGCCGCTGCTTCCTTTATGCTCGGGTCGGCCTCACGAGAGATAAAAAATTCTTCACCTCTGCTCGCACTGCCGAGAGAAAGAGATAAAAAGCGAGCTCACGCCTGAATTTTGCTTACTCTGTGCACACATTTGTATGGCTGTTTACTCGGGACAAAGGTAGGCCACGCGATAAGCCAGCTTTCCTCTGTTTCAAGGCTGACCCAATTTCTGCTGGTGCAAAATGGGACAGCCGGAAAACAATTCAATTTCTCGTCGTACTGCTGGAGGACTGATTTAATTTTCCGCCACACGGAGCTGCTCGCTGATCGTATTTCGCGGGATGGAGTCAGCTTGTCTGCCTTTGTGTGCGGCGCCCAAAGCGCGCTCGCCTGCCCAGATAAAAGAACAAATGCACGAGACAGCCCACGAATACAATTTCCAGCCCAAGCTCGATATCTGGATCTTTTCACTGTGAGCACTCGGCGGAAATGTGACCGCGCGGGTGCAATTGAATTCTGATGGAAACGGTCGTTAAGATTATAAATAACGAAATTCCAAGGACCAAAGGGGATCAAACAAATAATATCGCATTACATATACCAATCGAATCCTATGATCTCTTGGGAAATGTTTATTCAAAGAAATTTGCATGCAAATGTCATTCCTCTGATTTGAAAGTTTAATTTGTCTTTTACAAGTCTGGTGCAGTCTGCAATTTTTTTCTATTTTTAAAGTTGATCCAACTTTCCATATTGTACAAATTTTCTTGGAGTCAGCCTTTATCTAAAATGGTCAGTAAACCTGTTTATTTAGCTTTCAATTTATAAAATATGTAATTATTGTTGACTATAAAACACTGTTAATTTTAGCCCTAATTTTCTCCATTAGGTTTTCCTAAATAAAAAGAATTTTTTTAAAGTAATATTTACTTCTGAAAAGGAAATTCTCAATTTTTCAAAGATCAGAAATTTAGTGAGTTCACTCAGTTGATGGCATAGCTCATTCACTGAAAAATAGTGATTAAAATACATATAATTTTCATATTGGATATATGACACAAAAATGGTGACTTTAAACTTCTTGAAATCGCTTGCACCCTGTTTCAAAGACGATAGCTCTGTTTAATACATTGATATCGTTTGAAAAATCTCCATATATCTATGAAGTGTCAGCGTAATATACTCTAAAACTCTAGTGTAATGTGCACTTGACGCCAAAATATCAATTTTGCATACTGGGCCGTGGCAATACAAGTCCGTTGCTAAGCTGCCATCAGATAACAAACGACTCCCAAGACGATTTTCTATCGCTTTTGCCGCTGGCACCGCAGACTGAAAGCGGGTCTTGCTCACCATCGTGGTGTGTGTACGTTTCCACCAAAAAGTCTGATGGAGACGGTGGTCGTCGGTTGCTTTCTAACACAAGAGGCCTCGCGACGACGTCGAGTAGTGGATGGAGAACGAGCCGAGCGGGAATTCAGCGGCTTTCAGACGCGCGCCTTTGAGTGCCGGGCGGGCGGGCGATGCTCCACATTAAACAAAATTCCATCCGGCAGCAATCTGCTCTCTTAGGGGTGGATGCTTTTCAAACAAGTGTTGTCGCGTCGCGCGGAAACTGCAGCAAGAAGTCTGCTCGGGAATGTGGGCGGAATTTGGGCGTGCAATACCGAGTAGCCTCAAATTTGTTGTTTGTTTGTCCTCCCGCGGCGGCTTTTGACTTTTGGACAAAATCCCAATCGATCCAGCCACAGAATTAGACACGGCTCGATTGAGTTTCTCTTTCATTATCAAAAATAGAATGAGCTATGGAAATGATTCCGTTTGACAGCCGTCATTGTGGATGTTAAAACTCCCCAATAAAAGCGATCAAAGCAGTGCCGCGATGTTTCATCGGCTATTTGCATTTGGTAATTCGTGGAAAAGGATGGCAATCTGTCTGTCCATGTCATATTGTACTGCTGCGTGGTTTTTGCCAATCACATTTTCCCGACAAACCGCAGAGCGTGGCCATTATTTGAAAACAGATTTCACGCGAGAATATTAGATTTTTGCCCCTGTTCGGCGGTTTTCCACATCACAATTGCTCTGTTCACTGAATTGAGGGCAGGAGGAAACGTGTGGCTGTGCTCAACAAGTTCCGAACGTCTTTCCACGATAACGAGGTCTTGACCTGCATTCGCTCGTAATATCATATTGTTCCTGGGCAAATGATTCGATTGTGCGAGATGCGCCGGAGGGAAGATGCATGCAGCTGGCGCACAGGGATTCATCTCCGAGAAGCGTTGGAAAGTGTTGGAGATGCAAGCAATTGCCTTTGCCCCACATTGCAATAATCGAACGCGAGGCCTTGCGAAGGAAAGGGAAGTCGCGTGGTTTTTCAATAAAGCGACAAGTAGAGCACGCCTGTCTCCAATGAGTTAAATAACATCTTCCTCCATGGACTTGGCAACCAGCAACTGCTGGGGCTAGGTTTTCGTTATTTTGTAATGTTTTGGCACGTTATACTGTAGCTAGGCGACAAAAAGATGGAGAATCTTGTATTATTTTCCTTTTCAAAGACAAAATATCAGAAGTTGAAAATTTCATCTTAAAAATGTGATTTCTTTAAACTAAATTAAATAACAAACATCCTTTTGGATTGATTGATTTATTAAACGCCAACTGCGTACAACTATATGTGATGTTTATACATATAGTTGTTTGTTAATAAATCAATCTTTTTAGATGGTTAAATATTTTTTCTTAACTCCATTTTTGGAGCTTAATCTTTTTTCTTCGTTAACAAGATGTCAACACTCGAGGAAGAATAATAGTAAGGAAGTTTTTAAGCAACGAGGTGAAGTCCGTTTCTATCATAATATCCAAAATATGAAACCTTTTTGTGTTGATTTACTTGTTTCCCTGGAAATATATATAATTATTTACTTGATCCGAAGAATATTTATAATGTGGATAGGTTTGCAGTTGGGGTAGAAATAAGAGCCGTTTTGATCTGTCGACAGGATAATGAAATATTGAAAAATGAACCGTAGTGGATGTTGTCTTCAGAGTAATCCTAAGGAAAAATCAAATGTAGAAAAAAATGATACGGTGCGAGCAATTCTCGAATAAATTCTATTTAACTTACTAACTTGCTCTCAAAAAGTCATTAAAGCCGAAATTCATGTATAATTTTGCTTTCCCTTGATCAAATGCAGGATCAATTTTGTACATTGCCAATGAGGAAAATGCGAGTGCTTTGCTATTGCATGCTAATTCTAATAAACACTTTTAGAGCACTGAGAAGTCTCTCCACCGAGGAAGCGAACACGTGCAATACCCCAGTTGTTGCATGGAAACCCACCATTTGGATTAGATAACCGATTTCGTGCTCGACTATGGCGTAGCTGCCCAATCAAACAAATTGTGTTTGCGCATTAGTTGCGAGCTTTCTCCACCTCCTCCCTCGCGAAAGGCAACCAGGTCAGGTCAATTGCTCCACAGATGCACTGTGTGCCAGGCCAACACGGAACACGGAACGTGAATACCGCGTCCGCACATAAATACATTAGTCAATGGGAACGACGACCTACTTTCACTGGCGAAAATGGAGCAGCTTTCCCGGGAAGGCAAGCAGGCGAGGCCGCCGACTCGCACACACACACACTACAACAGCGCCGGCGAATCGATCCTCGTGGACCGCTGTGAGAGCGAGAGAGCCATACACACGTATTCCGGACCCGAACAAGCTTTTCCCTCTTGCCAGGCGCACGCGAAACTCCTCGCTCGTTCGCTCTCTCGCTTATTCTGCGGCCCAAAGAGCAGTGGATGAAGTAGCTCGGCCGAGGGTTGGTTGGTGCTTGCAATCTGCGTTGTTTGCTTGCATGATGTGGCAAGTGTGCCGTTGGTCAAACGAGGGACACAAAGACTTTATTTCCCGAAGGATTAAATGGCCGAAGGAGCGTTTTTTCCACTCGCTGATGTGCTCTGAATCTGAGAGAGTGGTGAATTATTCACGATAGTGGACCAAATGTACGATTGCAATTGGTAAAATTAATGAGACATGGGCCTTATTTCTTTATCTTGCATTAGAAGAGGTCACTTGTACATGTTGGAACCTCGTCAAAAGAGAAATGTTGTTCCCACCAATTCGTAAAAATACTAGTTGTCATTGTGAAGATCGATTCAAAGCCAAAATTAATCAAATTTTTAACTGATTGGTTCTTTTTTCCAAAGGCGATCATTGTTTCCCTGTACTGGAAATAATATTCCACGTTTCGGTCACCCGAAATTTTCGGGGAAAGAGACAAAGCTGATTTTTTTCTAGCTTGTTCCTCCCTTGACTATTGAAAATTATAGAGTAGAGTCACATTGCTGTTAATTGATTATAAAATCCTATCAAGTCATTTCATTGGTAAAATGCTTCGTTGTTTTGAAGAATTTGGCAACCTAGTTTAAAATGGTTAAAAAAAGATAGAAAAATAGGGTCAAATATCTTTTTGTTTCTCGTCTTTGAAAGAAATGAGCCATAGCATTATTTGGAGGATTTTTCAGGTTTACAAATTAAATGATTTTACTTTTAGATGAATAGATTTTTTAATTCGTAATTATAAAAGCATAGAACTGGATTATTCCTCCCTACTGAATCCCCTGGACAATGAATAGGAGCTTTAGAAAAAAGCTGTATCATCTAAATTTCCCAGTGCTACCTTTCATTCATGCGACTAACCAGAAAAGCTAATTTTTCATTTAAAAAACACCACTCACGTTTCCATTTGCAAGTCATAAAGGGAAAGCCGAATTGCGCGTCCGACCCAACAAGCCCCTTTCCCCTTCGCTATAATCTCGGCCAAAGCAGCAGCGACGCAACGCGACCAGTGCACAGGGGTAAAGGATTAGAACGTCACCAATAGGGGCAAAAAGCTGTTTTGGCGACGACAACTTTGAGATTTGGCCGGCCCGACGTCGCTTCTGCTGCACATGCAAAGTTCGCGGAAGAATTAATGGCTGTGCTGTGCACTCAGCTCGTGATATCTGCACGTTTTTTTTATCGGAAAAGCATTGTTCCGGTGCGGCGCAATTCGATCGATCAAAAAGCAATTTTTACCCCGCGATGGATATGGACAGGGAAAATTGAAAAAGTGCAGATCCCAGCAGGATTAAGGCTTACCCTGATACGGCCGGCGACACACTTTTCCTCGGATGGAATTTTAAACGCGCCGAGCCCAGTCGAGGGTGCAAAACGACAAACGCGTTCCTCGTGAAGAGCCATCAATCCGAATTGCAATGTAACGCACTCCTCGCCCTCGGCGGACAATCGATAAACTCGAGTGAGCGATGCGCTTAAAAAGTCAGCAAAATTCCGGTCTCGTCCTTGGCAAGTTCCAAGCTCAAGCTGCTCGCGGGAATCAGCCGTGAAAACAAAGCCGCGAGGCCGTCGGCATGCACGCACCGCATTTTTCTCACAAAAGCAGTCTCGGAATTAACTTTCCGTCGCCGCAGCCTCTCATTACGTATGCCGAGGTCGGTGTGGGAGCCGAAAGTTCTCATGATTGTTTGGTCTGCTGTGCGCTCACAAACGCACGCCGCGCACCTGCCGAAAAGCCGAAGAGCGGCCATCCGAGCGTGCATCCTGCTCGCCAGCCAGACCAACTGCGGGAAGGATGATCAAAATATTGACTACCGCACTTCCGACTCTTTTCCTAGCAACGAACGAGCAGAGTGTGGTCAAGAAGCCCTTTTGTTATTGCGTTAAGCTGCGAAAAAGATCTCCGTTGAATTGCTCTGTGACTGGTCGCATGCTCACTCCCTTAAGGCCCAGTGTTAAATGGGCCGTTAAATAAAAGAGCGGCGACTCTTTAGCAACGCGATTTCTACAAAGTGTCTTTTGAGTCTTTTTAAAAGGGAATTAATGTTATGCCAGATTTCAAGATGCCAAATTTAATGTGCATTTTTGAATCCTTTAAGAGTTTGTTTAAAAAAAAGCAAATTTGAAAGATGTAATGGATGTGCTCCATTTAAATTGTTATCCCTTTTTTCCTCTCTTTGCGTAGATCTCAGGGAAGGTTTTTGATAAATTGTATCTTATTGTTAGTGTTGGCTATTTAAGATTGTCAATTAATTTTTACTGTGCGTCTTACTTACTTTTAGACACCAATGGAGTGCAATCCACACATTTTGAATTATTTAGCCACACTTCGAACCAGCTAAAACCAGATAAAGTAATATCTACCGACTGAAAATGTGACCTAATTGGCAAGAAAAGCACTAGCATTTGAATAAAACCAGTCTAAAACCGTCTAAATTGGCACCCAAACCGTTTAAAAATTGTCTAAATACAGCTGAACTTTTTGTTGAAAAGAACTGTCTCAAATTCCGAAACAGAAATTTTGATAAAAAAAAACTGAAAAAAATCATGAATTATCAATTTCAGTCACAGCCGTAAAAAAATGCTAAAAAGTATCACATTACAATGCCATAATGTCAGATTCTTTCTGAATTCAATTATCTTAATTGGGCTAAATCAATTTATATTAACTCTGTTCATATTAAAATATTCCCTCCCGTCCGCTCAATCCATGCTCAAATAAAAAACAGTTCTTGTCATCAAATTAATGTTTGAGCGCTATGGCAGTGTATCGGCAGCTCAATTATCTCATTGCCGGCAGCCAAGCGGGAAAAGTGCTAACTTATTCATCGGCACGAAATTCAATCGGCCCCAGTTCACATGCACTCTCGGCTGTTGCGTGAATTATTCCACGCCGCAATTATGATTTGCTGCGAGTGAGCTTGCACTAGCTCTCGCTGCGCACTGACGAGTAATTAATTCGTCAACGCGTGAGACGATAATCGCGACTGTTCCCAAGCGACATCTTTAATGATGCATCACTTTCACCTATTGTTGATGCACGCTACCGTGGGCCGCGGTTTCCTCTCCTCTCTTGTTCCCTTTTTCCCTCTGTGTAAGCGGATGAAAACTGGCGAAGCCGAGCGGCAATTTAAATTTTATTTTCCGAGCCGTTTTTGTCGGTTAAAATAAACACGGCTGGATTTATTTTAAGCTCCTGAGAACGGCAAAGCTAGGATCTTGCAAACTTTTCCGAGCAAACAATTTTCTGCTGGAAAGCAGCTCGTTTTAAGCATTCAAAGCAACCCGTCAGTTTTCATTCATTCGTAAAATGTAAATTTTAATTAAATTAGCGTTGATATCGTCACAAAAGAATTAAAGGCAGAGGAAATTAAAAATTTAATAACTAATTCAATTTAATTATTCCTCGACTCTCTGGGCATTTGGAGTGATTTGGGGATTTTAATCACATTTTTAATATTTTGTAAGCATAAATAAAAATTTTGCGCCTTTTCATTTTTATGGACAAACTTTTAAAAGAACTATTACCTTTGCAGCAAAGAGAAAATGCACATGATTACCCCCTAGCCACGGCCATGGAGGTAATGCAATAATCTTCTTACCTCTGGCGCACGTGTCTGCTTGATTTTATTTCGCTGCCAGCGGAAAAACGCCTTCCGAAGTCTTAGATATGCAACGTGCGTGGCGCTCGCGCCTCGCAGGCTGCATGCTTTTTACGTGCGGCAATGTTTTCAGTACTTTAACTCCTCGCCAGACAGGTAAATAAGAGTTTGTTTGCGTGCGAACTTCGTCTGCCAATTTTCCTCTCCACCATAAGGGGGATTATAAAAGTTGAGCCCTTAAACTTTTCGCATTTCCCCCTAGATGAGCAACGAAAGCACCGTCCCTGACTAAGAAGTGTAATATTTTCTTTCAGGCATTATTTCTTTAAAAAATTATTTAACCGAACATATAGTCTTTTTAGCTGAGTTGAGAACAGATATTTCACTAGACGTTTGTCCTTGGAGTTTTGGGAAAATTTCAAACATTTTTTACTGATCCACTTTTGCATCTTCTATTTTAACACTTGGAAATTATATTCAATTTTGGAAACTGATATCATGAATGCGTTTCAGAATTATGATATTCTGTTTAAAAATTTGTAATAGACCCAGAAGTCCTTTTTAATCAATCAGTTAAAATCAAATGTTTTATTTCAAGCAAATTACTGATCAATTTGCAAAATAAAATTATGAATTCTTGCAAAACATCGATTTATTTTATTGTGAATAAGCTGATAAATTTTTTCTTTGCTTTTCATAATTTTCTGGCCATCAATAATGGTTTTTTATTCCCCAGAGGTTTCGATAAAAAAAACCTTTTTTACGACAACAAGCTATCTTTAGAGTTAGTGGTGTTGTATCTCAATGCATTTATTAAACACTGTGCTTGTAGGTATCAATTTTCATCTTACTTGCTACATTCAGACAAATATGAATTAAAATCGATTTTCATTTCCGATAACTGACTCTAATTTGATTCGAGCACATTAAATTGATGTCATAATCGATATGCACTCATCATTTTGGCGTTGAAAACTTCCAACAGCTCCCATGTCTACTGTTCATCTAAAATAACAATTCTGGCACAATTTCTTATTGCTCTCATAAAAATCCAATAAATCAATAAAAGAGAATAAAGAAAATACATGAAAGAAGCCAATTTTAATTTTTGGAGGCCATATTAGCGACGTCAGAGCTAAAAGTAGATGCGTCATACTTTTGGTATTGATATATTATCTGGTTACAAAATGACTTGTTTACAACTTCGCATTGAGATTGCGGTCAACTTCCCTCCCATTCAGAGACATCTCTTTCGTCCTCTATAATCTTGACGTCATCCTTGTAAACAGACGGAAGAAAATATCATTTTTCGCGCCATTTTGAGAGTTTTTCTTATAGCCATTCTGAACAGACACTTATATCTCCGGCAGAGATTACGCTCTCCCAATCACAAAGTAATATGTTCAATCCCAATCCCAGGAATCCAATTCAGACTCGGCGAGCAATAACTTTGTGAGGCGATGAGCAAAACTTTCGCCCGCGAGTGGTTTGCGCAGCGAAATTATTGCCTCACCCTCCATGTGATGCGTTGCTATCGCAGCCCACGCTCGGCCAAGTTCGCGCAATTTATTATAAATATAAATAATTCGTGCACGCGCTGTGTTTACTGCCTCAGCGCTCTTCCTTTTCTTCGGCGAGCTCGTAAATTTCGCACCAACAGTTGTGCTTGGATTAAGCGAGCGCATTCGGCCGCCGTAAATCTGAATCTTGGCTCTGCGTGAGTTGTCGTTCGGTGGGATAAACTGTCTGCGCGATGGACTCTTCCGCAGCTTCCCCTGGAGCGAAAATTTGTGCGACGTGCACTGAGGCGATGGCACGTGCGAACGCCAAATCCTAAATTGATTATTCGTAGTTGCGCCTGGCTTCAGCCACTGCTGGGAATTCCGTGAATATCTGAATCAAATTGGGCGCTCAGTAAAAACGGCTATTTATCTAAAATGGGTCTGAAAGGTGCACAAGTTATGACCTTAGACATTTCACGGAAATCTAAATCAACCATTTTCCTTCTAACCAAACATGCTGTGTTTCTGCATGTTTCCATAGGAATAGTAAAAAATAACCAAAGCTCTGTCCTAACTTATGAATTCATTTTTCATAAAAACTGAATTTTAATGGTGTTGAACTAAAAATTTATGCCTAAATGAAAATAGTCAAGTCAGATAAAAATAGAAACATTAAAGCTTGGCCACATAGAACGAGGAAAATGCTTTATGTTTTTATCTTTCATTCTTATCCGACAAATAAACCCTAAGTTTATAGGCTAATGAATTCTCTGAAAGAAAACAATAGAGCAATTTCTGAGTATGGTGTGGATTTCACAGCTGAAAATTCCGCAGCAAGTTGTGGGAACTTTAACAACAGTACAAAAACTAAATACACAACTTTTCTCCCTTCTCAGAAGGCTGTGATGGATTTTCGAGCTAATGCCATATATAGAAGACAAATTCTGGCTTGACTTACAAAGTGTCGTGCTGCGTCTTATATCATCCCTTAATTAACTTTTCACCGACGGAAAATCCGTCCGTGCTGCTCGCAGCTCGCTTCTCATTCAGTGCAATGTATATATGTGTTCGAGGAAATAAATGTGCGCGGCGTCTCCATTGTCTCTGACAAAGAGTCGTTCTTCTCTGCTTCTTCTTTCCAAATGACATTCACGGAAAATAGAGTGAGCGCGAGTGAGCCGACGCACCCGTCCTTAATGCGATAATGATGTCTGCAGTGAAAAAAGTGCTCTGCTTTGCTTTACTTCCGCGCGCAGAAGCAATTTTTATTATATATGCGCTTACAAAATTAGAATTTCAGAATAGTAAGTGAAAAAAAGCATCAGTAGCAACAACCAGCAGCGGATGGCAACAAGCTTGGGAATGGAAATGCGCGGTCTGATTGCATCAACCGACCGCAGAGCTGCTTATTTATGTGGTTGCCACCAAGCCGATGGGCACAAAAGCCATGACGTATGCAAAAGTTTTCGACGTGACCACCCACTGAAATATAATTCATGTCATTAATTCGTGAATTAAAAATTATGGGCTTTCGGTTTCACCAGCTCCAATTTGCGTGGCAGCTGTGGATAAATGGTTTTCTGCAACGAGATTTGCACAAAATTTGAATTTTCAAAGTGAATTAATTATGCAAAGAAAATTTCACACACTTTCGTGCTGAACAGCAACTGTATCGGCTCTGAAAGTTTTTGCTTCAAAGCAAATTACACATCACAGTATTAGCTGCATAGAATTCTGAATTAATGATCGTTGAAAACGTCCGACTATACAAGAAAAGAGAAACAAAATCGTGCAAACCCCGCAACTTAATTAACCATTACAATAGTGATTGAAATTCTGCTCTAAATATTACCAAAAAGATCTAGAAGTTCCGTGAGCCTCCTAGAAGCATTTAAATAAAATATAGATTTGAAGTCTTTCTGAAAATTAAACCACCCTATTTGGTTTTCCTTTTTCACCTTTTGTTATTTAACAGTTTTAATTTTAATTCATTCGTTGTTTTTTAGTAGTCCAGATGCAGATACACTAGGTTCTGTACTGGGTGGAATATTTCTTGCTGATTATGCATGGATGTAGTAAAACAATGGACGCTAGTGGAGATCTATATGCACAGAAAAAAGCAAACAATTTGAAGAAGGGGAAGGGAAAGCTCTAAATTTCATTACTGAAATCCATTATCTTGAATACTTCAGACACTATTATATTTACAACATTTAAACTGCAGCGAGTTTTTGTGGCTCAGACGTACCTCGTAAAATGTTCCACTTTTTCACTGTCCCTTGTTAATTTTGCATAAATTTTGCACGCATTCGTGAAACGGCTTTGTGCGCTGCCCAGAAGGGTATTGTTCAAGTTGGGAATTCGCCCGGCGTTTTTGCGCTCGCCCACGCATACAGCTCGGTTTCCGTGCCGCTGCAGCTTTCCCAGCCGGCGTCCGCCCACGCGAGCGACGCGCCGCAGATGTGAGATGCTACGTACATAACATGTCCCGGCGCGCGTGGGTGCTTGCCTCTCAGTCGGCGAAATGAATGAGTCGAGTTCCAGCAGCGGCGAAAGGCGATCAATCAAGCGCATGCATAGCACGAATTGTGCGAAGGTGTGACTTGAAAGGCTTCTGCCACCCCCTCGGGGGGAGGGGGTGCGTGTGTGTGAGCAGAGCGGGGAACAAAAGCACCGAGCGAGGTGATTAAACTTCGCAAAGCCAGCACTATATTATGCGCACTCACTCGGGGGCGGGAAAAAGTGCGCCTCTCTTTGCGACCGTTGAGAAGAAAATTGCTGCGAAAACAAAGCGTGCCGAGTACATCCTCAATTTCAAGGGTTAATTTTATTAGCTCCTCGTTTTACACTGATTTTCTGCATTATTTTCCTTGTAGGAAGAAATTCTAAATCACGACAAAGAAAATTACCTTTCTCCGTTCATTATGAAGAACTCTTTGTCAGGATCTAATTAAGAAATTAATTTGTTAATAATCTTTGTCCGACATAAACAATTAAAAGTTGTGTAATGTGAAGACCTAAAAAGATTAAATTTTAAATTCCTTTCAGCAGATAAATATTTAAATGGAACCTTTGGAAGCTCTACGGAATAATTGTAAAAATCCTTTTTACATTTAATAAAAATTAGAAAATATCTCTTAAAATCGGGATTTTCCTAGATTGCCGTTTAAATTTAAGATAAAATCGGCTTAAAAGTTTGCGTGCTTTTCTTTTGAAAAATAAAGATTTAATTTTACCAGCAGGGAACTTAGACTCATTATTCGCTCAATGTTAGATTGATCGCGACGAGAGAAATCGAACCAAAAATGTTTGAAAAACCGTTAAATGTTCGAGAAATTCGGCAAAATCCGAAATTTTACTGTTTCTCAGACAGTCCTGATTTTATTAATGTACGTTGTGGAAATAAACTTTAGCTAAATTCCTCAAACTATAGACTTGTAGTGGTTGCGGAGCCGAGCTCCCACTCCTTTTTCATTTTTAGTCCAGGGTATTGTTATTCATGATTGTTAGAAATTCGTTAATGCAACAGAGAGAGAGATTTTTAATTTAAATTAGTTTTCGCCGGACACACGAGCCAACAAGTCGCATATCTTAAGTGTTCCGAGCGTTTAATTGTGAAGGACCCGGCTCAATCGGGTAAATTCTTTTCTAATTTTAAATTGTTCTTCAAGACAAATCTCTTTAAATTGTCAATTCTAAGTCGTGTATCAATTTTGTTTAAAGGTCCTTGTAATCTCTTAGACTAAGTCGCCAAGTGACTGACGTTTATAAAAGAGAAGATTTGTTGAAAATCCCGCAAGGTTTAATTTCCACCTACTACTAAATTGGTGACCCCGACGTGTGGAGGAAGACTGGCAGCCCTTGGCATTTTTCAGTAGAAAATTGTCAAAAACCGAGCAAAAGTACTCCACTTACGATCGCGAATTGTTAGCGATCAATGACGCGGTTAAAAAATTCAGGCATCATCTCGAGGGCCGAAATTTCACTATTCTGACTGACCATCTACCGTTGACTTTTGCTTTCACCAAAAATAGACAAGACTGCACCCCGCGACAATGCAATCATTTGGAGCGTATAAGCCAGTATTCTACCGACATTCAATTTATCCGGGGAAATTGCAATATTGTCGCGGACACAATGTCGAGACTAGCAGCGATCACAGCTAGATTCCCACTTCTGGAATTGGCGCAAGCTCAAGTAAGTGACGCAGAACTTGCTCTTGCACGCAAGGGGAAGTCTGCATTACAACTTCTTGATTACCCTCTGCCAAATTCAGATTTGAGAGTTTGGTGTGATTGCACCAATGGAAAAATTAGACCATTCGTCACTTCACAATTTAGGAAACAGGCGTTTGATTTGGTGCACGGACTAAGCCATCCTGGTATTAAAACCACTGTGAGAATGATAACTCAAAAATTTGTGTGGCCAGGAATGAAGAAAGACTGTACAGAGTGGTCAAAAGCGTGTCTTGCTTGCCAAACGTCAAAGATCCACGTGCACAATCGCACACCATTACAAAGTTTTTCCCTGCCTGAACACAGATTCTCATCTTTGCATGTGGACTTGGTCACTTTGCCATATTCAGATGGTTTTAAATATCTCTTGACAGTCATTGACAGGTACACCCGGTGGCCTGAGGCAATTCCGTTAACCGACATTACTGCCGAGACCGTTTCTCGAGCATTTTATGAAAATTGGATTTGCCGTTTCGGTTGTCCTCTGACTGTGGTATGTGACCAAGGTAGACAATTCATTTCTGATCTGTTTGAAAAACTGGCCGAACAGATGGGATTTAAACTAGATTTCACAACTGCTTATCATCCACAGTGTAATGGCATGGTGGAGCGCTTGCATCGCACGCTTAAAGCAGCGCTCATGTGCCACAAAGGGCAATGGACAGCCGCCTTGTCAACCGTTTTGCTAGGATTGCGAACTGTGTTAAAGGAGGATTTGAGGTGCAGCACAGCAGAGTTGTTATACGGCGAACAATTAAAATTGCCGGGTGAATTTTTCGTTAAATCCGAGAATGAAATGCCGCAACATGAGTTGTTAATTAAATTGCGCGCGATCATTGAGAAATTACGTCCGACTCCTGCTTCACACCATTCAAATCACCTCAAAACATTTGTTCATCCTGATATGGCTACTGCTTCACACTGTTTTGTGCGTACTGATGCGGTCAGAAAATCATTGCAGCCTCCATACACTGGTCCTTTCCCGATAGTAGAAAGAGGACCCAAGTTTTTCAAGTTAGAAATCAAAGGCCAGCACAAAAATGTCAGTGTAGACCGTCTGAAACCAGCTTTTATTTTAGCCACAGAGTCTGTCTCTACAATAGAAGTAGTTAAAAGCAAAGTGGTGGAAGAGCAGACCGATCAAACTGAAACTGTCGAGAAAACTGCAAAGTCGTGCAGAAAAGTAAGATTTGCAATTTGAGTTTAGTTATTGTCTCTTAAAACTTCCAGTTTACTCCCCCCGGACTAAATGTAGTGGTTGCGGAGCCGAGCTCCCACTCCTTTTTCATTTTTAGTCCAGGGTATTGTTATTCATGATTGTTAGAAATTCGTTAATGCAACAGAGAGAGAGATTTTTAATTTAAATTAGTTTTCGCCGGACACACGAGCCAACAAGTCGCATATCTTAAGTGTTCCGAGCGTTTAATTGTGAAGGACCCGGCTCAATCGGGTAAATTCTTTTCTAATTTTAAATTGTTCTTCAAGACAAATCTCTTTAAATTGTCAATTCTAAGTCGTGTATCAATTTTGTTTAAAGGTCCTTGTAATCTCTTAGACTAAGTCGCCAAGTGACTGACGTTTATAAAAGAGAAGATTTGTTGAAAATCCCGCAAGGTTTAATTTCCACCTACTACTAAAGACTCAAATAACCACTACTTGTCTTGCTGTAGCTAACAATGCAAAATGTTCTTAATTGTTGGCCTGTAAAGCTCTACTTTAATACCTGCTGATTGCGATTACAATTTCTGCTTAAGTGAAAAAAACATAAAATTAAACTTTCTCGAATAAAAATCCAACAAGTTTTACACCTCGTAAAATCAATTTTTAACACATTATATTTTACACGTTGGAAAATGATAATAATCCTGTTACTTGCATGGATGTAACAAGGAAATCTACGTTCAGGGAGAGTGAAAATTATATATGCCTTAATGCGATATCCCATCCAGTTTACGCTCTGCTGCTGCTCTAATTTTCCGGTCGATTTCCAGATAAATGAGAGGGAAAGCTAGACAACTGCTGGAATGGGTTGAGGTGTCTTATAATATCGATTGCCAACCAACAACATCAGTCTTGTAACCAAGACGAAAGACGATTCCTTCCTTTCAGTAATAATTGCAACCTTCAGTGACGACGTTTCTAATGATGAAGAAATAGAGCTGCAGTGCTTTTGTGTGTTTCCTCGTGATTCCGTCTAGAATTTCAATGTTTTCTTTCCCTTCTCGGGAAGGATGTAAAATAACGGTGGTGGCAATTATTTTGATCTTTCACTGGGGACAAACGTTTTACCTCATTGTATCTCTTGAATATCATATTCTGATTATTATAAGTATTTTTTAAGAGCTCGTCCTTGATGTTTATTTGTTTTAAAATCTGCTCTGATTACTGCTTGCTATTCCAGAGAGATTTTCCGATATGTGTCAACTTTTGTTTTAAAGTGTAAAAACCTTTAATTAGCAAGCAGCTCGCTAGAATTCATGATTAAATTAATAGCAAACACAGATTTCATCTCTCTAAGTGGATACAAACACCGTCAAGAGCGAAGGCGTTAACTGCCATCACGTCGCCGCCACGAACGCATGAGTATAATTTCCGCTCGCTTGACTCTTTGCGAGCCCGTGAGCGCATTTCGCGCTGGAGCAAGCAGCGATTATATTTGTTTGCGTCGTGATGATGATATTGCATCCTCGGCAGCTGCCGAGACTACGTTTACTCGGCTGAATCGTTAAAAATCCGGCCCGTCCACCAGGGGCCGCGCGCTGTTCCTCCTCGGCCGGCGTCTTTCCATGCCTATATAGTGAGTGAGAGAAAATCGAGCAAGCGTTTTGCGCCCGAGGGAGAACTAGCTGGATATATACAGACGCGTGTGCTGTGTACGGTGTACGTGTAATGCCGCAGATGAATTTTCCATGGGCCACGCAGGAAAGCGCTAGTGCGGCGCGGCACACAATCGCCTCGGCCGCTCTGCGTGCACCAGCTCTTACTCGCAGATTTTTAGCACCGCCTTGGGTCACCACCTTTGGTCCAAAAGGGGAATATTTTAGCTTTTAAAAGTGCTCAATAAATAATCAGAGTAAATTATTGTTACTTCTTTTCTTTTGGAAGCAGAAAATTTTTCAAAAACCTTTATATATTTTTCCTTACGCTCAAAACTAAATAAATAAAATCAAAATTTACCGAATAAACGTGCACATTGGTTTAATTCACTAAACGAAATAATTAACTGTCCTTGTTATAAAAATCGGGATATAAAAAACAACTTAAAGAGAAAAATTATCTCGCACGTTCTCATACTAGACAGAAGCTGTTTCTACCCTGATGGCCTTTTCAGCACTGTTGTACCTGCAAAATGAACTGCAGAGGAAAACGCTTGGGCTGAAAAACACATTGATGAGCACTACTTGAAAAGAGAACGATTCTCTGAATCACTGGCCCTCCCTGCAACATAACTTCCTTTTATAAATTTCCCCAGACCTGATTTCTTTCTGTTGTATGGACAGCGCAATTCTGCTTCTTTTATCGCAACCAAATGCAAATCGCCCATCCGGATTTACAGCTTTTGAAGAGGTCGTATTTTTTATATTTTAGTCAATTCAACACGCGTGAAAAACTCAACCTTAAAAAGGACGAAGGTGGTTTTTGCTTCATCAAGAAATCTTTTTTGAACGAGTTATGTGTTCCCAAGAGGAGCTTGGCTACTGTGCGGGATTTTGCGAACGGCCGGACTTTTTCCTCCATAAAACAGAGCAGACTGTTTCAGTTAAGCACCACTGACGGCAGTTGTTTACGTTGCAGAGCTGAGTTAGCAAATTTAGCACTAACTTTGAATGCTTTGATGATGCTGCACTTTGTGGCCCAACAACCGAATAAAAACGAGCGTCCTCGAGTTTATCACATTCGCATCTAATGAGCTGATTGATAATAAAAATCGAGACAGCTCCCACGCCATGTACACATCGTTTGCTAAGTAATTAAAAAGTTACTGCCCCTCATCTTCTCTGCTGCTGCTGGGAAATATGCTGGAGTAATTACTCAAAGGAAGCGCAGGGCTGTTCTGCGTCCACGGCAAAGGGCTGCATTCGCGGCGGGAGCTTGTGAATTAGAAAAAGTTTCGCGAGAACTTTTTGCGCCGTGCATGCACACTTCCAGTTCAGCAAATAAAAGTTTGCCGCAAAAAATAATATGAAGCCTTCGGGGAGTTCGTTGTGCGTGCGCCGACGGACCAGGCAAAAATAGCCGTAACACACGGTGCCGTCATCGAATTTTTCCAATTTCCGTGGGGCTACGCGACGCGCAGAAAATATAATATGTACTTTCACAAGAGTACATCGGAAAGATAGCTTTTTACTTCGGCACTCGCTTTTTTCTCTTTGCCCGAGATCATATTGTAGTATAGATCGGTCGGTGTCTTATTTTGCACGCTGCACGCTGCTCTTTTTCGTCTCTCGTTACTTATTGATTGGCACAAGGAGCCGAGATGCTGCTCCATCTTCGCCACCTCGTGCCGCTGCCAAATCGAGCCATCTTTTCCTCTCCTTTTTTATTTTATTTTCCCTTCCCAAGCGAATCCGACATGCAAGTAAGCAAACGTGAAATGTGCCCGACCCATCCGCGCAACGCAGCACTTCGTTTTTATTCCTGAGCCGCCTGATGTAAGTCTCCTCCAAATTGAAAGATATGATTCGCCAAGCTTCGTTCCTCTGTTTGTTCGGCTTCACGATTCACTGCCCCTGCGAGAGAAACTATTATCTTGCTTCATTTTTGCCGATCTTGTAACAAAATATCAGAGTTGGGTCTCGTTTTTATTCACTTTTCATGGAGAAAGCTAACAAGCAAATAAATCAAAATAATTAAAAAAAACTGACGAAAGGAAAATTTTAAAGTTTACCAAAAGTTTCTGCTGAAATTCTCTTGCAAATAATAAAAAAGAATAAAAAATCGGAAAAATGCAAAATATACACAATGACTGGTAAAAATCAAATACCAAATTAAATCTTCAAATTGAAAGTATATTGATACGGGGAACAATGGAAAATTATTAGATATATATGTTGGTTGCAGTAAAGAATTGATCGAATCGCTAGTTTTATAAAAATTATGTTCTGCAGTGAGCAAAAGTCAAAAAGAGGGCCATCGATACTACAAATATTCAAATTTTGCCAATTATGTCCAAAATTAACCTGCTTGACCATATCTTCTTGTAAAATGTTTCGATTCCTGCTCTCGTCGAGATCTATCAAACGGTGTATTATACTTTTTAGAGAAACTCTTTGTTGGGGGGGGGGGAAGGTTTTAAGCAGGGAGAGAGTCCTTATACTAACCCTGTAGCCATTTTTCTAAAAAAATTGCAATACAATCAATTTTGGCTTTGACTGAACCCTTAGGAAATTTTTTATGAATTGGAAAAAAGTTTTTCGGGGTTTTGCAGTATATCAACACTCTTTTAATGGACTTCAACGAAATTAAAAAACAGGTGATTTTCCATTAAAATTTTGTAAATTAGTGATTCAAACTTAACTCATCATTGATTTTTTTTCTTTTTATTACAAGCAAACACGTTTCAAATACAAATTTTAAGCGTCTCAACAGTAGCTAAATAATATCTAACGATTTACTGGTGTTGAAAAGGCTTACAGTTGACAGTTGCCAGCTAAAGCTTGATAAAAAAAATTGCTAAGTATTTATCCTCATGTGAAACACAATTAGCAACTAGAGCTGGTCAAAGGGAGGACGAAAACATTGCATCACCGCTGCAGTGCTTCGTCCTTATCGCAACGATGGTCGGAGCGCGGAGATGAAACCAAATTAGCTCCCAAGTGCACGCTCTCGCATTGAACCTCTCATTTTGTGGTCTTGTGCATGGCTGCTGCGCAACTCTGCCGAAGCCGCAGGTCGTCCCCGTGGGCTCGATTAATCACACATCGTCATTCTCGCCATTAATCATGCCGCTACGGTGCCGAGCACGAAAATAATAATCTAACTTTTGTGCGAGTGAAACATTGCACAAACCCACTGAATCGAGAGGCGGCGAAATTCATTTTCGCCCGTGCTCGCAGCCCAATCGGCTCTTTGCCCTGCGTGGAATATCCACCCTCGTTTCATTTAATGGACGAGACATTTTTTGCAATGCTTTCCCCGGATCATTAGTTGCCAAGTCTGCGCAAGTGTATTTCTTCCCTCGGACAGCTAGAAAAGATATTTCTGACGAAGTTTTTTCGTTCTTCTAATTTGAAAGGGTAATGGTGCTCCCACTGCACCAAATGGCAGACGTAAATTGTTGAATTTTAATAGCGGGTAATGAAAATGCGAAACTAGATTACCATTTGAAATCAGGACTGAATACAAGAGACATTTTATAACAAAAGGCCATGAATTCTGGGGTCATGTCTCGCTATTTCAAGGCCAAGGCCGCTAACAGACAAAATTACAAAGACTAATCTCATGATTTTACAAATTTGAACTGATTTTACGGGGATCATTTTCCACTTGTCTACGAATTTCTTCCTTGGCCCAATTGCCTGTTTAATCTAGCAATGAGCAACACTTTCAAGTACGAAACTTTTAATCTTTGCATTTCTTTAACGCAATCTTATCTTTAGCTACATTATCACGGCAATTTTAAGAGCAAAGCAGCAGTGTTTTAGTTGTTGCGGCCCCTCCGAGACTGAAATGTCCCTATTCTAGGTCACCCCGGAACCCAATTTGTACTAAAGGGTAGGTTCAGCCAGCTCTCAGCTGCAAAAAAGCGGACGCTGCTTGTTTGAACTTGTCGCGAGGACACGTGTGAGTCTGCATTTCGAATCGATTATCGCTTCCGAACGGCCTCCGATTGTGGCGGAAGAAATCTGAGCCGCCATTCAGTATTAATTGCCGTCGTTGTAGCAGTTTATAGCAACGGCACTTTTCTTCCAAACTAATAAAGAAACAAAGGAAGCAAAGCCAGCTCTGATTGTGAGGTCTGAAGCAGGAACGGTCGGTCGGCGCGTGTGTGCGGAATATAAAATTTTCCTCTCCACGCTTTTTCCGGTCTCGTTAGTCCGCTCAAACTGCATTCGCGGAACTCTGTTGCTGAAAGAGCGCTGATGTATAGACTCTTTCAAAGCACTCGCAAAGAGTTTTCAAAGAGTTCAAGTCTCGGCACAAATTTTTGCAATTAAAATGCAGCATTAATCAGAGCATGGTGACACTCTTTCGTGCCTTGGCGTAAACCGTTTACATGCTCACGCAGAGTGCTGTTCCGTCGTTCTATGTGGCCGATAAAAATGGCGGCCGTTTAAACCGTCGTGAGAGCACACAGCACACCGGCAAATAGCGGCAATTAACCGTGGCGCTCGCAGCTTTTGTTCGGCGCGCTGGCGAGGCTGCGAGAAGAGGCCTCTCCGCATCAAAAATGCATGCGTCGGTTCTGTCTCGCGGAGCAAATAATGGTCTTTTCTCGACTCTGCCTCATGCATAGACTAGGTCCCTCCAGCACGCACGCGGTTGACGCTAGCGGCCATGTTGGTTGGTTAAAAAGAGATGCCTGTCAGCGTATAAATGCGGCTGCAAGTGTCAATTTGTGTAGGCGTCTTTTCAAGTGCACTGGTTTGTATGCAGAGTCGAGTTACATTTACTCCAGATATGAGATTTAACTAACGAGGGTAGAGTGCATGAGAGTAGGATTAAAAATGCTAGACGTTATTTTTTTTTAATTTCTGGTGGTAAATTTTTAAGGGGCTATTATTTTTTCATCCGTGAATTACATAAAATTTATTTCGAATCTAGCTAACAGTTTTTTTGCTCTTTTTATCCCTGCCCGAGGACCGGGAAGGGCGCGCACTGCACTAGCACGAATGCTGAAACCCGGGTCCCTATAACACCGCGAACGGATAACATGGGCGCACCAGGCCGCACAGGGACCCAGCACACTCAAGGAGTGGAAGGAAATAAGAGAAAGCATTGCATTTGAATTTTCCATTGATTTCCTATCAGTTCTTTTTCTTGTGGAAGGCAGAAGTCAGTGAATTGCCAAAATTTATAATTCTTATCGATGTTTCGGAAAAATAGAGTAATGGACAAAAATTCAGTCTGAGTCTCGCTTGAAACGACTTGTACAAAACTCACGGATGGATTTTTGGGAGATTTCGGAGATTTTTGCCAGTGACTAGTCATATTTTATCTACAGAGCAAAAATTTTGCTGTCCAACAAGTGTGGCTTGCAAGAAATGACAGCATCTGCCGCCAGGAGCGAGGCACGTGCGGGAAATTAAGAAAAAGTCACTTCCGCGTACACCCTGAAAGTAGGTCGGCGGTCGCAGATAAAGCCGCGCGTCACTCTCGCCGCTGCGCGTATAGGGAGCATTGGCGCCTGAGGCTGCGAAAGGTCATGTCATTACGGACGCGCGCGCTCGACTTTTTCTATCTGCGGCTCGCTCGGGGGTCTGCTGACGTCGCTTCATCTCGCACCCCGCGAATTTTAATCACGGCGCTTGCTTGTTGGTGCTCGAATCGATGCCGCCGCCGCGTGACGAGGTGTTGACGGCTCTAATTAAATTGTCGATGCCATTACACGCGCAATCAATTATCTCCGACGCTCGGCAGCGCCTTAATCAACGGCACAAGTAGCCTAGATCTGAGAAAAATCCAGCTAGAGCTCCAGGTGCTGTGAACTGCAAACGTGAGGGTTGATTAAGTCAGATTGCAAGTCTGTCGGATGGGATTCAATTATTTTTGCAATTTTCATAACCTACTGTGCTTTGCCTTCCACTCTTATTAATGAGGAAGGTTCTCGTGTAGAAACTGGTAAATGAATCAAGCATATTAAAATGTTGCTCGTAGCAAAGGAAACTTACTAATTTATTGTTAAAGATGCACGGAGCAAATAGGGGTTGACAATGACAAACTCTGATTCTTATTAGACATTCTCAATGAATTACTTAGAAAGCGAGAAAATTGAATGGTGATCTACAAACTGTTCAGCACATCCTGGGGACTATGAGCTCGCCGGGTCCCAATAACACCGCCGAGCGAATTACATGGGGTTTGAGTGGCCGCAGAGGAGCTTGGGCCCAATGTGGCCTCCCCGTACTGAAGTCTTTTATTGAAACGTCAGACGTTTGTCCCTAAAGCCGCTGAAAAGGTGTGAAAACCAGCAAGTGGAAAGTTGGCGCCGTGACGATTCCCAGCTCGTTGAACAATGTAAGCATTCCAAGTATTTAAATTAACCACCGTTTGCTATCTCTGATATTGGGCAGCCAGTAATCGATCCCAGAAATGCTTAAAAATTTCTCCTTTTGCATTGAAACTTTCTGCAATGACTTGAAAATGCGAGCCAACGGGCTGGTCTAAAAATGTTGAAACTATACTTTCCGTGCAATTTTTGTTTCATATCTAACCAACAACAACGATAACAGCTTCTCGCAGTATTCTTAATATTTTTCAAAAGCGAACAATCGGGTCCACGAAGCAGAACAATTCCAAAGTAATATAATTACGGCAGCAGACGTGTCGAAGTGGAGCGGGAAGCGAGTTTCCCAAAGCCTGCCGACGATGAATTTTAAGTGTCTGTACGTTGGGCTCAGAGAAAAGTCTGAAGTTGCTGCCCTTGGGGGCTGCTGCGCCGCATCTCGCCACTCAGGCAGGCAGGCAGGCGGACGGACGCGCTGTTCCGTAATGACGACTCGCTCTGCAGCCGCCGCTGCTCTCTCTAACGCCCGCCATTATCCCGGCCAACACACTCGCTCTCCTCGTAATTAACCTTTCAAGGCGCGCGTGGCCCGAGGTGGGCGCGGGACGCATTGATTTCCGCCAGCAACAACTAATAATTCAACCTCCCACGGGTGTTTGGCAAGTTTCTGCCCTCGCGGAGGCATTCGTTCGCCTATCGCGCTGATATAAAGTGGCAGACAAGCGTGTAGATTGGAGTTAGCTCTTCTCCCAACATGCACAAGGGACATGTTTTTGCTGGAGAAGTTTTTTTACCAGCAGGCCAATTTGTCCAGGCACAAAAATCCAGCCAGTTGTAAATGTCAAATGTCAAGGCTATATTCTTTGTGTGCTGGTGTTATTTTTTTAAATAAATTTTCGATTTAAGGCAGAGTTCATAAATCCAAATATAATGAAAGTGGAAAACGATTTTATACTTTTTTAAACACTCTATTTTTTGCTGTATTTTGAGGAAAACGTGTGGGATAACAAAACCACGGCTGTGGGAGAGCTGAAAAACAGGGCAACACCGCAAACATAAAAATACTTTTCTAGATTTAGTCAAATAGAGATCCATCAAAACCTGTTTCATTTTTGGTCAAGAAATAAAATGAGAGTCAAATGCATTTTACGTTCCACAAATGTCTGAAAATTGTTCTTACATGAAATGCCCATATTAAGGTATTTCGACAGCTACATATTTTTACCAGTAGAATCTTTGGGATTGGTAGCTCTGTTGACGCCGCCATAAAAATAGAAGCTCAGCAAAAAAGGCAGCCCTAGGTCAAGAGCAATCTTCCTAAAACGTCCTGCATCAGCCGCATTGCCGCAAACGGCAGACGCGAGACGTACAACTTCTTGGAACAAACCCATATTTCCAGATTTTGATCTCACAGGGTCGTGGTTCGTCCGCTCCGTTCATAAGTGCGCGCAATAAACGCGGCGACGGCCAAATTGAAGCCTTATCAGCGGGAATTTCAGCCCGCGCGTCGTAACGAGTCGCAAATTTCCGCCTCAGCGTCGACGAGCCGACGTGCACATTCAAAAACGGCCACTCTCGCACGCTGATATAAAAGGCCTTTGTTGGATCTGCGCTGCCTTCTTGTGTGCCTGCCTCCTCAATGGGGCGGGCAACCTGTTTGTCCGAGAGGCGACGCGGGTTGCCTGCTTGTCAATGCAGCAGGCGTTCTCCGCAGTAAAAACGCACGCCTTTCAGCTGCTGCTGTTAGTTCAGGATTTATTGCCGCTTTGAATTCTATCGGAGACGGACGGCGGGCGCTCTCAACTTTATGTGCGGAATATTTAGTCGGAAAATTTTCATCCAGATGATAATGGCCGCGCACAACTGGGGTTCCGATATCCGATTTTATTCTGCTCGAGAAGAATAAGTGTCTAGGGAGTTTGAACATTTGCTCTTTAGCGCTGCAACGTGAGAAGGCAAGGAAAAACGCGCGCTTTATGGCTCTATTTTCGTTCGTTTTTATTATGCGGAATGCCGTATGGAGAGTGCTCGCGCCGCGCCTGGCGCGCTGATTTTGTTGTGCTATTTCGGCTCCGTTTGGCACGCCTGGTGCCAAAAATACGTTAAAACTAATTGGTTATTGTAAAAAGAGTTTACATGCATTGTGCGGTTAGTTCCATGAACGAGGAGAAAAAATCGCTGAACCTCCGCAGTGCAGGCTTTGCTTACTATGTGTTATCTCTTTCGATGCAAACTCGCGAACGGCTATTTCTCGTTTGTAGTTTAACAACTGCTTGCTCTTGAGTGGTTTATTTAATACCGCGATGCCAGTGATATTCTGAGACTGAATACACATTTCTCTCCAGACGAAACCATTACACCGACACTTATCTTTGAAGTAACTGATTTCATAACTTTTATTTAACACAACTCAACATAATTTGCCGTGTTCCAGACAGTAATAAAAAAATACAAATATTAATGTTACAAGAAAACTCGTAAATAATTGCTGAGGTAATCGAGTTAAATTTTTCCGGAAAAAAATGGACAATTGAAACTAAAATGGGAGGATTTTGCAATAGTTGAAAAATTAGGAGCAAATATACTAGAGCTGAAATGGTATTGCCTCATTTTTTGTTGAAACTTAAGCCAGTCTATTAAATTAATATTTCAGTTTACGGTCAGGAAATATTTAAGGGTCAAACAACTTTTTCGCAAGCGGAACTATTGACCGCCGTTGAGTGCGATCACTTATTTAAAAACTTCTCCCGAATTTTGGCGATTTGAGCCGTTTTCCGTCAAAAAATGCTGGTTAAGTCGGTTTGTGGAATCACAATTTCATGATTAGAAAAAATAACATTTTTCTCTCAATGATATCCTTCTGGACAATCGAATTCACCCAATTCACCTAATATTCAATTCTTAAAAAATCTAAAAACAACGATCAAATTCAGCCCCTTTATTCATTTTTTTTTGTCTTTGGTGTTTCAGAATCAGAGTCAAGTGGCGAAGCGCAGGACGAGGACGGGTGTCAGTCGCCGATCTGCGAGCAGTGCTCTGCATGTTCGGCGTGCGCGTCGCAGCACCAACAGCAACAGCAGCAGCAGAGGTACATCGTGGAGACGATCACGCTGACGACAGTGACGGAGCGTCGGATTGTGCGTGAGGCTGGCGGCGAGCAGGAGCAGCCGCAGCTCAGCGGCATCCTCAAGGGCGGTAAATTGTGGAAGAACTGCAGCGACTCGAGCAGCGTTGACACGGCCAGCTCGCCGGCCAGCGATGATGGAGAGACGTCGGCGCTACAGGTCAGTTACTCAAATTTTCTTTACCGTACATTCTTCATTCATATGATATCCTTAAAAAACTGAAATATGCATAGAAATATCAAAAATAACTGAGAAAATTTTAAATTTTATGTGGTTACGTATTTAAATTGTATTAATATGCCTACATTTCGGAATATTTTATTTCCTCATAGAAACTGAAGCGGGCAGAGCATGCTTACCCGTTTTTTCTCCAATTTTAGTGCTCTACCCTTCAAAAGGTGTCTTTTAATAAATTTATTCAGGCAATTTTTAGTACGTTGGTTTAATTTAAAAGATCGAATTCAATTCCCTTTGTTTTTACAAATAAAATTTCAATCTTTTAAAATGTTAAAATTACGCTATTGACATGTGCTTAATGGAAAAATTGGATAATTTGCAACCAGGAATACGACTGATGTAGCGTTCGATTACGTTACCAAATTTCCGCAATTTTGTTTGCGTGTTGCTGACTAATTACCTATTGATGAATCATCAAAACGGTTGCTTGAACTATATATATATATATATATATATATATATATATATATATATATATATATATGGATGAAACAATATAATTTATCATTTTCCTGGTTGAAAATCAGATATTTCGTATTTAATCTCGATTTAAAGTCACGGTTAGTTTACATAACTAGAACTTATATATTTTATAGCTTTTAAATTTCTACAACTGAGCTTAAAAATTTTCCAAAATATTTGCGATCCGAATTTTTTTTATAATACAGTATCAAAGAATCTTGAATAAACTTTTAACCAATTAAAATTAATGTGTAAAAATTTGCGATTTATTTTGCTTCAGGTGCGTCGGTCGGTGCGTTTCTCTGAGGAGGATGAGGACAAAGACGGCAGCGACAGGCCGGTGATCATCGAGGAGGCAGAGCGATTGGACGACCCGCCGACGCCGCCGGCCGAGCTGAGCCTGGCCCCACTGCGGCTGGGGCCGGTGCTGCTGAACACGGAGCGGCTGCCGGCCAACTCGGCCGTGCGCCAGCTCTTCCCCGACCAGCGGCAGCAAAAGAGACTGCTCAGCATTTCGGACGACACGTGCAGCCTGGACGGCAAGGAGCTCAAGTCACCTGGTGGTGGCGGAGGCGGCGGAGGCGGCAGCAATAGTGACGACGAGCTGTCCAGGGGCTCGACGTCCAGCATCAAACGCACGATCGAGAGGAACACGCTGCGTCGGAGCCTCCTGCGCTACTCGGAGCCCGGTGGCACGGTGCGGCGGCGCTCGGTGCCGAGCAAGGACGAGAACTCGCTGGTCGAGCGCATCAAACAGCTGACGTGCGACATTGATGACGAGCCCTTCGCACGCAGCGAGTCACCTGGCCAGCGGCAGCAGCGGACGGGGCTGTTGGGCCGCGAGCGGTGCCACTCCGAGTCGGGAAAGGACTTCCACCCGCCGCAGCTGCAGCTGATGCAACAGGACAACTGCTGCTGGCTGATGGTGGACCCGCCCCGCGGCGGCGTCAAGATCGCCGCGGCCGCACGCAAGCAGCTGCACCTAGGCGAACGCGAGACGCCGCCGGACGGCAGTGCCGTCTCCACGGCGCCCGACGGCACCATTTACGGGTTGGACGACATCGACGAGGTGCTGGCCGGCGAGTGCGTGTGTCCACCGCCGCCCGAGCACCAGCAGCCTCCGGACATCCTGGCCACCGTCCAGCAGCAACAGCAGCAGCAGGACGAGCTGGCCATGTTCGTGCAGCGCGACCTGGGCCGCATCGAGCGGCTGAAGAAGCGGTACAGCCTGACCGAGGATGACGACCAGGACGACTACGGTTTCAGCCGACGGCCGTCGGTGCGGGGCATCAAGCCTCGTTTCGGCTCCACCACCGAGATCATCCAGCAGATCCAACTGCAACTGCAGCCGCCGCCGGCGCCGTCGCGCGTCACCTGGCCCTACCCGCTCGAGGGCAGCGTGTCGTCGAGTACGTCGTCGCCGGTGCTGTCGCCGACGGAGCAGCACCCGCGGCGCCGCTCGCAGCCGCCCATCCCCATCCGCCAACAGCCCCTGATGACCTCCGCCGCCGAGGACCCGTACTACGCCACCGTGCCGCACGACTACCGCTACGTCGAGTACTCGAGCAACGGCGCCTACGTCTACGCCTCCAGCTACCCGGCGCCGACCGCCTATTCCGCAGAGTACTCCGAGTCGCCGCCACCGCCGGCCCGCTACCTGCCCAGCACGGGGGCGCCGCCACCGCCACTGCAGCAACGCCGCCCGCCGGTCGTCTATCCGCAGTACGTGACGCAGCAGCCCTACCGCGGAGGCGGTGGTGACTACTACTACCCCCAGCAACAGCCGCCCCCGTCGCGGTTCTACCAACCCGCCCCCTATCCCCAGGCCAAGTACCCGGCCTTACCGCCGCCCTCGGGCCCCCAGACCGACCTGCCGAGCCCGTCGGCGGCAATGGTGCGCGCCCTAAGCCCCGTGCCCGCCGACTCGCCAACGCGCAGCGCCATTAAGTTCGAGCGCGGCGCACCCGAGGGCGCCAGCGCCTCGCCCGGCTTCCCGCAGCAGGACTTCTACGCGGGCAGCAGGTTGGGGCAGGTCCCCGCCGACGCGGACCAGCAGCCCTCCTCCCAGCAGCAGCAGCAGCAGCAGATGCAGCAGCAGCAGCTGAACTCGTCGGTCTACTACGCGATGAACGTTTGACACAGCTGTTCGTACTTTGAGCATGAGGTGTGAATAAAAAAACGGACACGCGTCTCTGCTCCTGCTTTTCCTTTATGTTAACGTTCTACGACGTGTGTGCGATGCACAACAATACTGAATTCGTACAAGTTCCAGTCATTTCTTGTATTGTAATTATATCCAACGTAATATTCCCTATGTGTATGATTTTCTCGCGCGATCACTTCCACAAACAACAGAAATTTAAAATCTATATCTATGTAATTTTTAAATACAAACAAATCAAGCAAACACGAGGATTGCATTAACAGTAAAAACATAAAATGTATAAAGAGATTTGGATTCTCTCTGACATTTTTTGTTTTTGGTTCTTGAATCAAGTTCACTGATATGATTTTATATTTTCATTGTATTTAATTCGTGCCCTTATGTAACGGTCAGTCATTGCAAAAAAAATAATTTTAGGCCGTCTTGTCATTCCAAAATATTATTTATCTTAATCAAGAGACTGCTGTGGCTCTTCCAAATTCACCATTTTTTTAAACTCGTCGATTTTAATAGATAATTTTTAGTAGAAAATATAAACCCCACGTTTTCGTACTGTCCAGCTTGTTTTGGCCCCGCGGCTCTCATCAACAGTATTATACCTCCGAAATTAAATTCACTCCACAGTGTTACCGGGGAAAAATAGAAATGAAAGGTCGTAACGTGGTATTGATCTTTTCTTTAATAAATTACACTCAGCCCCATCCTTGTTGAAAATTGCAGAGGTTATTATGTATTTATTATATTTCGTAATTAATTCAAAAAATTTTCCGCAAAAGTATTTCATCATTTTTTTATAGCTTGACGTGTTTATTGAATTTAAAAATTCCAACAGTGATCGCGCGTCAAATTCCAAAAGGTTTGTGACTCACTCTCAGAATTGACTCTTTGTTGCGTCATTTTTATTCAACTCATATTTGATTGCGTATAAAGTGTTTCGACACGCCACACACCTCTCATCGGAACGAACATGGCAAAAAGTGAATTGCATTTCAACCGTAGCTCGTAAGGTTCTTCGTTAATGACTGTCAAACACGTAGGAACGACCTTTCCTGTGAAGGGCGAGGACCCTGATTACTCAGTATTTGGATGCCAAAGTTAACTATAGGACACGACGCGCGTGTGCTATTTTACACAATATCACTCCTTTAAGTGTGATTAAAGCAGTGATATTTTTTGCTGAACAATGAGAGAGAATCAGTAGCACACGTATTTAATTAAAAATATAAAACGTGTAGCACGTGCACTGCAACGGGAATCATGCAGAGAAAGCGACGATCTTCCTCCAGAAAAAACAAACGAAATGTCTGATTCGTAGCAAAAATAAGATTGTACGAAGTATTTTGTGCTAAAAACTGGAAACGTACATGCCACGCTTGATTATTGATCATTTATTGTTATTACATGGCCTATAGAAGTTTTATCTCCTTCGCGAAAAAAAAACAAGCCGGAAGTCATTTTTTGATTTCGTCGTCACTGTGTACTTAGAGATACAAGATAATATGTGATCCTTGTTAAAAATGTACTGTACCAGTTTAAGAGCAAAAAAGAAAAGAAAACTTTTTTAAATCCGTGTTAAGTATAAAGTAGTGCCAAAAACGCGCCAGGTGCGCCGTAGTTTTAGTGTGTGTGATCAAATAAAAACGAGGAATTATTTCGGCAGGCAAGCTGGACCGACTGTTCGTACGCGTTTCCATGCGATTTCTCTCTGCGTGGCAGCCAAAATACTCTCTCACACACACTCACTTCTCAGAGATCTCAGCTCGGAAAGACGCACTTCTTGTTAGTAGTCTCTTATATTATATTGTTAGTGTCGAATCGCCGACAAAATTTAGAATAATTATATTGAAAAAAGAATTTGAATACAAGCTCGTGAGTTTTTAGCAAATTGTTTTCCCACGCGACCATTTTGCCAAAAAAATATGATTAAATTTGTCTAATGGAATAAACAAAAATTTTGGCTCTGTGGTTGCTGTTGATTTTTCGAGATAAATGTCTGTAAAACGCAAAAGAGGTACACAATAACTGCCAAAAATTTACATCTAGCTAATGTTGTAGGCTCGAAAGTGAGCTGAGACCGTTATTTTGTTGAAAATTGTGCAGGAGATTTAAACGAAACGAAGTCGCTGTCAGACCAAAAATTAAGGATACGCGCATTTTCACACGTCTTGATTTTTGTTTTTTATTCTTTCCTCGACTCTAGGTTGTAGGGAAGGTAACAAAAGCGGCTATTAATATACCGACGGAACATATTAGTTTCTGCAAAACACTTACAAGGAGAGAACGTGCTATAGCGGTGTAAATACGCATAGAGAGTGATTGTGAACGAAGAGAGCGAACTCAATTATATACCTGATTCTGATGCTTGTGGTGACTGCGTTTTCCGAGAAGGATTACAATTGGCTGTTTGCATAATACCTTTTTTTATCGATTATATTGTTACCACACTTTAATTCATTATGTATGTCGAGGAAAATATAGAGCTGAGGATTTTGCAAAATTTTTACAGCCCTATTTTTCGTTCTGATTATCAATATTTATTTCGCACTTGGCGCAGATGATACTTGTAACTGAGCAATTGAATATCATTGTTAAATAAAATTGAATTTTATTATACTGCAAAAATGAAGTGTCTCTTTTTTACACATTCCAACTTTTATCTATCACTTAAATTTCGCCGTGGAAGAAATTGTGTTAATCGTTCACATAGTAAAAAACATTAATATTCTTGGCGAAAAATCATGGAGTTTTTATCTTACTAAACTTGTAGGAATTTTAGGACTTGCTGCAAGTTTTTCTAAAGAGGCTTCCTGATCGAAACCATTAAATTTATGAGATAAGAACGCTCTTCAACCCCATATTTATGATATTTCTCTGTCCGGCTGTGAATTGTTTACGATTATTTATTTTGGGGGGAGGGAAGTAGTCAGGGAGTAGTCGACTTTTTTAGACTGTTTTTCCAGGGGGTTTTCCGAGCAAATTAGACCTGATTTCTCGAGCCGATATTTAGATGGTTTCAACTGAGATGGTTTCTTGAGACATTATTTTAGCCCAATTTGCACGTTTCAATGATTGTGATTTTTTAGAGAAATTTTTTTCCAAATGACGGTTCTAGGCGGCTAAGATAATAATATAATTATGTTGTTCAATAGGCTTAAAATTGAAAGATTCATGTTCATTTGATGATCCCGCAATAATGGGAAGCACACAATCAGAAAAAAAGAGTCGACCCGTCTCTAAAATTCCTAAAATTATTAACCGTTTAAATTTCTCAGTCCCGATAATTTGTGTGTTGAAATATTATGCACCATGTGGATTTCCCGCGGTCTCGCATGAAAATGAGATTTTTCCTATTGGCCAACCATTTGGATCAACGAATCAGAGAGCAGCACTGACAGCGATGAAAATCATCGATCATCCTCCGCTCGTGGTGTGCCAAAAGAAAACAAGAGCGGACTGGACATCCCCCGAAATTTTCCGCAAAATCGACACAATTGAGCGCGGAAAGGTTACGTAATGGACGAGGACAATGCAGAGGAGGGTGGAAGTCTGCTCGAGGAAGAGGACTACTACATGTTCCTCAACGTCCCGCGGACGGTACGTACGAAAACCGCTTCCTGTCCACACTCGTACCCTAAAGTTTGAGGTCACGGCCCTTCAGGATTGCATAATCTGGAAACAATAAATGACTTATGCTAATTTCGCCGGTTGCAGGCCACCCCTGAGGAGGTGACGGCTGCATACAAGAAGCTGGGCCGTTTGTACCACCCTGATAAACACGTCGACCCTGACAATCCGCAGAAAAAACAAGAGGCAGAAATCTTGTTTCATAGAGCGAAAAAAGCTTACGATGGTTTGCATTATTTTATTTAATATTATAGAGATGGTTACAAGTAAAATAAAAATATAATATACATATTATCATAAGTGAAAATCAGGAAATTGATCAGTCTATTTTCATAACATTTCGTGCGAATCAATCCTCCCCATATCTAAATTTATGAGGGGAAAACAGGGCTACTAAAGTGACCGCCATTATTTTGTAGTGTTGATTGATCCTCACCGGAGAGCGATTTACGACTCTCTTGGCGTGAAAGGATTGAAAACAGAAGGTTGGGAGTTGGTGCAACGGACGAGAACTCCAGCTGAAATCAGGGAAGAGTATGAGAGAATTGCAAGGTATGTACAACAATTTTTTGTAATAAAAAACATCATCTGATGAAATCATTACTCCACAGACAAAACGAGGAGAGGCAACTGCAGCAGAAAACCAACCCAAAGGGGCAGCTGACTGTCCACCTCAACTGCACAGACTGGTTTGACACATATGAATATGACGACCCTGATTATATTGAGTGAGTGTCTGTCTGTTTTTCCTTCTCCCTTGAATTAAACTCAATTATATGCGTTGTAAACGTGGTAAGCGGTTTATTTGGTAGTGACATTTATCATTTAACAAAATTTTTCATGGTTTTCTTAATCATTGTTGCAAATTTTTATATGAATGCCTAACAACTTAAATTTAACCCTCCCTTCACCTCGGTATGATTTTATGGTCCAGTTTTTTCCGTTACTCTACTTAACAGTTTTGCCAATTTCCCTTTTCCAGCGAATTTAAACTACCTGAGGTCAGCGGCGTCAGTCTGCAGCAGTCTGTGGAGGCACACCCGACCCTGAGGGACTGCACCACCCTGGCAGGGCAGGCCAACACCTCCAACGGTGTCGGCACAGGCTCTTTCGCGGTCACGTGGCGCCGGCTGCTCGGCCCTAGAGGCTGGGTTGAGTCTGAGTTTTCTGCCGGCAGCGGACCGACCCTTTCACTCAGGGCGTTCAGGACGCTTTCCAAACATGTGTTCGGCAACGCAGGCCTCACTCTGCAGGCTACGGACAGGGGCATTGCACCTGTACTTCAGTCAAGTTAGTATTTTGCAGAGAAATAATTTTGATATTCTTAGTGTAATTTTGGTATCAAAATTATGGTTTGCACCAATGCTTTTTTGGAAGTTGATATGAATATCATGTGGAATTCCTTCATATATCCAAGTTTTACTCAATTTATCTTAAATGAGTTATGAGGCAGGTTCCACACCTAGCTTTTTAGATTTCTTACATACTAGCCCTCTTTGAATTTAATATTTTATAATTATAATTAAAGTCTTCAGAGCAATGAGCTTTTGCTTCCCAGAAAATTTCATTGGAACTGTTAAAAATTAATTCATTTAAAAAATTGAGATACAATTCCTTAAAATATGATTTTACCTCAAGAAATACTGCTTTTTACGATCTACAAATTGAATATGCTATTGTTTTTCCAGCTTTGGCCATGCAGTTGAGCAAATCGACTATGGGTTCTCTAGTCTGGCGGGCAGGCATGGCCAGCAGTATGACCGTGTCCATCACTAGGGACACGCCCAGTATGCATTTTGTCTCCATGCTACAGTTTGGAATTCCACACTCGTTTGCATTTGTCGCGTACTCGCACAAGCTCAAAGATGGCAAAATCAGAGTTGGTGTTCGGTGAGTGCCGCAGCAATTGTATTGAAGAGCTGATAATTGAAATCGCTGTCTTTTAGAGGAGGAACCTTTGGCATCCAAGTCGAGTACGGAGCAGAGAAAAAAGTGTCGCAGTACAGCACCGTCTCTGCCACGATGACAGTCGGAATTCCAACTGGCGTGTCGTTAAAAATGAGGTGCCCCTTCCCTGGTGTCTAATTGACCTGGAAATTCTGACCAATTTTTGTTTCTTTTCAGGGTTGTGAGAGCTAGTTACACATTTTCCTTCCCGATCAGGTTGAGTGAAGAGGTTGTCCCCGCCGCTGTTTTCTACGGCACTGTTTTACCCGTTTTGGGCTGGCTGGTTGTTAAGGGACTCATCATTGATCCTTACTTGGCTAGGGAGAAGCGTGCTGAGAAAGAGAAGCAGCGGCAAGCGAATCAAACTAGGTGAGCTTGCACTTTAAAAGCTTTAAATATTTGTAGTCAAAAATTATCTACTGAAAGGGGAAATTTAAACATATGCCTTTTAAAATGATTATCTCACTCCATCACTCACTAACAATGAGAGCCAAATCAATCGCGCTCCAATCAATCCAAAATTTGTATTATGCTACCGTTGTACAAAGTTTGAATTATGATGACAATTTTTCAAAGGGAAATTGCTATTATTCATGGTTTTGGAGTTTTGAACGTCCAAATCTGGAATTTTTGAAACTGTCTATAGCTACTAGGTTATGCTCAAAATCTTGATAGTTGCAATCTGGGTTGACAAAATATTTATAAACCGAATTACATAAGAGGTATAAGTTTATCTTTTTAATTCGGCAGCTATGAGTGCAAGAGATAAACTCTAAGCAAATTAAAAGATCTTATGAAGTTAATTATTCTTGTTATATTTTTAAGGATTGCACAAAAGCGTCGGGAGGCCGAGTCTTCAATAAACCTAATGCAGCAGACCTATGCTCGAATTTGCTCTGATGAGGAGAAAAAGAACGGCCTTTTGATCATTATAGCTGTCTACGGAGTAGCTTCAAATATCGATTCGTTCAGCATCCCCGCTGGAAGCAGTTCATCGTCGTCCGGCAATGTGTCACCAGTCGCCATGCCAGCCAGTCAGAACAGAGAAATTCCTGAGGACTGCATTGACGTCACTATCCCCTTGCAATGTCTGGTGCAGCAGGATTCCAAATTATACTTAGTAGAGGGTTCAAAGGTAATTAAATTTTCATTAATTTTTTAATAGATGTAAAATCAACCATCAAATCGATGGTCTGTTTTTAAACTATCTGGTGCTTGTCAGTCGTATATTTTTGAACCAGAATTAAAATGACAATAAGAGATATTTTTTATATATTATATCCACTCCAATTTTTACTAGGGATTCTTGTTTTGATAAATAACTAAATATCAAATTATTACAGAATGAATTGCCTGGTTTTTACGATCCGTGCATAGGGGAGGACAAAAAATTGCTGATTCAATATAAATTCCGCGGGAAATTGCATGAAACAATACTAGAAGACTCTGAGGCATTGACGATACCTAGGCAAGGTAAGCGCCTGCGTCAACAATAAGTAATATATTTAAATGCAAATCGTGTACTTTCAGGTCACCGACTGTAGAAGCATGAGAGTTGTCAGACTGCAAATTAGCTTTTATAAAAAAATCAAAAAGCCCTTGTGCTTTGTGTGCGTAAGGCCAAAAATATAGCAATTCGCAGCTAAAACGCAAATTTTACATATTGTTTGCTGCTTTTCTGATTCAATGTTCTCTGCAGCCAAGTAAAATTGAACACTCAGTGGTTGTTAAAAATGAACAATTGCTAGCAATGAGCTAACCAAAAAAGAAAATTACAAGAATCCAGTGATGACATTTTCCTCTTACTTTAGTTGCTGCGGAGCAGCTATGAGAAGATCAGCTACGTGCCTATTATTTTCCTAGCAAACATTTAGAGCCTGTTTTACTGTTAATGTTGTACAAGTAAACCAATAAATAAGCTCTTAAATTGTTGAATTTCCATGATATCAAGACTGAAGTAGATAGAGGACACCATAGTTCATTTTCTTAGAGGTAGATGGGGCATTTGTGGTAGGCCTGCTCCAAATGAAAAATAATAGCAGGATCTCTGTTCTGATCAGAAGAGGACAACTTTAATGATTTCTATAGAAATCATTGCTATTTTAAATTTAATTCGATGATTTAAGTTGTGCAGATGGAAAGTTTGAAAGGAACAAGAGTAGTGATTTTCAAGGCAGAGACTGACAAGACCCCAGATCCGTATGTTGATGTGTTAGGAAAAAGTGGGTTCGAGGCGCAGCTGGTGCCGGTCATAACATTTGAGTTTTTCAACCTTGCGGGACTGAGAGCCAAGCTGGAAAGCCACAAAACATATTCTGGTAAAGAGCTCCAATTTGAAACTGGATTACTAAATTAGGTGTTCTATATTAGGTCTGATTTTGAGTAGTGAGAGATGTGTGCTAGCTGTGCATCAGTCAATTGACAACAATAATGAATCAATTATGGAGCCTTGGAAAGGAAAAGTCGTGGTGTGTGCTGGAGAAGCGACTGCTAAGAAGGCCAAGGACTTGCTGGGACTGAGTCCAGTTCTTGGGGATAAGCATAGAGGGGAAGGGATAATCGAGCTTTTATCCAAGAGTATTTAAAAATTTAACCCCTCAATTTCAACAATATTTAATTCAATATAACTCTTTCAAGTGAACCCTGTCCCCTCTTGCGTTTTGTACCCCTGTGGAGAGCTGGCTGCACATAGGGACACAATGGCATCTGGATTGGCGGAGAAAAATATCAAATGTGAATCTGTGTCAGTCTACAAAACAGTGCCAAACCCAGGTCTCAAACGAGATTTAAAACGGCTGTTTCCTGAAGATGTGTGTTAATTACTCGGTTTTTGAAGTTATCAAAAGAGTAATAATGCTATTTTTAGGAAGATAATTGGCCCAAGATTCTAGTTTTCTTCAGTCCATCAGGGTTTAAGGCAGTCTTAGAACACCTAGAAAACTGCGAATCTTTGAATTTCTGCAGGGTATTCAATACACAAGTCTTGAAAAATACAATTAGTTAATTTATTTCATTTTCGCAGCTTGTCTCAATTGGTCCAACGACCACGACAGCAATCAAGGAATTGAGATTTTCTGTTTGGGCTGAAGCAAAAACACCAAACCCTGAAAGTCTGATATCTGCTTTAAAAAATCTGCTTAGCAGTAAGTAAAAAAGTAAATTTAAGACTGCTTGGCTCAAGTTATTAAGAGTTTTATAAAATTGTTATCAAATAATACAAATAATTGTAGTTTTAATATTTATTTCCCATCAATAGATTGGCACTCAAAACATAAAGTGGCACACAAATTAAAATAAACTCTATTTTTTTGGATCTCGACTAACAATAAAATGCATTTCTAAGAAATAAAAATTTGCTTAAAAATACAAAATCGACTATAAAGGAACATTATATTATTTGGAGAAATTTACTCACATCAGACTAACAAACACATTTGGTTTGATACAGCACCTCTTGAGGTGGGCAATCTTGTGCAAGACTTAAACGTTATTTAATGGCACAACTAGGAAAAAAATGAAACAAAACAGAACAAAAATCAATCGATTTTGTCCGCGCCCACTTACACAGGATGAACTCCTGTCTCGCACTTCCTAGAAAACGGGGTCTGGGTCCACGCGTCACGAAGTTTTAATTCCTCTCATGGAATACCACGTTGATGCACAAATAATAAATATATTTGAAATATTTCCGCACACATACACTAGTATTAGGTAACACATAAATTACACTTCCCTTAGGAGTGACTTATCATTATTACGCTTAATATCTATGATATCTTAAAGTGGTATTATCTCGTGAGTCGGTTTGAAATGACTATAACTGCTAAGATGGCACAACACAATTAATATGGTTCCACTTTAGGTATTAGATTTTGAATATAAACGTTCAAATATTTCACACTGACCAGTTGAAAAAGACTAAATTTGATGATTAGTACTTATATTGTCCGAGTAATGACATTTCTGCCAGAATTGAAAACGCGGTAATTAATATAACAACTCTTCAAACACAACAACAAATGTTCCACACGCAGACCAGGTGACAATAAATTTGATAAATCTCTGGAAAATGAAAGTCGACACATTTTAAAGGCAAGGAGAATAGGAGATTTGTGTAAACAAACATTAATTGACTGGTTAACACATAATTATATATGAGGGAACAAACACTTTGGTTTAGGTTGGTCTGCTTGACTACTGCAGACCGTGAATTTCTAAAAGACTACAGGAGTCTCTTTTCATGATTGGGTCACAACACATAAAATCATACAAATAATAAACTTAAAAGGATTCAACACAAAATCAGTAATTCATCGTTCGTTGCATAGTTAAAGAGTTATCCATTGCAAACACCATTGACCGCCATTGAATTGCACAGAGCCTGGTCCCTTGATTTTTGGGTTCTTTATCAAAGGATTTATTGATAATATGAGATTGCAGCAATTAGTAGATGGGACCAAGAAAAAAATTGGGTTATCATTTTGCTGCAAAAAATTTATCTCAATAATTTAAAACAATTTGGTCCAATATGCGTTTTAGGATTTATTTTTTCTTGCTACCGTTTCTTCAGCGATAATTTGAAGAGATTTTGATTTTAAAAAAATCTGTGTGCTTAGAAAACAGCAGCAAAATTTCTTTTGGTATTGTAGTAGCATATTTTTTTTAAAAAAAAATGGCTATGAACGCTGAAAAGTCATGATTTTAGCTGATTAATTAAAAAAGGCAGTTTTGGACACTCTTTAACTTGGTAAAAGAAGCTGATTTCACAAACAAATGCCTGCGGGTGTGGGAGCGGTGGAGGGGGCGGTTTCATATTTATGAGGCGAGCCCTTCAAGGATGTTCTCGGTGGTGCAGCCCTCGTTACGCAGTTGGGTCAAGTGCTCCTTGGGGATGGTCCACTCAAGCAGGATCTCCAGGTTTTTGCGCAGCTTGTCGATTTCGGGGATGCTTTCGGTGCAGGGCGTGCGGCCTGACTTGGCAATCGACTCCTCCAGAACGTCGTCGACAGAGCGCTTGCCGAAGCCGAGCGCCTGCAGCCGCTTTGGTTCCGAGATCTTCTTGAACAGCTCGCCGATGAGGAACCGCAGCCGGTCGGCCGACATGGGCTCAGACTGCACCGAAAAGACGATTTTGCTGTCCGCCTCCTCCTTCTCTTCCTCATCCTCCTTGGGCTTGGAGCGCAGAGAACGCGTCGACGCCTTCGCCTCGACCACCTTCTTGCCGCCCCCTTTGTTGACACCTCCCTTGACGGGTTTTTTGCCCTTAGCGGGCGCTTTGGCAGTTGGTTTTCGTTTCGCGGGACTAGTTTTCGCTTCCGATTTTGATTTGGTTGGTTTTACCTCACTTTCAGTCTGGCACTCGGCCTCGTTGGCTGGAGACATCTCCTTGTCCGAGCTGGCCTTCCACGTCACGTCAGGAGGGCAGCTTCCATCCGAATCTGGTGCCTCCAGTGCCAACTACCCAAAAAGGCATCAAATGAGAGCTTAGTACATTTGATATTATAAAAAAGGTAACGCATTTTTGTTAAAAATGACTGACCCAAAGTTGAATTTATTTCAATTTATGGAAAAGTGATCATAGCTTCTTGTTTTACAATGATGGTGCGTTTGGTCGTTTAAATTGAGACATTCTTGATTCTCAAGGGTTTGAATTAGTTTTAAATCGTTATAAACACAATAAGTTGGTGTGTTTTGGACAATTACAAATGTTCCTGCCCTATCTGAATTTCAAAAGTAAAAAATTAGATAAATTTTCCACGTAGCTATTCTTCCAAGCACCTGCATTTCTTTGGATTGGAAGACAAGAAAATGCTGACAGTCTACAGAATTGAGCATTTCTTCAACAAAATGGTTTATCTCAAACAATCAGTATTTAAACGGATTGAGATGACCTAATTTTAGGGATGGATTGTAATTCACCCCTTTGATTTAGGAATTCTATAAGTATGATGAGAAATTTTTGATGACACACCGAGAAGAAGCTCTAACAGATAATCTTTTGAAATGGGAAATTCACAATATCAAATCAGATTTTAAGCTCACCTCAAACTCCTCCTCGGTCTGAGTGGACATGTTGCACTTGCCAGGTGGGAGCGTCTCGTTGATTTTACACAGCTCCACGTGCGCATCAAGCTCAGCCTTTTTCTTGAAGAAATTTCGGCACCGCAGACACATATATGGGTTGTCTGTTTTGTGAATGCACCTCATGTGCTTCTTCAGGTGGGGCAACTGCGCGAACATTCGCTCGTTAAGCAGCGATTAAGACAACGATCTGCCGACGTGCATACCTGGACAAACGCAGTCGACGGGCAAAGAGGGCATATGAACGGCTTTTCTCCGGTGTGGCGTCGCATGTGCAATTTCAGTGCAGTCGAGTGGGCAAACCTGCGCCCACATTCTGTGCAGGGATACGGCTTTTCACCTGGAGTCCAAATCGTTTTAATTATGTATATTTTTGATTTTGTTTCTGGTCGGAAAATAATTTAACCTAATATGAAATTTCAAAAGTTTGTTAATATTTTATTCGAATAAACGTTGAGGTAACAATTGCCTTGCTAAAATTTTAAGGCGGATGATTTGACAGAAATTATCCCTTACATATATATAACTTTTAACAGTCAGTCATTTTATATGGTTGGAGAATTTAGCGTTTTTTTCGACATCTTCCTTCTTTCGCCGGCTATATCTCGGGTCCAGGGCAAAATTCGAAAAAATGACTCAATTAAGTCAACGCGGAATTTATCTCGGATCATTTAAAGACCAAATACGAGCAAATCTGATAAAAATCCTAGGAGATAAATTTTGAACTTTGAAAAACGTGATTTTTCAATGGGAAATTCACTTGAGTTTTACTGACTCCAAAAGACAGTCGCAAGTCTGGTAACTAATTTTCGCGCCCATTTAAAAATTAACATTATTAATTTTTCCCGTTTTTCATTTCGCATGGCTCGTAAAGTTCTCGAGCGAAAGTGGTTTACTTTTTGTTAAAAACCGATAGCTCGTCCAATCGTCGACCACGACCCCTCATCAGACAGGTCTTTGATTGGGCTTTTACGTGGAACACTCTAACGACCTTTTTCAAGGTGCCCAGGCCTGAGATCCTCTCCGATGCCCTTTAATAATGACTTTTCACTAATTTCGAGAACATTTAGCGATAATCAGCGTCGATTTTCCCCCTTGCCTGTCCCCAACCTTCCTCAGGTCACGCGACCTGAGGACTTTCATGCGGTTTGTTCGGTGCCTTTGCTCACATTTGAGTCTTTTGGACAATTTCACCGCCTCCGCGGACAGTTGCCTGAAGGGCCCGTGCGAAGGCCTGAAGGGCCAAAGAGGCGCAAGCCACTTTTCCACTAAATTCTAATAAAAAAACCACACTTTTACTTGTTTGAAAATTGAAATAGAATGAAAATTATAAGACACAATAACTTTGGCAATGATAGGATTAAATAAACCAAAAGAAACAAGACTGCACAGAAAAAATCAACGTCATTTTTTCCAATGAAAATGCAATATGTACCAAAATCAAAGAAGCGAGAACTGAGATTTGTTTTCCACCTGTATGGATGCGTTGGTGGACAACAAGCTGTGACCTCTGCACGAAACACATGTCACAGTCGTCGCACTTGTGCGGCTTCTCTTGTAGGTGGGTGCGCAAGTGCTGCATCAGGTGGCCCTTGTACCGCTTGCCGCAAATGTTGCACTCAAACGGCTTCTCTCCACCGTGGAAGCAGGAGAGGTGCTTTTGCAGTCCATCCCGCCTGGTGAACGCCTTTCCGCACACCTCGCAGCTGAACTCCTTCAGGCCGAGGTGCCGCTTTAAGTGCACCTTCAGGTTGCCCGACGAGCTAAACGCGACGTCGCACAGCTTGCACCGGAACGGTTTTTCTCCCCTGGAAATTAACCTTCGTTAATTCACAGAGGGGTCCTCTAGCTAGTCCCAAACTTAATAAAACTTACTGGAGTTTGGGATATTATGGGAATAAAAAGGTAATGCCCAAAATTTATAAAAAGGCTATCCCTTTTACAAACTAAAATATTCCTGCAAATTTGCAATATTGACGACTTGGGCTAGTAAAATTATTTAGTTTGCGTTTATAACTTTCAACAACTGCAGACTGGGGCAAAACAACTATGTCGTGCCTGTGGCTTTTGAGGTGCTGGTCTAGCTGGTAACTTCTGGCAAAGGTTCGCGGACATTCAGTGCAACGTAGTGGTTGTGTATGTATGAGGATGTGGTCCTTGAGCTGGAACTTCTTCGAGAACGACTTGCCGCACTGGTTGCACTCGTAGCTGACGTCGGCGTTCGCCTCGTGCTGCTTCAAGTGCGCCTTGAACTCCCGGCGCTTGCCCTGAAAGGTCATCTTGCACTCGGAGCATTGGTATGTGGTTGAGTCTGTTTTTGGCATTTTTCTTGTCTGACTAGCACAAGTGATTTGGCGTTAAAGAAGCAGGAATTGCGTGACTAAGTTGCTTCTTGGTTACATTTTTTTTATCTGAAATCAAATAGAATGAATTATGATTAGAAGAAATCCAGACAATTCTAATGTCGTTTTAGTAAAATAATCCACATTTTTCAAGATTTTTTTTTCATAAAACTCCATATAATTTTTTTCATGACACATTCATTACATGAAAGAATTTTAACGCAGTAAAATAAGCTTTAATATCCCATGCCAATGTAGCAGTGCTTTGCGCCTTGTCATAGAGTGTTAGTGTGTAATAGGTCTATTTTATTGATTTTTAGACGATTTCCCCTCATTTCTCGAATATAAAGCAAATTTGATTCAAGAATGCTGCCTAACCACTAGCATGATAACGTGCACTCTCATTACAGAAACAGAATTAAAATCTCCACTAGAGATTCGCGAGCTCTGCGATTATCATTTAAAGGGACTGCAGTCACCCATGTCCCTTTAAATCCTCTGGGCGGAGAACTTTGGGAACTTTAACTAGCGAACTTTCTTAAGGTAAAAGCCGGCATCCGGTAATAAATGAAGAAAATCAGCGTGGCTGGCTGATTATTTATATGAAATAGGTCGACATATCAATACGAAAACTCACTTTTCAGTGAATAATCGGTCGAAATCCCAATGCTGCAGCTCCGGTGCTTGAGACCTTTACAGGGCAGCCATATTGTTTATCTTTTCCTTCCCCCATACATGACGTCACGTGCTGAGCAAGGAGGTCCATTCAGATCCGAGCGTGGAGGAGAAAATTTAAAAAACACGCAGTGGAAGGAGGAGTGAGGAGTTGTCTAAGAGTTGTCGTGGAGTCTTGTCATTTAACCGTCATCAGGTCTACTTTTACTTTTCTCCTCTCCGAAAACAGTAAAATCAACATCGCCGGCAAAGGAAACCACCACCTCTAAAGTAGGCATTTTGAACATAAAGCCTTTCAATAAAATTTTTATATCAGGAACTTGAGACTTAAACGCCTTTTTGTCACATTTCAGCACTCTCAATCTCTCTCTGTTTCCCTTACCGACTTGAAAAAATGGTTCTCACAGTGACAGACGGAGAACTGGATTTGAGCATGTCTCAACTGGAAGAAGTTCCCATGAAAGATGTGGTATGTGGTCGGAGCATTTTTAAGGAATTCTACTATATATATACAGACGTATGTAATATAATTTTTATCACATATGGCATTATAGGTTGCTGTCAAGAACAAAGTGCGAAAGCTGGACCTTTCAAACAATCAGCTGCAGTTGCTGCCGATGGATTTTGCCCCATCGCTGACCCTTCTTGTTGAGCTGGATCTGAGCAAAAACCAACTCTCCATGATTCCTGATAATATCGGTCTCCTTGTCAACCTGCAACACCTTGATCTGTACAGCAACAATGTATTTCTTCGCCTATTTTTTATTAGCTTCTCTAGAAAAAATAAATTCAACTGTAAACAGATTGAGCGCCTTCCCTTGAGCTTCAAAGAACTGAAAAAGCTGCGTTGGCTAGATTTAAAGGACAACCCCCTGACACCGCAACTGGCAAAAATCGCCGGACCCTGTGTTGACAAGGAAGACTGCAAGAGGTGTGCGAGAGACATAGTCATTATAATGCAGGAGATCTACAAAAACATTGAAGAAGACAAAGTAAGCGGTCAGGACACCAAACCCGCTGGTAACTTAAATGTTCAAGGTTTTACCCTAGTGTATTAAAATCGGTTGTTTCAGAGCCTGTAAGTGGTCCAAACAAAGACAAGAAGAAGAAAAAGAAGGGTAACAAAAACCCTGATGCTAAAACTAAAAAGGAATCTCCTGCAAAGTCACAGCAACCCCAGTGGAAGGAGCTGGAGCTAGAAGACAAGACCGGTGGAGCCGACGCAGACATTGTTTCATCCCAAGATTTGTCCACACCTAGACGTAACTTTCTTCTTGGAATCACTGGTTGAAATTTGGTCTTAATTTTCGTCTTTTGTTCACAGGCGGCTATTTGTGCCAGTCCCTGATCAGAGGGTTTTTTTGGAGCATGTTTCTGGTGTTTGCTTTCATCGCCTGCCTCTTCCTGTCCAGACGACCTGAGGTTCAGCCATACGTCCGCACAATGAATCAAAAACTGCAGTTGTTCCAAGTGGAGTTTGAGCGCTACTCTGAGGTCTACTTGAGCAAATTGTTGGTCTACGTGGCCAAATTCAGGGAAATTTGGGCGGCGAATTTGACTAGATTCAACAGCTTTGTCGATGGCACTCTCGTAATCTATCTGGAAGACTTCAAAGTGCGATTTTTGGACGGCTTTGCTGAAATGAAAGTTCAGATCAATGAGTACTTGACAAAAAAAGACTGACGCTGAATTTCCCTTTTCCTTTCCATCGTGCTACATTCGATTTTGATGATTATTCTACTTATTAAGGAGCATTCCTACTATTTCCATGTATTCCTTGTAATATTTTTCATTCCCGCCATATCTCTACGCACTATTTTTGGTTTGGAATCTGTTTGTTATAATGAAATATAAAACTATCATTTCATGTTGAATCATATTTTTTATTTAAGAACCATTAATTTATGGAGGTGTACCATAGACGAAAACACTTTACACAGAGGCACATACAACAATAAAAATAAATATAAACGAGATTATCTGAAGTAAAGATTCAGTTTGTCTTCAAACGTGCGTAACAAAAAATAATAAAATGTTGACTTCTATTGAGACTAGCAAACAAAAATGCAAGTGCTTGGAATGACTTAGAGTAAAAATAAACACAGGTCATTTGACTAAAGTAGTAAAACGCGACTTGGATTTGGTTCATTGTGTCGAGATCTCCGTTCACACCAGCAATATATCACCAAACTGACCGTTAAAGGATATTAAGGGATACATGAATTTCAGCAGTCGTCTCCGCTAGGCCGGCTTAGTTGCATTGCTCCCATACTGTCTGGATTTGCCAACGGATCGAGCTCGGAGAACACGTTTAACCACGCTGACAAATCAGTGCCGGATTTGCTCTTGGGCGCAGGTTTCTTGTCCTTGAAGAAAAAACAGAAATAAAAAATCAACCTAAAATGAAGCGAGGGATACTCACTTTTTTGCTGGAATCAGGCCCGGAATTTTGAGGACAAAGCGGGACCAGTTCCTCAGGCTTGCCATCTTTTTGCCAGTTCTCAAGCATTTTGGAGGGAAGGTATTCGTCAAAGTTGATCCCAGAGAGCAGAGGTGAGTCTAGACTCGCCTCTGGCTCTTTTCCAAAGGCGGCTTGCCACTCCGCGTCAAAGCCGGTTAGTGATGCAGAGTTTGTGGGGGCAAACAGGTCGTTCAGCAAGGATGTGGTTGTCGGACTTTGGTCTGGTTGGAAAGGGTTAACAATATTCAGAGTAAAATTATATAATTGGTGAAATTGGGACAGTATCCCATTTACGGACCAGATATTCCGGTCGTTTAGAATTGTTCCAGATAAATTATTGGACAGTTAATATCACCCCCATTTGCGTATAAATTAAATAATGTTTGAAATAATCAAATATTTTAACTTTTAGCTTCTTTGATTTCTTTACGATTCCTGTTCTGAATTGCACACGTGAAAATGTTAGTCGAAATTAATAGTCACGCAGTAACAACATGTACGCAAATTAGCTTTGATCTTTCTTTCTGAATTTTATTGCTCATCAGATCAATCCCAAGAATGATTTAAACTAATTCAAGTAAATAACCACTGGAGGTTAGCGTTAAATTAATACTACTAATGCTTACCATTTTCAGATGATCCACCAATGTCAAGGAGAACATCGTCATCGTCATTAGAAGCAACCTTTCCAAAATCTAACTTTCCTTCAGCGGTCGGTTTTGTGTCTTTGTAATCATCACCAAACAAAAATAGTCTGCAAAACAAAAGTTGTATTTGTCAACTTTGTGAGTATCTGAAAACTTACTCGTCGTCATCTTTTTTCTCACAAGCCTCTTCCCCAACTTCCTCAGTAATTCTGTCCGTATCATCTGCGAGCTTCAATGAATCATCTCGCAGCTCCTTCACTACATTGAATTCAAAGGGCTGGTAATCTAAAAGAACATCTGTGGTTAAAGGGTTCAAAATTGATAGCTCATTTTGCACACCTTTGATATTTTTAGCAACGTTGGAAAACGCTTTGGTCGCCATTTCAGCAAACTTCAGCAAGGACGACTGGTATGTGATGAGGGCGTGCGAGAACATGTTGCACCGAGCAGCGGCCAGCAGGTCCACCTTCTGCAGGCACACGATCTTCTGCTTGTCGAAGGCCTGCTTGCTCGTTCTTACCTGCGTTTGCACTTTGCGAAATTTTTCCATTTGCCGGTTAGTGTCAGGGTCGAGCTGCTGCGAAACCTCCTTCATCCAGTTGAGAGAGGCGCGGTACTCCGTTCTCGACCGCTCCATTGCTACAATGTTATGGTTGGTGTCCTCGATGGCCCGACGGCGGAACGTGTCTACCTCCTGGTGCAGACGCAGCAAGGGCATCCTAATCGACAGCCGCTGCTGGCCAGTGTAGCTCATGGCCTTGCCCACCAAAATCATCATTTTTCCGGCCTGGCTCTTGTCCTGTTTTCCGGCCTCCTTGAGAAAGCGGCCCATTGCGTTTTCCTCTTGCGATAAATCTGAAAAAAGGACGGAAAATTTAAGCACAATCAAATTGGAACTCGCGAGCGAGGGCATTACTGCAAGTTTTTTCCTGGTATCTTTCGATGATCCTCTGCAGGTCGTAGCAGGTTTGCTGTATGGAACGATATAGCTCGAGCTTTGAATCCAGATCCGAGTCAGACGCAACTACACACTCGTCTTCTTTTTTCCCTAGCTTTTTGAACACGGTTTGCTTTGTCACCCAAAACTGCTTCTGCATTTTGGAAAGGGTCGAATTTGACAGCAGTGGATGATCGAAATTACTGTGCTGTCCATAGTCATGTTGCATTCTCCTATTTCTGCGAATGTGAATTAAAATACAATATTTTATACTATCTGAAATTTTCTGGGTGGGATTCATTTAAACCAAAATTGAAGATTTGATAAATATCAGAGTGCAATGGTAAAAGTGTTGAGTTGAGTTGATGCTTACACTTGTCCATTCATTATGCTAAAATCTGCTGTCAAAGTGCCGCAAATTTTCTTCTTCAGCCGCCTGCAGAGTGCGGAGAATCGAATAAAATTCAATCAAAATCTATGCTACATCTGTGTATGATAACAATTTGATACGTCTGAGGGGGGCGTAGCTGGTGTCTTTCCCCACCCCTGATTTGTCCCTGTCCAATCGGTGCAATTCGTCGGAGAAAAAAAATAAGAGATATGCAAAGAAGCCATTTTATTCCTTGTATTTTCGATACTTTGCACTTTTTACTATAAAGATTAAGCCTTGGCGCGTCTGCATGAAATCATTCTTGTCTTCTTTCGTATCTTCTCTTGTCAGTCACATTCACATTCAGTGAACTCAGTGAAGAAAGCTCTTAGCACTCAGCAAGCCTTTGTTGGCGCTCTAGCGGAAGAATCATGTGGTCCTTTCGAGATCTATAAATGGGCCGCGTTGCAGCAGTCAGAAAGTAGTCCTGAAATTTACCCATTTATCCGAAGGTAGTATCGTTTAGCCTCGCAAAATTCATTGCGGATACCGTTAGTATCATCCCGCACCGAAATTTCGACATTTCGAGCGCCTACAGGTGAGAAATTTATCAGAAATCGAAAATCCCGCAATCGCATTTTTTCCTCGCACGAGGTCAATCACGCCTGAACAGTTCGTTCGATGTGCCTCATGCATCAAATGGGTTTCCTTTGTGTCACTCTCTTCACAGCTCGGATCTCACCTTTTACAGAGACTGCTCGAACGCGGCCTTGATCTCCCGTAAAACCGCCAGTTGCTAATACCGTTCAGTGCGCAATCATGCCGAGCGACGCGAAGAAGAAGAGGGACCAGAAGAAGAAGGAAGCGGCGAAAGCGCGACAGAATGGAGGCGTCAAGAAGCCGACCCAGAATGGTTCGTCAGAAACCAACGGCGACGGCAAAAACAGTCCCGTCGAGCTCAGCGCGGAGGGTAAGTTTCTGAAAACGACAATCGTTAAAAATTTATCATTTAATTATGATTTATCTCGATTATTCAGAGGCACTTTGCGCCAAGCTGGAATCCGACGCGCGTCTGAACGCAGAAGCACGTGCCTGCACGGGCTCTTTGGCGGTGCATCCCAGAAGCAGGGATGTCAAGATTAGCAACTTTTCCATCACCTTCCACGGCTGTGAAATGCTGCAAGACACAATGTTGGAACTCAACTGTGGCCGAAGATACGGTCTTTTGGGTGCCAATGGTTGTGGTAAGTTGTTGATTGCTTAATATTTAACTACATCCATAATCATAAAAGCCATCAAAATTACGAATAATATAATCCAATTTTCGGACCAAAATTAATCAAAATACTTTGTAACCGTCTACCACTTGTAAAACAAAAATGTTCTTTACAAAAGCTTGGACTGATTCATTTTTGTTTTCCTAGGCAAAAGTACATTGCTGGCAGTTTTGGGCAAACGAGAGGTGCCTATTCCAGAGCACATTGACATTTTCCACCTAACCCGTGAAATGCCTGCATCTGAGAAAAACGCCCTTCAATGCGTCATGGAAGTGGACGAAGAGCGTGTCCGACTAGAGAAACTTGCCGAAGAACTTGTAGCATGCGAAGATGAAGGTAATTCTCATTGATTGCCCCATGTTATACTCTGAATTTTAAATGATGAAAAAAATTACCGTCTGATTTTTAATGATATTAACAATGGCTGTAATTCCTGAAAGTTAAAATTAATTGGTTAATTTAACGTGTTATACCTTGTGCTGTTGGTTACCCCTTATTTTATTCCATTGCAGAGGCGCAAGAGCAATTAATGGACATTTATGAGCGACTTGACGACATGAACGCTGACACAGCCGAAGCGCGAGCCGCCAACATTTTGCACGGCCTTGGTTTCACCAGAGAAATGCAACTGAAGAAATGTAAGGACTTCTCTGGTGGCTGGAGAATGAGAATCGCTCTTGCTCGAGCGCTGTATGTGAAGCCTCACTTGCTGCTGCTCGATGAGCCCACCAACCACTTGGATCTCGATGCCTGCGTGTGGCTTGAGGAGGAACTGAAAACGTAAAATTGCTTCACCAAATTGGTGGATTTTAGAATTTATAATCTTATTTAAATGCACTAATAGGAAGAAGGCATGACCTCATTTCTAATAAAAGATTTTAAGCTTTTTGAAGGTGAAATATATATTATTTGTTGATGTTAGTGGGTGTTAACTGGATTGTCCAAATTTGTAGAACATCGCATTATTGTTTAAACATTTTACTTACTGTGAGCGACTGCATTGAAACATCTAAATATGATTTCATGCAGTGGCGTTGCTGGCATTTAAGAGAAACATGACTCAATTAATGAAATGCCTCTCTCGAGTTAACCTGTCAGACAAGTCTTCAGATTGTTTTGCTCATTATAAATCCTGACAAAGTTCCACTTTCCTTACCTTACTAGATTTTCATAAGGTGCATAATCTCTGCTCCGAGTCTTAGAACATTTCATTGATGAGATTTATCTTTGTAAAATTTCTGAAATCTTACTTCCAGATGGTTCAATCTATAATCTGTCTCTTCATTTTACAGTTACAAGCGCATTTTGGTGGTTATTTCGCACTCGCAAGATTTCTTGAACGGTGTCTGCACCAACATTGTCCACTTGGATAAGAAGAGGCTTAAATACTACACTGTAAGTGAACGTTTTGCTTGAATGCTATTCATTCTACACGGCGTCATTTTCCAAATATCCAGGGTAACTATGATGCTTTCATCAAAACGCGTCTGGAGTTGCTGGAGAACCAGATGAAGCAATACAACTGGGAGCAGGATCAGATCGCGCATATGAAGAACTACATTGCTCGTTTCGGTCACGGCAGCGCCAAACTTGCTCGTCAAGCGCAGAGCAAGGAGAAAACGCTGGCTAAGATGGTGGCACAGGGTCTGACTGAGAAAGTGTCCAGTGACAAGTGTGTCAGTTTCTTCTTCCCGTCGTGCGGCACCATTCCGCCCCCCGTCATCATGGTGCAGAATGTCAGCTTCAGGTAAGAAAGGTTTTTATTCTCGTTTTTTAACCCATTCCAAATTACAAAATATTATATTGGAATTTGTGTCTAGTACACATTCCTGATTTGGTGGCATTGAAATTGTTCTGCATACTTTTTTCAGCTCCAGGTTTCAATTAATTAAATAGCATGATGCTTCACAATAATTAATGATAGTCTCATTCGCTACTGATATTCATACAAATAGTTAATCTAACGGTCCCATTTATTACCATCAACTATATTCCCAAGATGCCCTTACGTACATGCTGTAACTCTCATCGATTGATTCCAGGTACAAGGATGACGGACCCTTAATTTATAAGAACCTTGAATTTGGTATCGACTTGGACACTAGACTGGCCCTGGTCGGGCCAAACGGAGCCGGAAAAAGTACATTGCTTAAGCTACTCTACGGAGATGTGAGTTCACCATCCTCTTTTTGTTAAAACTCTTTATTTTAATGATGATTGCTCAATGCACTGACACCTCTTGACAGAATTTATTTGGTGATATTTGTTGTCTGATATCAGATTTCCTTAAATATAATATTATACCTTTGTTTCGTGATGTCTGACGATTATTTTCTCTCTTAGCTGATTCCGACTGAAGGAATGATTCGCAAGAATTCTCATTTGAGAATCGCAAGGTACCACCAACACTTGCACGAGTTGCTCGACTTGGACGTTTCGCCATTGGAGTACATGATGAAGTCTTTCCCTGACATTAAGGAGAAAGAGGAAATGCGCAAAATTATTGGTCGCTATGGACTGACAGGCAGGCAGCAGGTATACCGACAAAGTCTAATTAAATTTCAATTCACCACAAAATGAATGCCTAACTTAAATTACTATGGTTTTTACTGTGGTTTGCCAAATACATGTCTCCATTTTATATTAAGGTTTTAGTTCTAGCCTAGAATGATCAATGCCACTGATAATAATAAAATAGAACATTTAAATTGCGACAGTAGTTTCCACGCCTTTATATTCTTTTGAACTTGGCAAGAAATTAAAGCTTTATAAAATTGTTGCCAGGTTTGCCCAATCCGACAGCTGAGTGACGGTCAGAGGTGCAGAGTCGTGTTTGCTTACCTCGCGTGGCAGGCACCGCATTTGCTTCTGCTGGACGAACCTACCAACCACTTGGACATGGAGACGATCGACGCCCTTGCTGAAGCTATCAGTGAATTTGAAGGCGGCATGGTGCTGGTTAGCCACGACTTCAGGCTCATCAATCAGGTGGGTGTTTTCAAGGAAATTTCTCAGTTCAAAATTAAACCATGATGAAAACAATTACCGTTTGATTTTCAATGACAAAACTTAATGGCTGTATTTTCTTCTGATGTATTAGTTTTTTGCACCCATGAATAATTTTGCTGTCTATGTATGGTCTTTAATTTTGGTTTTGTCTCCAATAGGTGGCTGAGGAAATTTGGGTGTGCGAAAACGAAACCGTAACCAAATGGCAAGGCGACATTCTTACTTACAAGAGCCATCTTAAAGACAAGATCACCAAAGCTGAAGCTAAGTAAGTAGCCTGTGTTGAGCGTTTCCCCCTTTTTGTTTGCCACTAACTATAACTGCCTGACTAACCAGTGTGTCTTCCAAAACCAGGTCCAACCAGAAGAAGTGGTGATTGCCTCGAGCAGCCGTCGCTACGTACACAATAAATTTTGAACTAATATTGCTTGACCACACACTTCAATTTATTTATTGATTGCAAGTGTAAACAATTTTCACTCTTGTTTAACTTGACACCAAAGTGCATGGAAATTTTTTGCACCCTGATCACCAACCCAAGCTTCAGTTAGTTTTCTTGCTTGTACGATGACTTAAAAGACACCTAAGTCAATCCTCACGAGTTAAGGATATAAGTTATTGTGATCATTACAGTTTAACAGTTAAATCCATGTCTGTTCTATTTAATAAAAAAGCTATCCTGATTTTGTGCATTCAAACCATGTCTTTTGTTTGTGCGATCCTTAATTACGATTGAAATTTGCTGTGTGCTCTAAGGACCTTGCCTTATCAAATTATGAAAATGATTGTTTGAATTTCTCTCAAAAGGTTAGATGGTCAAGATGATGTTGGTGCTGCTGCAAGTTCAATTGCAATCGTGAAATCTTCACAGCTTTAAGAGAGCAACTAATCATTCTAATTATGTGGATGCTACTGTTAAATAAATATAATCATCATTTTAAGATAGCTTAGATAGTGAAGTATTCATTCCCGGATTTTAAGTAACAAAATAAAACGAGCTTCTGAGAGGGCTATTATTTATTCAATCTTTATCAAAAGATGCATCTTAAGTGCATAATGTCGACTAAATAGATAATTTGAACAGATGCTTAAATCATACATGTAGATTCCTAAGAGGCCAAAGCATGACAAGATAAAATAATTATTTGAAAGGATAATTTAACACGCGAATTACAGATTTGAAAGCAAAATAAATGCTTTAATAAATATAAAAACGCAGTTCATCTCTTAAACCATGACTCAATACCCTTGAACAGAAGAAAAGTGTGTCTATGCCTGCGCGTATTCGGCCTTGTACACGGCATGGTATGCGTTACGGATGAGTGCGTAAGGGAAGCACGACTCAAGCAAGTCCATAGTGAGGAAGGGAGACTCTTGAACAATCTGCAAATCAAAGTTGTAAAATAAAATTCGCAAATATCAATATTGACTTGCCATGTCCAGAAGCAGGTATACCGACTCTCTATTCTTTGTTACTTCTCTGTCAGCTTCTTGGCCCAGCCTGAGCAAACTCAAAGAAGCCAGCTGAAAAGAGGAAGGTTTAATTAAATATTGTGGATGAACCATGTTTCCAATAAGCCATCTTTTGTTAATGTAAGTTATTAATAAAAATAATAAATATTCGGAATAATTAAGTTCAATGCTCAATGGTTAATTATAGTAAAATAAAAAAATCAATAGTTAAAGGAAAATAAGAGTTATTAGATGTGAATCTCCGAAAAATAAATTTTCTGCAAAATGTAATCTACAACCTACAACACTTTAAGGGTGCTTTGAACAGCACTACTTACTGCCAAAAATTCCTTCATCCGGTCCTCTATGTCACCCTGTCCGCAGATGGTGAACAGAGCACCAAATACGTTGTTGACCGCTGTGGCCATGCAGTGGATGTTGTTGGCATGGCCTTCAAGCGATGCTCGGTAAAACGAGTTTTCACTTCTCGACAGTTTGGGGATTGAAACTGCAACATACACCATGAGCAGACAGGTGAGCAGGTGCTCATTCTCGTCGGGCTCTCCCTTTTGATTTCTCAGGGTGTTAACCAGGGTCGGGTCTACTTTGCATTCAAGACCTGCGGCAGACGCCATTTCGTTGACAATACTGTGTTTCACTGGCTCAATCTGCAAACAGGCTTTTAGAACTCAATTCAACATTACTGACGTTGTGATAACCATTGGCGGGTCGCTCTGCGTGAGGTTGTGTTTAAAGTCAAGCACAGAGCTGAGCAGGAACGGGATTCTCTCCTCGAGAACGTCAACCAGCGCTGACTGGGCCAGTCGACGGAAGCTGAGAATCACTCCAACGATGGTCATCCTAGTGAGCACATTGTCGACATCTGGAATTTTGGCTCAGTGAATTTCACGCAACTATTGTTAACGGTGTAAATCGACACTCACAAGGGGTTTCAAGAACCATGCAATGGTAAAACTGTCCCAGAATTAAGAGTTCTGATTCAGTTTCGCATGCATAGAAAATTTAAATTAAAGTGATTGTAAATCTTACGGTGGCTTTTGGATCCTGAATGCAAAATAAACACATCAAGAGGTTATAATCGCATGCTATGGTTGGGTTACGATCAAATCAGCACTTACTTTGCAGCCGCTTGAACTGTTCCTTCATGACATCTGGCTTGTCAAAGTTTGATCTCAACGCAATCAGCGTCTCAATATTAGAGGCCGCCAGTTTCTGCAAATGCGAGTGATCAAATTTAGCACTATCACAAATCATTCGAAAGGCACCTTTAACTCGTGGACTTGACTTGCGATGTGCCACATCAAGGTTTCGTTCAAATGCCGCATTCCGTACGGCCCAATCAGTTCTGATAGAGCACGCAATTCGTTGATGTCGGAAAACTCCTCAGCATTGAACGGAATGGTGCCCTCGGCGGTCAAGCTGACGAAAGATCTTTGGTTGTTTGAGAAGCAAATGTTTCCACCACTGACTCTTCTCAGAAGCACCTCAGAGTACCTGGGGATATTTAGAGGCATCGCTATAATATCAGGGGTAAAATAGGGTAGCAGAAATACAGTTATTTTTGTATTTTTTTTTAATATAGATATGAAGATACGCAAATAAATTGTCCAACCTGGCAAAGCAAAAGCAATGGAATCAATTTGTATAAAGTGATTGAACACCAGACATTAAAATTCCATATTTAAATACTCCTCTTCTTGTTCCATGAATTGAGGTTGCCCTTATTTCTCATTTCTAGCAACTCACCATTGGGTGTAGAGGGCAGCTATGGTTTTCTCGCCATGACTGTCCAATGGCTGCGTTTGCTGCAGGAGGCAGGTGTTAAACATCCTCGTGATGTCGATGTGGACTAAATTCAAACGTCAAAAACACGCTATAATTGAAAACTTCCTCCCTGCTTACCATAGTTCTCCACAGTTTGCAGAACGTTCATGTAGGCCCTGACGCTGAAGAGCAGTTCAGAGGGTTTCGCGATCTCGCTTGTGTCCGGGTTGTACATCACCATGCCAACAAGGGCGCGCGCGAAACGTGTTTCCAAATGCTGGTGCAAATATTCCCTGGGCGTAAACGCGTACTCCCACACGTGGATCGTGGAGCAAAAGTTGATGGCGTAGCACAGCTCAGTCAACGCCATGTGCAGCTTGTCCATGCTGAAACGTGAACGTAGGTAAAAAAATGAATCAATCTTTAGCTGATTGAATAATTGGACTGGCCCTTATTGTTTAAAAGATAAGATTTCTCTTGATCTTAATTGTGAATTTTAATAAGTGTTCTTTCAAAATTTAAACCGAATGAAAATTAATTTAGGTTTTTTATCCTGCCACACATATTCTCAAATACATCCTATTCTTATGCACCATAGTTGGAAGAGAATTATTTTGATAAGCAGAAATTGATCAGTTTCAAAGAAATGATTGAACTATTAAAGTTTTCACGATGTACTACAAAATGAATGTCCTATTTCTGCGAGTGTTGGTATAGAATTTACAGCAAAAGAATTGAATGGAATTCGATTGCAGGAGTGCAATTAACTTGATAATTAATAAGTACATCATCTGCTCATGGATTTAAATATTAATAATTATTAGCGAATGCGGTTATAATTACGTGGTGAGATCCTCGCGATTTTTACGGTAGCTCTCATTTCCAGGTTTGTAGATTTCCGGCAGTGACTTCTTGTTTTTGTCTTTTTTCTTCCGGTTCGCAGCTTGTGCAATGATCAGCGCGCAGTGTTTTGGCAAGAGCTTGAAACAAGAGGTCAGAAAAAAACACTCTGCTGCAATAATATCATACTTTGTCACTCATGGTGCACTGTTCGTCACAGATGGTGGTGATTATATTCTTCGCCTCTTTCGCCATTTCATCCATAAACATATTTACCAAGGAAAGACTCCTCTCCCTAATATGATGCCTCTAAAGATATTGAGTCATATTATCAATCAATGAAACTACTGAAAGGTGGAAAAAATACCTCCTCAGGGCACAATTCGTGTGTGCAGCTCTGGAAGTGGCTGCAGATCAGTGGGAATGACACAATAAACCGATTCTGAGCTGGAAACTCCAGACACATGTGGAACTGATCTTCAAATATTTTACTATAGAAACTGTAAGGAATGAAATTTAAAAAAATAAATAACAAATTTTGATTTGAATTTTACCAGAAAGTGGACAAGTCTGAACATTCCATCAGTATTTCATCCAAGTAGTCAACCATTTTAGTGTGGAATGAGATTGTGTCCAGAGATATAGCAAGCTCTCTGTGGTCAGCCAGGACGAGTGGCGACTTGGCGACAGATGTGTACGCCTGCAAGCGCATCCAGTCCATACGCAGAGCTCGAAAGTCGAAAAGCTCGCCTTCCTCAACTGATAGCATGAGAGGAAAAAGTTAGAATTGCAGACACAATCGTGTAGAGAATGCCAACCTTGCTTGATTGAAAGCTGAGCAATGTTGCTCTGGATTGAGGCTAGGATCACGCTCTCATCTTCAGTCATGGTGACCAGCATGCTGATCATTTGATTTAGCGCTATTGCATCGTAGCCTGCTAAATATTGCACATAATATCGCTGCACCACTTGATGGTACCTGCGAACCAGCACTGAAACACAAAGATTTAAGGATTTACTGTCTAGCTGAAAGTTGCAAATTGCAAAATAAATATCTATATTTGTGAAGGAAAATTTGAGCGCTGTTATTTGTTTAATAATTTAAGTTACTAAACTAGCAATAATAACACTTTTGAAAACTGATTTTTCTGTCAAATTTTCTAGCCACCAGTACATCTGCAGAATGATCATGATATCAACTGGAATAACACATTTCCTGAGCAGAAATTGTGATTAAAATCTAGATTAGGAGGCTGACTTATCTAGCAGTTTAGGAAATTTATATATATATATATATATATATATATATATATATATATATATATATATATATATATATATATATATACACACACACATATATATATCAAGCTTAAGCAGTGTTAAGTCTAATTGATGTGAAGATTGGTGGCAACAAAATCCAATCATAATTTCAGTTGAAAACAGCTCAAAATTTTTCTCCAGACCACATACAAACTTTTTAACAGACAATTTATCATTAAATCGTCATACATCTTAGCTCTTCCATGTGAAAGAGAAGTTCTGGCAGTTGGCGGTCCACCAAATCCTCGGCTGACTTTCCTTTTGCTTTGTGTTGGGGTGGGTTGTCACTGTGTCTCAGGAGCCAGAGGACCTCATCTCGAGAGCAACACAAACCCATGAAAACAAGCAAGGCCTTTGGCCCTAGGAGCCCCGGCTTATCTGTCAAAATCAAGCCAAGCTCCTTCAATGCGGTGCGCAGAAACTTCCTCCGTTCTCGGTGTTTCAGAGCACTGCATTTTTTCAATGTAAGCATCACATTACATGGTTAAATGGTGGCATTACGCTTTCTGCACAGCTTGGTTGTAGCATTCCTTCACTTCAGAGATTCTTTTGCTGTATCCTTTGATTCCATCAAAGAAGCCCTGGATATATGAGTGAATGTGCACCACTTCATCCCTGAAAACGGCAATGACCCAGCTAGAATCAAGCGCAGAGCTCCAGAGTTTGCTTGGCTGCTCCTGATTCAACGCTTGATGACACAGAGAGTATCCAACTGCAAAAATGATGTCTTAAAAATACTGACTTCCTTGAAATGAATATGCGTTTTACAAATGATCCATCGCTCCATCACTTCAAGAGACAAATATTCGCAGGACATGGATTCAGTTTGTGTTGGCTTCAGTAATTGACCAGGATTGCTGACCAAACTGAGCTTCTGGTCTGCTCTCCACTTCTCAGCCGAAAGGTTCCTGCTCATGTATGGAGTCCACAAGGAGGCAAGGGCGGTTGTCAACGTCTTGGCGTGCGGAATAAACTCTTCAGACAGCTTTCTCAGAGGCGGATCATAGTCCATGATCATTTGCCCAAGACGTGGGAAGTCTCGGTCGCTGAGCATGAAAAAATTACTCAAAGCCCGGTTTAACATTCTCCATATCGTTATCGTTACCTAATCGAGTTGACCATCTCGTGAGCTGCGTTGAAGAGACCAAGAACTGCTTTCCTGTCCTCTACTCGTGAGAGCAGAATCATGAGACAAACATAAGTTACAACAAGGTCCAGGTACGCTTTGGTCAAGTCTGGATTCAGCGTCTGAAAATGGAATTATTTTAAAATTAAATCTAAGAGATCAACACAATATTGAATATTTACAATATCAAGATGAACTTGGCAGATGTCAATGGTTGTGAGTAAATCGCAAACGTTGTCTTTAAAATCCAGCAAATCGACAAACGTGTAGTAATACAAGGACAGAGATTTGATGATGTCATTTTTAATGCCCTGGATGCCTTGCAGCTGGAAAAGCAACAGAAAAATTTAAGAGTTGCAGAAGGGGCGGGGTTGATAAGAAGTTTTGATTTTACCCCTTTGATGTCTATATTAGGAAATCTTCTGGCGATGTGCTTGATGGATGACTCGAGTTGTTTGTCAGAAAGAAATGCTGGTTTAGATTTTGTATCGCCACATGCCTGTAAAAAGCAGAAGACGAAGTTTGTTTCAGAATTTCTTCAGTGTAAACACACCCACCTTCTTTATGTTGTAGATGCGGGTGAGTATCCCAACCCCTCGGTCGTTGATGATACATAATTTTTCAGCCAACTTTTGCTGGCTAGGAACAGGCGGACGAGCCATCGATATTAATTCGTTGGTCTTCCTGGGGTCCTAGCCAAAATGTCAATTAAATTTCTGCTTTTCCTAATCAGTTACTTCCGATTCTGACATAAACCGGCCATGTTTTGTTTCACTTGACTCACACATTCCCCTACCCCACACTACTCCCACCTCCCACTCACAACCATTTTTAATGTCTGAGCTGACTGGAGCTGACTGACTGGCGCAGTAGCGACCAGAGGGAAAGTAGGGGAACAAGTCAAGTCAGACAACCTCAATGGGCAAGGAAGAAAAACAACTTAACAAAATAATAAAAATAATTTCAATGTTATTACAAATTTCAATTAAATAGGATTGCCAAATAAGCGATGAATTAAAATATGTGATTATAATCCTTTATTCTTTATTTAAGTGTTAAATCCCGAAAACAGTGAGAACTCTAACTCTACCTTTCTTTAAACAGTATCAAGTTGGCAACAGATCAAATTCGTTTCGTTAAAGTTAACAACAATAATGGCGGATGAAATGCTTTGAGAGGCGTGAAAGGCAACGTGGATTCAAACTCAACGTGTTTCTTCGAATTCAGCATCAAAATCTCGCAGACATGGCTTAGATAGTGCCGTACGCAGACGATCATCATTTAAAAGATATAAGAAAGTAAGAATTTGATGAGCAAATTTGTTTTAATCTTTAATTTGCGCCCTTGAAACCGGTTCCCAAAAACCCATGTGACTGCGCACTTCAGAACCTTCAGGGTCACTTCGCACCTCTTTTAATTGCGTTCCTCCAGATTAGAACCAGATGAATGACCATTTTGCCTTGACAGAATCGAACAAAAATGGACCGGGCTTTGCTGCAAAATTTGTCGCAGCTGGCCCACTCCATGTCAAAGGAGGATCAGGCCGACGCCTGTCTCTACTTTAATCAACTGAAGGCATCAGAAGACGCCTGGAAGCAATGCATGGAGCTACTGCTCACCGACCTGGCCCTGGACGAGTTAGTCAAATACATCTGTCTCCAGATCATCGAACACTTCATAAGACACAGATACGGCGCCGCCAGCATCGACGAGCAAATGTCTTTGAAGCAGTTTCTACTGCAGTGGATTCAACTACAGGTATGTAGTGCATCTTATTGCTAGCAATGAAATATTTAACTTTTTTATTTTATTACAGTGCTCCAGAAATTTAAATCCTAAAGACTACATTCGCAACAAAATAGCTCAGGTTTTCTGCTTGATCTTCATTCAAGACTATCCAACTCGCTGGTCTTCTTTCTTTGTTGACCTGATGGGCACCTTGTCTTTTGGTCTGCAAGCTGCTGACAACTACTTGAGGGTTCTCCAGACTATAGACACTGAAGTATGTTTCAGCTTATCATTGGATCCAAATTAAGGATAATACACTGGCAACCAAAGTGTAAAAGCATTGAAAATGCTTCACTATAAACTAATGATTTGGATTTAATTGAATTTTTGGGTTATGTTAGACTCAAAAGTAAAATTTCCATGGTTTAACTTTCATCCATAAGTAGATGGCAGAATTTAATGAACCCTTGATTACTCATAGGCTTGATGTTATCATAAGATATAAACATTAATATTTTAACTTTTGTACAAACTTGATTTGCTAATTATACTGAAAATTGTGAATTTTTATTCTCAATCTTAATTATACACCGAGTACCCTGCTTCTTGTGCATAATCAATAAATTTATACAAAACGACGACTACTTTCCAGGTGACTTCTAGGGAAGCTGTCGATAATCCAGCAGAGGCCGAACGCAACACCTTGATCAAAGACACCATGAGGGAAACCTGTGTGACTGAAATGTTTGATTCCTGGCTTTACATCCTTGTAAGACTAACAGATTGATTGGCCAAATGAAATAATTTAAACAACTGTTTATTTTTTCTAGAATACCTATGAAAATAGTCAACCAGCCGTAGCTGGCAGGTGTCTTCAAGTGGTCGGAGCCTACATTTCTTGGATTGATATTTCCTTAGTGTTCAAGTACAACTTCATTCCTATCCTGGTGCAACATCTTTCCAAACTTGATCTGAGAGAGGATGCTGCTGACTGCCTGCTTGGTATAGTGAACAAGGGAATGGAGCCAGCGCAGAAAAAAGAACTTATCAGCTCGCTCATCAACATTCTTGACGGGCACAATGTTCTTAACCCTCAAAATGTACTGGCTTTTTATTTTCAAATTTTCCACTGACTCATGTTTGATATATTGTGTTCCCAGTCCAATTACAGAGACGACGAATCAGAGTTTACCACAAAAATATCAAAGTTGATTAACGGCATGGGAATGATGCTGATAGATTGTTATAACAAGTGAGTTCTTCCTTTGATCTCTCGTGGCGTCTGCTTTATTTTAAATTACAGGTTCCTCAAGGCTGGTGAAGAAGCAGATATGATCTCTGCGCTTACATTGGTTGAAAGAATGCTGCCATGCATCATTGGTTTTCTCGGCAACGACTATGATGATGTTTCAGCGGCAATCATCGAGTTCTGCAAATTATACATATATGTAAGTATGCTTGATAGATCATTGGGCACAAACTGAGTCCATTCTCCTTGGCACAGACTGTCAAGAGTAGGAATATTAGGACTGAGCGTCAAGAGCAGATCATGTGCAGCCTCTTGAGCACCGTGGTTAAAAAGTTGAAATACGATCAGTCTTACAATTTTGAATCTGAAGGCGAAGATGAAGCAGAGTTCTTTGACTTTAGGTGGGTTGAATGACTTTTAAAAAATTCCCAGGCAAACTTTTGATCTCTCCAGGAAACAAGTTAAAGTCATTTTGGACAACCTGGTTGGTTTCAACAAAGACTTTGTTTTGAGCTTTGCTGAGAAATTCGTGAGTGACACGATTCCACAGTGGCGTTACATCAGCTTCTCAGACGTGGAAGTTGCCATAGCCCTAGTTTACTACATCGGTGAAGCGCTTCCTAACTCAGGTGGAAACCTCTTCACTGGCGTAGTGGTAAATCTGTGTATTAACTTAATGTCATTTTTTAAACTCTGAGCTTTTCCAGCCTAATGCACTGCGCAACATGGTGCGAACTCTAGTTGTGCATGAACTGAGCAGCCATGCCCACAGTGCCGTGAAACTCATGTATTTTGAAACCATCGCGCGCTATGAGAAATTCTTCTTGGTGGAGCCAGGGCACCTGCAAACTGTTCTACTCTCTTTTGTAAGCGATCAAGGCATCAGAAACGTGAACGTCAAGGTTCAAAGTCGCTGCGTGTACCTCTTCAGTCGCTTCATTAGAACTGTCAAGTAATGGTTTGCGTTTCACTTGCGTCACAGATGAGACTAATTCATTTCCAGGTCCCACATTATCGACTTCATCCCGTCTCTGCTGAATATGCTGAAGGACCTCACCGGGCTGAATGTGCCCCCTCAGTCTGTAGCCACTCCCTTGCAGGAAAACAAATTTGTCCTCTCCGACGGAGACCAGTTATACATTTATGAATCGATCAGTACACTCATCATGGCCAGTAGACTTGATAATCAGGTCTGTTGTACATTTCTTGCTGATGTTGCTTCATTTTTACGATGATTCCAGAATAAAAATCACTAACTATCATGTTAAATCATTTTACAGTCTAAAACCGTGTTGTTTGAAGAGCTGGTAAATCCTTTGGTGCAGGCAATTGAGCCGTTGCAAGCTGAAATGCAGTCAGAACTCAATCCAGTGAGGAAAGAGGCGTTGGCAGATTGCATTTGTCACGCTATGGCTCTGACAAGTCGCTCCAGTAAGGCTTTCAGCGCCCAAACTGCAATGAAGAGCATCGGGTGCCATAAACTGTACATGCAAGCGCTTGAGACCTTTTTCCACATCTGCGTTTTAGTGAGTTAAAATTTTTCGTTCGCTGACACTAATTTAAACATAATTTTCTGATGCTACAAATCTAATTAAATTGTTTGATTGTGATTCTAACGCTCTTGATAGATTATAGAAATTGTACAAAACTATGTTCAAAGTAAAATCAATGGAACAAGTATTAGAAAATATGTGAGATATGAACAGATTAATATTTTCGTTACTAATTTAGGGTCCTGAGCACCAGCACCAGCAAAAATTGCAAAGCGCTATGCGGCAGTACCTGCACCGAATGGTCGTATGTTTGGACATCGACATCATTCCCATCATGCCGACCATATCTAGCATTCTGGTGAATGCGAACAATGCCCACAGCTTCCAAGAATATCTTCCCATATTAATCCAACTCATCACAAAGTTTAAGGTTGGCAATTTATTTCAAGCGATGAATTTTTGGTTGAATATCATGATTTTGTAATCACAGAAAGAAGCGATTCAATTCCTGACGATGTCATTTATGCCTATCATACACTCTATGCTGAGAGTGCTTGAGCAACCGGTTGATGAGTTTGACGAGGAGTCAGTCAGAGACCGGCAGAGTCTGCGGAGAAACTACTTTCTCTTCATCTCCACCATTGTCAGCAGCAACGAACTTATCTTGGTGCTTGACTGTGCTCAAGTGCAGGCCACAGAGCAGCTGCTGAACACAGTCGTGGGGGGGTCCGTTGAACTCACCGACCCAGTTGTAAGTAGTAGTGTTCTTACGTTTTAAAAGACTTGAAATAAGTTAAGTGGGAAAAATGATTTTTGTTTTTACTACCACTTTTCTGTTGGGTCATTATAGCTTGGAGAGTCATGGTGTTTCCTTTAACAAATATGTATTATGGAACAAGGGAGAATTGCATGAAAACGAGATTACAATTTTGAGCTATCAATTAATAAAATAAAGTACTTAGAAAATTTTATTGAGTGTAGAATGACAAATTACTCTTTTTTTAGATACTTGTTTAATTCAATTCTTTATTGTGCCATAGGCTCAGAGAACATGCTTTACAATACTGAAAAGACTGGTCGAGCTCTGGGGAGGGAGAGCGGACAAACTAGGCTTCCAGCAATACATGGAAGCCATAGTGAGGGCATGCATTGTGGCTCCATTGAAGCTTACTTTTGACCTAAGTGACACCCAGTATACGTCCGTGTTGACGGAAATCGCCGCCTGTCTGAAAGCAGTGGTCAGTTTGAGGGTGAGATTTATCCCTGTTTCTTGCTAGTTTCACAACTAAAAATGTGTTTTTGTTTCAGTTCCAGAATCTGGACAAATATCTCTGTGACAGTGTGTTTCCTGAGCACAACATTTGTGCCGAGATGGCGAATGATTTTGTCAATGCACTCAATAATTACGACATGAAGGCTTTTAAGAACTTTTTGAAAGTGAGTCTCTTTATTTACCTATTCTCTTTGTAAATGGTTCAACCACATGATTAAATTAATTACCGTCTGACATTATAAATGATATAATTAATTGGCTGTATTTTGTATGATTGAGGTAATTGGTGGCTTGCATCAAATCACCTTTATTGATGCTGTGGTTTCATATCAGTAACCTATGTTTCAGCAATTTGTCTTGAAACTGAGACCATGACAGGAAAGAACGGGCCTGCCGAGGTCGTCCTTGACAACAGGTCGTGCTATCCACCCCCAACACCAACTCATCACCTCGTGACTTGAAGAATATATTCAGTTCAAGTGTAACCTGCCACATCTAACCCCCAACAATGACTGTAACAAATAATGCTCTTGGCAGCCATGAAAATTTAGTCTTAAATTATTTGAGCTTGTCTACATTGCCTTGAGGCGGCATAATCGCATTACGGCACAACCAAGATTTCATTTGCAGAAAATATGACAATGTATGCCATTGAGATCCGTAGTTGTTTTCACTTCGGATCCCCCACTTTGATAAGTCTGTGACTGGCATGCAAAAGTTGAAGTGATTAACAGGTGATGCTGTTAATTTATTCGGTTTCAGGCTAATCATTCCAATATTTTGTTACAACTGAGTTTTTTTTATTAATTTTTGGTATGATTCGTCATGCAAGCACTCGCTTCCCCAATATCTGTATAAATAGGAAAGTGATCTATGCAAGAAAAATGAATAGCAGTTTTCATTGTAGTATATGTACCATTAAAATGTACGCATTTTAAAGCTGTATAATTATTATTGCTACGCATGATTTTGTATATGAATAAGATCAGACGTGGTTGTCTAAACAATAATTAATTGTTTTTTTTTCATAGACCGCCTTAAAAACAAAACCAATTTTTCCAGAAGTAAAAAATTATCATTTAAACTTCAACATTTAAAAACTAATTTATTTTCGCGCCATCGTCTCTAGTGGCGATACGCCTGCAGCTTGCTTTCTTTTCATGTAATTGGTAAAGACACTCCCCGTTAACGCCCATCTAATCTGCTGTGCCCAGGTGTTTTTTGACAACTTGATCAGACTCATTATTTACTTCGTTTTAATCGCATTACAAGTTGAAAACGACAACAAGGAAAGCGAAAAGCCATCGGATGCGAAAGTGCGGCTTACTGTTTGGCCCTTAAATTTTTTAGAATGCTCCGCAGATTAGCCCACTCAAACTTTTGGTACGTTTTAATTTTTCACAAACTCGATCCAAGTTTCGCCTCATCCTCGGTGATTAAAACAACTGCTCATGTATTTCGTCTGATTGTATCATTTGCATTTTCAGAGACACTTTGCGCTTTCATTGTCTTAGGGGCAAAGATGAGCGTAAAAGCGTTCGAATGTTTGCCTGTCTTAGAAACTTCTCAATTGCTGGCAGACCTCAGGCCGCAAACCAAAGTGCAGGTTCGTCTTTAATCTCTCAGCAGCCCTGACAAACCTCATTAATGTCAATTTTTTCCGCAGATCGAAAGTATTGAATCTAGCGGCAGCGAGTTATATCTGGGAACTTACGACGGGTTGATGCTCGTGTATAACATCGAGCAAAAGCACAACCCTGACGGCAGGACCAGTTGCTCTGCCAGGAAAGAACGAGAGAGATATCTGAGCACAGTAAGAGCAGGAATTTTAGATGGTTTTAGTCTTGTGACCTATCAACGTACTCTTCCTGCAGAGAAAACCAATAAAATGCATGAAGGCAGCTTCAGCAAGCGAACGTCTTCTAGTCATGAGCAACAATTGCATATATCTGGTGTCTATGTCTTCACTTGAGCCAATCGGCACACCACTTTCAGGCGTGTCCACTATTTGTGCTAATGAAAATCCAACAGAAATAGATGACCCCTTCTCCATTCAGGTTGGACCTCAATGTTTCTTAAATCATGAATTTCCATTTTAAAATTTATTCTTTCAGATATGTGTAGCAACTAAAAAGAAAATTGAAGTTTATACTGTCAATGAGTCAAAATTCGCCCTTGTCACAGATGTTGCCACTTCAGAACCTGTTTGTAGTTTGGGCTTTGATGGCTATTTTATTTGCGTTGCCCTCATGACAAAATACAAGATCTTCAACTACAAGACCAAAATAGTGCAAGAGTTGTTTGAAATTCCTACTGTCAATTTTGTGCCAATCGTTAGAAGGATCCAACAGGTGATTTTACAACTAATAGGCAAAACCATTTCCTTAGTGAGTAATTACTCATCAGGGTGAGTTCCTCCTGACCGCATCTGAAGGGCTTGGCATGTTTGTCACGACAGAAGGCTCTTCAAATCGGGCGCCTATTCAATGGATGGTTCATTCCAATCACGAGTCCGCGCCGTATGTGTAATCAAACTGAATCCTACATCTTTACAAATTTTGATTTTCAGATCTGGTGTAATTTCCACAGCATTTTTCCATCCCTATGTCCTAGCTCTGTGCGGAAATTTCATCGTAGTTCATAGGTATGTTAGCTAAGAAATTAACTTCACATGGTGTAATTCTAAATTAAATATCGTTTCAGCATTTTAGATCAACAGCAAAAACAGTCTGAACACTTTGTTGGAGGCATAGCCCTCGGAAATTTTGACGGCAGACTTTATGCTTGTTCCTCTAACGCGGTTTTCTGTCTTTATCCAGTTGCATTTGAGAAGCAAGTCCAGGTAATGTTTTTCCGCGCCAAAGTTTGTCCATCAGACTAAATCCATAATTATAAATCAGGCACTACTGGCGGACAAAAAGGTAGATGAAGCGCTAGATCTGGTGCATAACACAAACTATTCTGGCTACACGTCTGAACAATTTGGAAAATTGAGCCAAAGGTTTAAACAACAAGCAGCTTTCGCCTACTTCGCAACCAAGGAGTTTCAGCGTGCCCAGGAAATGTTCATCGAAAGTGCCGTCGACGTCAGAGAAGTAGGAATACCTCTTTTGTTTTCTTTTATTAAACATTAATCGCCCACGCAGGTCATTTCTCTTTTCCCGAATCTGATGCCGGAGGCGTCCACCTTCGTCAGATCAATTCCTCCCCTTCACGAAATCGCTGATGTCGACCAGCTTTACCAAAAGGATGAAGATGCCAAACAACAGGCCAGGCTGTGCATGCGCCAGCTTCTGGAGCAACTCAGAGATCCTACTGCCTCGCACATCAATCACCAATTTGTGAGCACATTTAAATTTATTCTCATCGATTTATTTCTAACGTCATCTTAGCATTGAAAAATTGAATTATAATCAAGATAATTATTTACTATCAACCCTGACAAAGTGGAAGTCATTTTGGAACTGAATTTTTAAAATGCTGCTTTTTAAGTAAAAACAGCTGACTTAAAGGAATTTTGAAGTATAATTTGTTTAACATTAATTTCCATCATGATATATGTTTCAAATCCCTTTGGTTGGTTTTAGTTTCAAAGTAATCTTTATTATGGTTCTGCAGGGCTATTTTACATTACCAGACAAAATAATATGAGTTTGAACATAATTGTTTAAAAAATAGAATAAAAATTAAATGCTTTGCAGGAGCTGGACACCGCCCTTGTGAAATTGTATGCTGAATCAAATAAGGACAGCCTGGCAGCTTTCATCCTCGCTGGTGATGTGCAATGCGATATCAAAGACTGCCTGCAGTGGCTGGAAAGACTTGAATGCTTTAATGCTGTCGCTCTCTTGCACAAACAGTCGAAAAACAGTGAACTGGCGCTGGAATTTTGGGCTAGGCTGGCCAGAGAAGAATTACACGACGACAGTTTTCAGGGCCTTCAATTTTTTGCCGAGTGTTTAGCGAGGTGATTAATTTATCTTTAATGTATACCAGTTTGCGTCATAATTTTTTCCCTATTCTTAGTACCAAAGATCTTGATCTCATTTGGAAACACGCAGCTTTTGTTTTGCAAATGGATGAGGAAGCTGGTGCCAAGATCTTCACTTGCCGGATTAAAGACCAAAGCTACATTCCTCTAGACGTAGATGAGGTGGTGGAACTGCTACAGAAATTCCCCAAGGCACTAGTCCAATATTTAGAATACCTTGTGCTCGAAGAGAAGAATCAGGTACAGCAGTGCTCCTTTCAGTTGACTTGATTAAATTATGATCAAAGTTTTGAAGATGGCCTTAAGTTAAAAAACTGACTTGATCGCAACATGTGGGAATAATCTAAAAAACTGGAAATTAAATCATAAATTTTTGAGCCTTTGATTTAATTTGTAACATTTGTGGTTTTGCCGCCTTCAGACTCAGAGGGAGTTTGAACTTTTTTTAGGCTATAGTTATTTGCATGAAAATTATCCTTATTAATTTTTTCATCGTGCCTAAATCAAACATGTATGGACATGATCTTCTATATTTTTTAACTCAGTAAATTATTAATTAGCTGACTGAGATAATTATCAGTCTCTTAAAAAATATTTTGTTTACAGTTACTAAATGAAAATTAACAACAATGTCGCTTTCAATACCAATGAAAATAGTAACAAAAATATCACACTTGGACTGATTACTATTATAGATATGAAATTTGAGAAAAATGAATTAGGAAATTACTTATTGGATTTTTGCACCTGTCATTTCATATCATGTACCTTATATTTAAGCTGGTTCTAAAATGCTCATAATAAAGATATTTATGTAATAGGGACTCATTAGATTTTCTCTCTTTGTTTTTATTAGGATGAAAAATTTCACTCTCGCTTGGCTGTCATATACCTGGAGTCTCTGTTGCAAATGCAAAAGAACGGTTCGTCTCTTGAAGAAATTTATCGCTACCGCAAAAAGTTCCAGCGTTTCCTGCAGGAGTCCAACTTATACAGGGTGCAGACGGTGCTGTCCAAAATCAAAGGGATGGGTCTGGACCAAGAAACCGCCACTTTATACGGCAAGGTAAAGGAATAATGCCAAAATCCGCCAACAATTCTCATCAACCTGCCGTTTTTAGCTTGGTGACCACGACAAGGCGCTGACCATCCTAGTACACAGACTGAAAGACTACTCGGCGGCGGAGGAATACTGTGAGGCAAACACAAGGGGGAAGAGTAAAAGCAGCTCGGCAGATCTTTTCCACAGTTTGCTCAACTGCTATCTTGATCCCAGTCTAGAGTAGAGTCCAAAATATTTGCATGTCAAGCATAATTTAAATTTTGATATACTACAGCCAAGAGAGAAAGGAGGAGTTGGTACAGCCTGCGCTCGATTTGATTAACAGGAAAGCGAAAATGTTCAATGTTCCCAAGGTTTTGGAGCTTCTGCCCAAAGATTTGACTGTCAGTGAAGTTGAATCATTCTTGTGTGGTGCGTTGAGGTCATCGATGCACCAGGTATTATTTAAGCAAGGAATTTTCGATAGGGTTAAACTTTGGATTTCCAGTTTCGAATGAAAAAAGTTGAGTCATCACTGGCCAAGGGAGAGACAATTCAAAAGAGGCATTCTCTTTTCAAGCTCCAGAAGGAGACAATATTTTTGCAGGATTGCAAGTAAGGTTTTTTACTAAAATATTATCCTCTCAGAAAATGCAGCTTTCTTTTGCAGTTACTGCTATGTGTGCAAAAAACCATTCCAAGACGGGTCATTCGCTCGATATCCTAATAATGTGATCACGCATGTCACCTGTGCCAAGCAAAATGACGTGTGCCCAGTCACCGGAAGAATTTTCAGGTCGTCTGAAATGTCTTCGTCAACTAGCTGATTATTAAATATGATTAATAATTTACTGGCAGCCTTCACCCAAGAACGTAAATAAGTCATACTTGTTTTGACACCAGCTAAATAAAATATATATATTAAAGTCTGCTGCAAAATTAATCTTTGATTTGTTAATAGTTAATTAATTTTCCTATAATTTTAAAATATAAGAGTGGAGTTTGGTTGGACATTTATGGATATTGTGATTTTTGTTGGTGTTTTTTTTCTTTCGTTCATTTTATTTTTATTTGCTTGTAGACTACCCAAAGTCAAAAGCAACACAACATTTCAAGGAAAAACCGCAGCTCGGGAAATGCTTAGCAATTTTTAATAAAATTCGTCAAACCCACTTTCTTGGTGATTAAAATAAAAATGTCTGCTTGCTTATTTTTTGCTCATTTCAAGTTATTACAAATTTACAAAGCACCAAAATTCTTTGCATTCTTAAAACATTCAAGCGCTGGCTTAATTATGCCGGCAGCGGTGCCATAAAAGATCCCTCACAGCTCACAAGGCCGAGGAGAGCCACCTACGATTAGCCGTCGAACTAAAGTGGTTTAGTGGTTTATTTTTTGCTCAGCCTCCAGCCAAGGCGCTTTATCTTTTACCGTCCTGGGAAGCTCACAAAGGGATACATCAAAGAACTCGCTTTCGCTTAATTTTTAGTTAATTCGTGACCGTTTTCAATGAAATTCTAATGATGAAAGAAAAGCCGGCTTTGGTAGATTTGATCCGCATTTTCATTATAGTCGTTATTTTTCTCGAAAAAGTATTACCAGCTCGAACTTTCTCTGTTTTGACACATTGGGCGTAACCTTCAAGGAGTCTCCTTGGAAAGCGGCATTGCCTTTGATATTGTGAGAATCCAAAGTAAACACGTTTGACGCCGTTTCGGTCGGCTTTAGCAGTCTCAAAGCCCACGCGTCCACTACGAATATCTCGGACGCTGTTCGGGACATATTTCAACGTCCGATCCTCGCAGACAGACATCAAACAGGCAGCTACAGGCATGGATGTGAAGACTGTGAAGAGTTTGCACAGGCCTTCTGGACCGTGCGTTTGGTAATTACTTCTGCAGCATCTTCACCATGGGGGGCGACATGTGGACCTTCGTCGTACTGCTTCTGATTGTGGCCTTCGCATTCGGCAACATTAGCAATATGTCGATGACAATGAGGTACAGAAACAACGAACTCCCTGTCGAGTTGCTCAATGGAATGCACCTGTCTGACCTGGCGAAGAAAATTGGTTCGAACCTTCGGCAGATCTCTAACGAGGAGATGGGCTTAGCCACCGTGCAGGTAAAGTGGTCGCGTTTCATCAACATTGATGTTTCAAGTAACAAAATTCTATTCCTCAAGGAAACGTTTGACAACCTCCCTTACGGTCCACCCTCACAAGATGACTCTAAGAGAGTCAGCAAGGTCTGAATTGATTTCAAAACTTCTAGGCTCACGCAAACTAAATCGAACCTTTATTTTAGATGGTGGAAAAAGCCCAGTATAAGCTTCAGCGGTACACAGCTGTGTTAAACCAGAGCAGGGCCATGATCGAGGCGTTGTTCTGGAGTGACAGCGAAATGCTGTACTCCACTGCATTTAAATGTTGTGTCCCTGAGCCTGATTCCGTGGACCATGGCACTAGGAGTTTCAGCTGCATCATCGCAGGGTCCAGCGAACGGAGGAATTTGAACCAAGGCCCCAACCTCACAGAAAGTAAAATGCTTCTCAGCTATGCAGAAAAAACAGCTTAACATATTGCATTTCTCAGGTTTTGCAAAGGATTTGAAGTTGCACCCGGCCATCAAGAGCCTGTTTTTCGTTACCAGCGCGGATTTGAAGGGCCAGTCCTTCAACACGGTTGTGGAGAACAGTTCTCCATGCGTGTATGACACTAGACACAGAGACTTTTTCTTTGATACCAATGAAGCTAACAGCAAAAAGGTTCTGATCCTTATCGATCATGGCAAATCAATGAGCGAGAACCAAATGAGTTTAGCCAGGGTTCTCAGCAAAAAAATAATAAACTCGCTGTCGCCGACCGAACATGTTGGTTTAATGGCAGTGGCTGATGAGGTGACCTTGCCAAACGACATCTTGTGTTATTCCACGTCGCTGTCCCTGGCCACGCAGCAAAAGAAAACTGCCTTCTTTGGCTTCATCGACAACCTTTCTAAGAGCAATTACACTACCGACCATTCGCTGGGCCTGAAAAGCGCCTTGGAGTCAATCAGAACAGTTTCCGGCGTTCAGGATAATGTTCTGCTCATCTACATCACTCGGGGCCTACCCTCTACCCTAGAAGAGTCCAAGGTTGTGATGCACACCGTCGGCAATATTGCTAAAATAATGCCTTCAAATGTGATCATCAGTGCTGCGGCGCTAGTTGACGGTAAATTACATTTTTTTCTTAACTGCTCTAGTAATATCTAGTTAAATAGCCACGCATATCAATAAATTTTACTTAAATTATTGAATTAATTGTTAAAGTTGCAGTTTCATAATCTTAATATAAAATATTTGCTAAATTCTGAAAAATGCTAACGATAAATATAATTATCTGTGCCATATATTTCTGTAAGTAATTATTTCTATTTTAAAAATTTGACCACTTTGTTTCTGTTTTAGATGGAAAGCCCATGATGCTTGAGAAGCAGTTCATGCAGGACTTGACCTCTGCCAACTTTTTAAAGTACAACCTTACCGCACCCAGAAGAGTATTGCCTGGTGTGCTACAAATTGTGAATTCGACCACAAGTATCTCCTTTGCTGTGGCCAATCTTTTCAAAGCAGTGGATAGCGATAGAAAGCAAGAGAGTTCATATTCACTGCCCAATTGGGATGGTCAAGGTACTTAAATGTAGATTAGGAATGCCAAAAGAATAATCCCTGGATATAAGTTGATTGCAATTAATTACTTAAATTGATTTTTTGTTCTGAGCTTGGACATGCCCCATGAATTTAAAAGAAATTTTCTTGAAATTTTTTATTAAGAAAGTTAAACTTTCGTCAGTAATCATCTTAGCTTGTTTTTGCTCAATTAAGCCATAATTAATGCTTAATTTAATTTATAAAAGCTAAAAACTGATGCAACCAAACAAATTCATAATTCAGGACTGGTGGTGAGCATTACTCAGTCATGTTTCTACATTGGGAAGCCCCTCGGAGTAGTCGGACTTGACGTGCAGCTGTCCGACCTGGTTGAGGACGTGACCTACTTCACTGGCTTTGGCTTCTCGTACGCGTTCATCATCACAAAGAAAGGACTGACCCTGATGCACCCATCCCTTCCAAGACCGAACTATGTGTACGACAAGCCTATGTTTGTGGACATCGAAAACTATGAGAGAATCCCCAACTTCAAGGAGGTGCGCCAAAAAATCCTGAGCCAGCGCAACGGCTCGCACACTGTTGTGCTACGCAAGAACAGTCGCAACTATGACCGGGAGCAGGTGCGCTACTCCTGGCAGCACATGGACCTCGCGCCCTACATCATGGTCATCGTCTCCAATGACAAGGGAAAGCCCTTGAGGATCTTGCAGAAGGTCTCAATGCCCTGGGTGCAGCCGAATCTAGTTTTTCACCGTCTCGACTTGCTGCTCAACCCTTCAAAATACAATTTGTGCCGACACCAAAGACAGATTGCAACACTTGGTAAATGAAATTTTTTGAAACTTTGATTTCAGTAGCAGAAGAAATTAACAAGTAATTATAAAAAATATTCCTTTGCATTGAAAAATCAAATTTAAAGTTTGGGGAATGTAAAGGATAACTTTATGGTGGGAAACTGTGATTTTTTCGTTTCATTTCATACATATTTAAAATTTAACCCTCTCAACAAGCACCTCTTGAAAGTCCTTTGAATGAATGCTACAAATATATTCTTTTTGCTTCGTTGAGATACATCAACTGTTTTATTACTTACAATTAGAACTGAAATTAACCGCTCTGGTCTGAAACAAAAACTGCGACCCTCGATTTTTGGCAAAGTGTGATCTATAGATTTTTCTTTTGCAACTTCCAGACTCGGGCTCTATTTTCCTCTCTCCATCGTGCTTCCAGTCGCCCTTTGAGTATTCCATGAACGAAGATATCCCACCGCTTGTGGCCAAAAGCTACATGGACTTTATTTTCAATGAACAGGGCGCCAATCCTGGCTTAAAATCCACAATCAAAAATGACGTTGGGGCCTTGACTAAGGTCATTGCCCACTGGAAAAATATGATGCAGGAAAGCATCTACGGCAAATACATCGTCAGAAGGTAATCAATCCTTTCGTAAAATTGATTGCGAATTCTCTTCACACTCTATATCTCGTATTTCAGTTTTGCCGCAACTCCAAGTGGCATCTTCCAGATGTACCCTGGTTCTGGTCTGGACCACATGTATGACCCCACCCGGCAACCTTGGTACACGCGTGCGCTCAAGTTCCCAGGCCAAGTGGTTCTCTCCACTCCATACTTAGACGCAGGAGGCGCCGGCTACATTGTCACAATCAGCCACACTGTCTATGAAGGCCAGTCTGCGGCCCTGCACAGCCCTTTGGACACGGTGGCCGCAGTACTTGGTATTGACGTCACCATTGGATTCATTTACAAGCTGCTCCTCCAAAATGCCCCTTTTTGCAAGGTATTGTATAATATTAAATTCAGGGAAGAGGGAAGAATTAGATTTAATTCAATAAAAAACTATAAACTGAAGTAAATTTTTGAACAAATCGTGAAACATCGTGATTCTCTCTACTTTACCGATGTGTTGATTTTCTAGCATTTTATTTTCAATCAATTTATCTGTCTAGAACTAATTCCCTTTTTTATTATTGTTATTTTGCTTGGTTCATCACTTTTGAGAAACCCCCTGATAGCAAACAACTTGCAAAAACTACGCAATCTAATAACATCGTGAAGAGTAACTTACTTAGGCGCCTGGACTTTGTTGGAGGAGGCGAGGACAATTATTGACAAAGAGACTCTACATTTGTTTGGAAATTTCTGGAAATAACCGCCCTTTGCTACAATTATTTTTGAGGCATTAAAAACAGGAAACCTTTTACTATTTTACAATTTGGTAAACCTTGAGCTAAAATCCCAGGGAAAAATCTTACTTTCCCAACTTATTGTAGCTTCCTGTATCGTTCTTAAGAAACCCGAAAATTAAACAAAGTTTAACTACTAAACTGCTATTTAATATTTTTAACAAATTTTTACATTGATTTTGATCAGTGTTAGATATTTTAATTCAGTCTGCACTGAGGAATAGCGTTCTCAGATGTAAATTGTTTTTTCTAGAGATTTCAAGCCTGATTTTTTTACTGTTGCACATTAACAGTGGCAAATTTGTAAATTTAATTTATTTCAAAATTTAATCCCCGTAATTTTTCAATGGCCTAAAAGAGTCATTTTTATGTCTACATTCTGGATTAACAAATTGATATTGTGGTCAATTCAGAAAGATTGGTTCCCATGTGAGTTCTTGACCTACAATTTCCGGTAATTTGTCAGTAATTTTAAGAAACTAAAGTCTGGATAAAATCCAGCTATTACATGCTGGTTTTTGTGTGGTAAAAATTGAATAGGAGCTGTGTGAACCCTAACTGACAAAAAAGGAAACAAACCAAGTGGAAAGTGCAGCTCAATGTGCACTCGTCTTTTTCTGCACGAAATTCGTCGAAATTTTAAACTCCTTTCGAGTCGAAAGTATCCAACACATCACTTGAATTTCAGGAAGCGAACATCAAGTGTATGTTGATCGACAACGAGGGCTACCTTCTCGCGCACCGGCACCTGGCGGACGGGCGCGGCGTGCACCACCACTTGACGCACAAGGAGCCCCTGGTTGCCAACGACATGCTGTTCCACGAAAGCCTGGTCACAAAGCTGTTGTGCTCAAGCTATTCCGATCAGACGCGGCAGCGTTACTACAGCTTCAACACCAGCCTCGACAAGGTGCTGACCAACCTGCAGCACAGCCTTGCGCGCGAGCATTGCGCCAGGTACCAAATCACCGCGGTGCCCGGCACCAACATCCTCATCAGCGTCGTCAACACCACCTGCGACTCTGTGTCCACTTTCTGCCCGTGCGGCGTGGTATGTTATCTTTTTACTTTGCTAAAATTATTCAATTATCATATCTTAATTTCCGATCACCTTAGCTCTAATTTTTACAGAAGCTTGCTTTCTTTTGATAATAATATTTAATGTAACGGTTACTTAGGATTTAAAAAGTTGATAATCAGAGCCATCTGATCCTTGCAATTCAAATTGCGGCTGCTTCAAATTAATAGTAGGAAAATTAATAGAATCTGAAATTTCTCATCTGTCGTCTGTAAAAATTGTGTTTTGACCCTAAATCAAAGAAATTATTCATTTTAATCAGATAGGTCATTTTTTTAATTTGTCGATCATTCTATGAAGATTTATAATTCTTGATTTAAACAAACCAGATTGTCATTAGCGTTAATTATCCCAGGATTTCCTTTTTCACCATCTTGATCACATCGTCATTTTCCATTTTCCAGACTGATCGTATGTGTCTGAACTGTATGCGAATGGAGCAGACGGAATGCGAGTGCCCGTGCGAGTGCAACCTCTCCGTTGACTTCTGCACTGGCGAGCTGAAGAAGATGTCGGAAATGGCCTGTCCTCCGGCACCGGAGGTAAACAAGGCCTCTGTGCATGGTGCCATTGTGCCGGAACTGTCCACTTTGGAACCGTGCTTCCCCAGGGACTGTGAATACTTAAACACGTACAAGTAAGCTGCACGCGATTAGCCACTTTTTTAACTTAGCTCTCACTACTTCTTTTAAAATAGTTGAAAATGCTTTTAAATATTTACAACATCAATTTCATACAGATCCCAAAATTCATGGTTGCAATAAATTCAGATTTTTTTATTCTGAACAATAATTTTACTCTCAATACAAACCAATATCTTTCAGGCATGATATTTAAAGAAATTATATTTATTTAACCGTGACTTTTACTTGAGCCATGGGTATTCAAACACTCCTTGTGAAATTAGAGCAGGAATAGCAGTTTTAAACTGAATCTTTTCATGAATACTTGTTAATTTTGGAATTTTGAAATTAAATCTTTACTGTACAAATAAACGTTACTTCTGATCATTCTATTTTAAAAACCAAATGAACCCTGCTATTTAATGCATTTTCAAATATCCAGGAAAATATTTATTTCTAAACAAATGCTCCTTAACATTATTGATTGATTTAAAATTAAGTTAATTTTAATATCATTCTTTAACTACAGCGATTGCTTGGGGGTTGTTGATTGCGAGTGGTGCGTGATGGATATAGATGAAACACCCCTGAAAAGCCCCTTCTGCACCATCCAATCAAAGTGCTTCAACGGAATGCTCGGCATGCTAAGTCCCTACAGAGAAAACTCCATGGGTAATTATTATACACACTAAGTGCACAACAAACAAAATAAATTACTGGGATATAACCAACATTTTTTACTGCCAAGTTGTTTTTCAGCTTGAGACAAAGTTGTTCTAGGAAGTGGTTAAAAATAATTGGTTTATCGCAGAATTTGCATTGAAGTCCTCACTTGTGCAAAAGTAATGGGTCACATTTTACAAATCAAGTAGTAAATATACTGTTTGTAGTAAACACGTGTCTGTAAGCAAATAACCTTCCAATTTTGGTTAGCCATAGCGGGGTTGGCAAAAAACTCTAGAATCTCGGAGGCATTAACTGGTTTTTGTCAAATTTACTGTATCTAGAAAGTAAAATCTTTTTTAATTCGATTTTGACGTCTTTTCCATGAGCAGGTGGCCAACTGTCCGATGCGAGCGGCCAATACAGGTCGACACCTTTCGGCTCGGTCGCTGGAGCCTGTACGGGCATCGGCTTCACGATCATCATGCTCATCTTCTTTTATACGTTGACCATCCAGAGGCAGCAATCGCACGCTGTCATGAGCTCCGTCCCTGAAACCCATGTCCCCATGTCCACGCTGGACAATGAGGTTGAAGAATGGGACAGATCAAGTCAGAGCAGCAGAGGTGAGTTGGTTTAGCCAGTCATTATGAATGAGAATGCTAGCAACACCGTTTGGACAAATTCGTCAAGCCGTTCAATCAATTCCGTATTCGTTCAAGTAAAGTAATTTGGGCATTTTCGGGCCAATTGTGGGCCACAAATAATTTATATATATATATATATATATATATATATAATGTTCTTCAGGTAGTCACAAGCAGCAGCCAATTATGCTGGAGGAGCTGCCGTCGGTGGTGTCGCCGTACAGGGTGAGCACCAAATATCGGCGGCCGACGGGCGCCGACAGCGACCACGGCTACTCAACGATGACGCCGCACGACGACTCGGAGCACACGCCGCCAAACGCGGAGCCACTGCTGTTGGCCAAGCCGGTGCGCACCTCGTCCAATTTGTCGTCGCCAACGACCATCGAGTTGCTGCCATTGCGCCAGTTCCAGGCACCTGTCACTGTCCACATGGTCGACACCCTTTGATTCTGTGCGCGCATTTTGTACAAAGCCAGAGTTTGCACAGATATAATTTTGATGCATTTTACCGACTGTACTTACACTATTTACGTGTATCGACTTTTGAATTGAAGACTTTAGCTTCTGCAATATTTTTATACTCTTGCAAGTGCAGCCCAAATATTGCTATGAATTTTACCTCACATGCCAAGCAAGTTTTGATGAGCAATTTGTCTTGTTTTGAATCGATGTGAAATGTGTAAGTATTAATATTGTGACCATGTTCCTGTTTTTTTTAACTGTATTAGGTGTAATTTAGATATTAATATTAAAATTTTTGTACGTCGTCCTACAAAATGGAGTTTTCTTTCGAAATGAAACTACGTTTATGCATGGATTATATTGCCATTATTATTACTTTGATAATCATGATAAATTATCCCTATGATACAATGGTCTTCATAAGCACCTCTCCGCTTCTCGGTTTGCTCTTTTATTTTGGCATTTACAGCAAAAAATATGCACTTTTTGACCGCCGAATATTCCCTTATAAACATACGCACATTCAAATGACATGCACAGAGAGCAATTTCGCATCACCACAACATCAAAAAACACAATTTATTCCTTCCACAGTTTTGGTTCCGAATTTCAGACTTGATTCCAATTCCGGCGATTGTAAAGAAAAAAGCAAAGCTCGTGTTCGATTATACAGGAAATCAGGGAGACGCGTACAAATATACGTGATTAACTAAACGCTACTGATTGTAAAATTACGAAAAGTGAGCTGAGTAACATCGTGTCGAGTTAACCATCGTATTGTCAAAAAGTCAAAATGCAAAACTGGCTGATTGAAAATTCGAGAGAAAAGGTAAAAAACTTTCTTCTGCCAAGAGCATTCCAGGCGTGCGATATTTGTGCAGAGTTTTCGCTTTTCTTCATTCGTAATATATTTATTAGGCCAATGCGCGCAGGAGGGAAATTTCGCCTGAGAAAACTCTGCAAAAATAGCTCAATTCTTAAAGTATTTGAAATACAGCGTGTGGATTCATTTACGTAGGAGGCTATATGTAATATTTTAATTTATACAAGTTTAATTGAAGCAGAAGATATATTTCTTGCATTGTTTGTTAACTATGAGATGAAATTGCCTTTTTAACCACCCTTTTGAGGAGGAACGGGCGCGGCTCCACCCTTCTGAAACGCATAGGTACCCGTCGAAATTGGCCCACACATTTTTGATCGACATATTTACAGCGGAGAATCAAGGGGGGTTAGATTTTATTTTCTTAACTGTATATTGTTTCGTCATCAGCCTTTGGGTGTGATTTTTTACTCAATATTTTCTTTCATCTAGCAGAGACGGATTGAATTGATTCAATATTATGGACTTTCCATGCGTACGCACCACACGAAAAGGAACGCGTTCGGACAGATGGCGGAAAATAAATGAAATCATAAAATAAAAATTAGGATTATCGCATTATTTATTATTCATGATTATATTTGTTATATCACAAGTGAAAAACAATCGTAATATTAAATGGACTTGCTTCCACGACGATAACTACTAGGTGATACAATTTACTGCTCATTCAAAACTGTACAGCGCACGCAGAAGTTTGACATTAAACGCAAAATCATAGTGTTAACAAAACTTAAAAGGTAAAACGTAATCGTAATAATGACAATAACATCACATAGTTGTTTTGAATGCAGTTTGGTTAATTAAAAAATTAGTTTATTGATTGATTAGTGCTGCCCCCCTGGAGCGGGCCATAGTTAAAAAACCGTATGTTTGATTGACAATAATTGTAACAATCTAAGGACAAGACGCATGCAGGCTCGACAGAGTAGAAAACACAGGAGTAAAAATCATACAAAAAGGAAAGGAGTGATGTAAAAACGACTGCTGCTTTTCGCAAAAAGCTCCATGCAAGCGGTAAATGTGATGTCAATAAATTACGCTCATCAACGCGCGCGCAAACACACACACACACACATACATACAGACGCAAATCAAAGGTACATTTGCTTAAGTCGGATTGCGAGCGGTCCAAGAAGGGGTGCGGCCGGGCTGAAAAGTCGCGCAAGGGTTGAGATCGATCGGCAATGTGTACTGGAATGGCTACCGGAGTGTTGGTCCCAATGTCCACCGTAATATCAGGGCATAAAAAATACATAATAAAAACAGAAGCAATTGGCCCGGCTTTAACTGATGAAATGAGAATAATTTAGAAGGAAGGATTTGCCTAATTTGTTTCAAATATCCGGAATTTAAGAAAAGAGGAAAACAGAGGACAAAAAAGCAAATTTGGGAAAGTTGATGGCCGGCTCATGTTTTTAGTCCTTCATTAAAATCTTTCCTTTCTTCCTGAAAATCCCTTGATTAAAAAAATACCGGCTAGAATAAATAACTTAAAATCTTTCCAATTCAAGTAAGTGTAATTGTGGTGAAGTAATAAATTTAAAAAAAAAATCTCCTAATAATTTTGTGTATTTGAACAATTAAAGATAGTTGAGTCTGGCAAACGGAAACATTTAAAACATCTTGACTTTCCAACCCAGGCCGGCTGACTACAAATCGAATTAGCTACCAAAACGCGCACACAGTCAAGACAGGTTTATTTACCTCGGACCTTGGGGACCGCCGCGAAAAACAAACACAAAAGAAGTCATTAAAAATAGGATTAAGGAAACAAGGCGATGAGGAGACTGCTTGTTCGATAAATAATATCAACTTTGTCGACACGTGTATCACTATTCAGGCACTCACCAATCATCAATATTTTATATCGTAGTGTTACACAATACGTGATTATTACTCTTGACCAGATCATTTTGCAAAGTAAGGGCTGAGCCGGGACCGAGCGCTCTTTGGTTTCGTTCTCCTGGGTGCGAGCCGAGAGACTGTCCGAGGCGGCGGCGCACAAAGCGCCAGACGAGAATTTGTGCAAACGTTGTGACCGAAAGGGAGTGTGTGTCCGTTGAGCAAAGGACGCGACTAGCGAACCGAAAAAATCAATTTCGGGGATGTCGGCGCTGAAAATCAGATCTTGCGGGCTGCTTCCTCGGTTTTGCTTTTGTCCGCCTGCTCACACCTCGGTGCTTCGACAGCCGGCGGCGCAAAAGCCGTTGTCCTCAGGCCGGTGCGGCCGCCGCTTGTGGAAGATACCGCCCAGGAACGATTGCTGATGGCCCACTGACGTCACCGCCGCCGCAGTAGTCGTCTTCTGCGCCTTCTGGAACTGCTGGCTGCTGGGTTGCATGTTCTGCGGAGACGAGTCCCTGCTGACAGTGCTCGCCGACGTCGACTGGAACGACACGGACATGCCGCTGTCCAGTGAGCCGACGCTGCCGCGCCGCTGAGGCTTTTCCCCGTTGACTGTGAACACGAAAATACTAACAGTTACGTTTTGGTCAATGATTCCAAAATAATCGGTGCCTAAATTTAGGAAAGCGCAAAGCTATGACTTTGTTTTGAGGATTTGATGATCTAGTTTTTGGTGAAACCATTAAATCTAGAAAAAAATACAAATGTTCCAAACATATTCAGCATTGAACGCATTGAACCAAAAAAATAAAAATATGTTCTTTTCATTCATTCCTGTGCTTTGATGGATACATCTAGAAAATGTACAGTTTTTTCAACATTTAATAATTTCTCAAATTAGTTTGTGTTCATGTGAATCCTTTCCATATTATATGCAAGAAAATTCGATTTTTTTTGCTCTTTTTATCCCTGTCCAAGGGCCGGGAAGGGCGCGCACTGCACTAGCACGAATGCTGAAACCCGGGTCCCAATAACACCGCGAACGGAAAACATGGGCGCACCAGGCCGCACAGGGACCCAGCCCACTGAAGGGCCACTTGCCTCCGCACCGAGAGGACTGCATTGAAACGCTAGACATTCGTCCTGTGAAGCCAAATCACGCATGCTGGAAAGGTGAAAACCAGCAAGTAGCGAGTCGGCGCCGGTGCGCCTCCCAGCCCGTGGAGCAATTTGAGCAATTCGAGTCACTAAACTAACCACTTTTTGCCATCTCTGACATTGGGTAGCCAGTATTAGATCTCCAAACTGCTCAAATACCTCTCATTGCTTTGACACTCCTGAGAGTGCCTTAACAATGCGAGCCAATTTATTTTAATGTTTATTTTAGTTTAGTAACACAAGAAAGTGGCAATTCTCACGATTATTGGCAAGAAAATATTTATTTGTTAAAGGCATTGATTTGTCACAAAAATATTATAATCTTCATTTTAAAAATGGCTCTTATCCATGTGGTTTCTTTATCAGGATGGGCGTCTAAGAAAAATAAAGAAGAAGCAGCTGTTTCGATTTAAGCTCACTGCTTAGAATTATGATTGCAGCAAAAAACCATGTTTCGAAATCCACTACATTAGAGATTCTTATCGTTTGAATTTTACCAGACTACTGATTTGAAGCTTAAGGAAATAAAAAATCTGCTTAGAATAATAATGAATCTTTTAAATTAAAATTTGATTTCAGTTGCAAAACCAACAAAAATGTAAATAATTTTCAGGTAAAAATTTTAAGAATCTCAGAGTAAAAAGCAAGAATTATGTCATTGGTTGACGTTTGTTCAAATTTAACCTTCAAATTAATTACATTTAGAGCACAAACTAATTTGTAAGAGTAAACAGGGAGAGGAAAGCATACTTACATTGGTCGTGGATGTCGAGCAGGGAGTTGCTAAGCGCAGAGCGCTTGAGCGCCTCCTGCTGCTGGCCCCCAGGGCCGCCGCAAGTCGTGTCCGCGGGGCTACTGTCCCCCGGGGCAGGGGCCGGACACGCCTGCGGCGTCGAGTTTGGGTGCGCGAGGGGCATAGTGGTGGCGGTGGTGGCTGTCGGCGACAGGGTCACCTCTACATCGGCCACGCCGCTGTCGCGGTTCTCGGCCACGGCGCGCCGCCGGCCGCTCTTCTGCCGCTCCAGCTCGGCCTCGATGCGCAAATTCTCCATCTCGTCCATCTCACAGATCGACTCACGCAGGTCCTCGGCGAACTTGCACCTGTCGTGCTCGTTGCGCGCGTTAAACATCACCAGCACCCGGTTATCCAGACGCTGGCTCAGCTTAATTCCAAATTGGTAATCTGAAAAAACCAAATAGATTTTCTTGTCACCAAAAAGTTGTATAAAATTTTGGACTTGCAGTGATTCGCGGACTTGTAAGTATTAATTAGAAATTTAAATTTAAATGCCCACTATTTTTAACATATCTGAAGACCGGAATAGTTGTTCCAAGAGAAAACAAGTTGGTCTCAATTTATGGCAGCCAAGTGTTATTGTTATTTAAAAATTTGGATTTCCAAATCAAGTCAATAGCAACCATCTGAGCGTGATTGTTACAAGTAAATGAAAAAATATAAATTATTGGGCGCAAAGCTTTCCATTGATTAACAACATCGTCATATTATGCAAAATGTTATGCTTTAGTTGAGTTGTTTTGAAAATTTTAAGGTTTGAAATCAATATGTTACCGAATTTCCTTACTTAAGAATATTTCAGTGCTTTTCAAATGAGTTTAGAAATTGTTAGTTGACTGCAATTCTCAGATCTTGTGATTATGCTTAAATTTTATTCCAATATTTGGGCAATTTTTTTAATATTCTGAAAGATTAAATTTTTCTCGAGTGGTGTCGTCAGCTCTACTAAATTTGAAATAAAAAATTCCGCAATAAAGTCAGAGTTCCATTCTAGCTAATAAAAAATGGGTCTGATTAGAATATAAGATTTTGTGGTACTTACGAGGCGTTTCAAATGTTGAAACCATCATCCCGCAGAGGGTGAAACTTTGTCTAAATGAATATGTGACTGAACTCTTCTTCTTGCTGAAGATTTTCGTAATGACCAGGAGATCGTTAAAGAGGAAGACCTCTCGCTGATGCAAACCCGGCCGCTCCTTCTTATAGATATCGGGCACTTCGTAAAGTCGGCAGTAGCATACTAGTCTTCGATGCGGCAAAGCCAAATTCTGTTAAAACACAAAGTAAAGAGACGTGAATATGACCTCTTGTAAATTCTAAACGATGAAAATTCAGTAGGTCGTGTGGGCATGTTAGAACCTTGCATTGTCCCAATTTTTATGTTGCGCATACATTTAACTCATCAAGAAATGACTTTGTTCATAAACATTTTAAAATAGGCGTCGCTTTGGGCAATAATGTACTTTTGAGGAAAACTTTAGATATATTTTAATGGGCAGTGAGGGTTAGAGTCTATAAAATCTCAGGTTATTAACTTTTAAGTAATAATTAAACAATCAAAATACAAAAGAAAGAACAGATTGTCAAACAGAAAGAGTTTTAGGCTCAACGCAATCTCAATCATTACAAAATAATTACATGTTGCAATATCTGCTTCAAATTTTCCACATTATGTAATTTATTTGAGTTTAGTTTGATGTCTCAATTGGCAGTGAGAATATCTGGTTAGTTTAAAAATTAAGGCAAAATGCTATTCTAAAGCATGGGAAATTCCCTCTTATAGCCATCCCAAAATCCCCACATAATCACAATAATTATTTTCACAATTGAAATGTATGTAGTTGCGGGGTGGCCGGGAAGGAGAAAGGAAAGAACTGCTGAGTAGATATTTGGGATATAACAACAATTTACTACAAACTAAAGTAAATAATGCGGTACTCACCGGTTTCTTACCACCTATGGTGGTCTGCACTTTCATGACCTGCGTGACGTGGTCGTGGCCAGGCTTGAACTCTGTGTTTTTGACACGGTCGTAGATGCCGACTAGCAGGTCCCTGTCGATGTCGGTACCGTCGTCGATGCCGCGCAAATTCCTGACGAAGTCCTCCACCTTCATGCGCCGCTCGGGCTTCAGGTTGGGCGTGTGCAGGTCAGTGTTGAGCATGATGACCGCGAAGGCCAGCACGAACACCGTGTCAGGGCTGCGCAGCCGAGAAACTAACTCCTCGTTGCACTGGCAGTAGCGCTGCCCGAACACCTCCATCAGCCGCTCGATCTTCTGCGCCTCGCCAGGCATGCGGAAGTGCGTTTGGAACTTGCGCAGCGCTACGTCCACCGTCATACCGGACAGGTCCATCTCCTGAGCAAAGCATCTGGAAAGGGAAGACATAATCGCGATTAAAATTCAAATGCTTTATTAAAATATTTGCTTTCTTATTTCCTGCTGACCCAAAAAATCTGTTTGCCGATAATCTTCAAGGAAAATATAAAGATTTTTATGTTGTATATTTTACACTATTAGTACGGTCAATCAGATAAAATTCAGTGTAATCTAACTAGCCCGTTGGCTCGCATTGTTAAGGCACTCTCAGGAGTGTCAAAGCAATGTGAGGTATTTGAGCTGTTCGGAGATCTAATACTGGCTACCCAATGTCAGAAATGGCAAAAAAGTGGTTAGTTTAGTGACTCGAATTGCTCGACGGGCTGGGAGGCGCACCGGCGCCGACTCGCTACTTGCTGGTTTTCACCTTTCCAGCATGCGTGATTTGGCTTCACGGGACGAATGTCTAGCGTTTCAATGCAGTCCTCGGTGCGGAGGCAAGTGGCCCTTGAGTGGGCTGGGTCCCTGTGCGGCCCGGTGCGCCCATGTTATCCGTTCGCGGTGTTATTGGGACCCGGGTTTCAGCATTCGTGCTAGTGCAGTGCGCGCCCTTCCCGGTCCTCGAACGGACAGGAATAAAAAGAGAAAAAAAAAAAAAAAAACTTAGAAAGTCGACACAAACAAATGATAAAAATTCAAATTGAGAAGAAGCCTTCCCAAAGCTATTAAGATCGGTGGAGATTTTTTGCCAGTTGTTATCTAATTTAATAAATATTAATAAAAAATGGATGTTTTAATCTTTAACCTAACTGACTTTGAGCAAGTATAAACGAGAAGTTTTTATATTGATTTTTTTTTATTCTACTTTTGGCCCGATCAACTATTACATCTAGCCATTAATTGCTAATTTCAAGGTTCAATTTATCATTAAAGTAATGGTCCCATGTGAACTATTTCTAAATATTTTCTGCAACAGGAAGTTTGGACTATCATTCAATTGAAATAGAGGTCACACTAAAGAACAGAAATTATGGCGATGCGCGAAATCAATGGTTCAAAGTGCGAGTTGGTTAGCTTTCCTTTAGAAAATAATTAAATGAGCACGCCAAAAGACACGGTGTTGAATTTTACAAACAAGACGAAACCCTATTCTGGTTATTTAAGAGGAGGTGTTTTATTATTGCTACAAGATAACAAAAGATTATATTTTCTCTTGTGCTGGCCCACCCAGCTGTCTATAATAATTCTTATCAATCATCTTGTTATGATCTGCAAATTTCGTTCCAGAGGCTCGGGAGGGGTGAAGCCCCGGTTGCAATTAATGCAAATCGCGCGCCGAACGCAATTTTCGCACGCGGACCTTGGCTCTGATCTGAGAGCAAAAGAGGAAAACACGGCCTTTATTCGAAAATCATTTTCTCAGAGGTCAATTGTTCCTTGTTAAGTATGGTGAACTCAACGATCTTGGACGGTCGCCAGGCGTCACCACCGCGAAGCGCATTTAAGCGAATGACGCACCAGCGGCAAAAACGCTTTTATCAGCACACTCGGTCGCGTTTCCAGATTTTTGGGTGACAAAACAGGCACTAAGCTCGGCTCGTGAACATGTTGCAAATTCATCGCGCGGTGGAATTTTACGATGTAGCGTAAAACTAATCTCGAGAGCGGTATCTCGCTCGACTTTGAACAGCGGAGAAGAGGAGCAAAGTGCTGAAAAATGTGCGGGGGAAGGCTGTAAATAAGTCACAAAATCTATTATAGAACTGAATTTTCATTCTGTTAAACAGAAGCAAGAGATCGAGCAAACAGAATCGGATTATTAAATAATAGTGATGTTCCGACAGAAAAATTTCAAGAATGCACCCCATTTTGAGGTGGTGCCGTAAAATTATATTTTCCCACGTTATAACTGCATGTTTGGGATTAATAGCCACATGTTTGAACAAACATCTATTACAAGCGACACAATATCTTGCTGTAGCGATTGAAATGTGCGTTTCCACAAATAAATACTTTAAATTAAACATGCAGACCTGCTAGTGAAACAATAAATAATGCTTGTAAAAAACAACGTGAGCAAATGAAAGATGAGCTAGATAGTGACACACAAAAAGAAAAAATATTGTTTGTATATTTCTAGTAGCTATTCTCCACTGAATCGCTATTGGGGTTATTTTTGTGCGCACAATGACCTTTGGTGCAGTTTATCTTGACATGATAAAGGTCGAATTCTAATGGCATCAAGGATTTTGCAAAAAAAATAACTACGTAGAGTTTTTTAGAGAAACTAATTGGTATATAATTACGTGACAGACATTTGCAAATTTAATTGGTGCAAATTTATTTGTCTTCCGCATATAGTTAACAAAGATAATTATTCTAATTGCAAAAGTGTTTAAAAACTCTTAAAGAAAAAGATAGTCTGGTCCTAAAACACAGTTAAACGCTAAGAGGAAATGCAATTTCAAGTGTAAGAGAAATGACTATTAAAAATAAATTGAAACATAGTTAATCCAATATTTATTTGATAAATCCTAATCCGTTCACCATTAGGTATTTTCAACTGTTGACGTGAACTCCAATTATATACCACGTTCGAAACATATTTCTTGGCTCGGCGATTTTTGGAGCCATATTTCACATAATTTATATTAAATTGTGTCAAGTATGAAGTATTAGAAAAATTGAAACTCACTCTAAAACAGCCATGTTGAAAGGGTTCTGCAGGGTGCCTAGGTACTCTCCAATCATTTGCTTTGAGAGACCCTTCCTGGTGATGAGAAACCTAGCGACGCTCTGCGGCGACGCCTCGAGGAAGCACCTGCGGATGAGGTGGTTGACGCCGCGCTCAGGCTTCTTGTTGAACAAATTGAGGCCGACGCGGTACTGCCGCTTGCGCACCGTCTCCGACACCTTGTAGAGCGACGCCTGCGACTCGTTCAGCGCCCGCAGCTGCACGTGCTGCGCCTGCAGGCCGGGATCGTCCCTGGGCGCCGCGGCCGGGCCCGCCGGCGCCGCCGAGGCAGCGCTCAGATCCGGCGACTGCAACACCACACACATGTCGTGTTAATTCACGCAGACGAGAAGCTGACTGACCAGCCTGCCTCATGGCGATTGATTTGATTCTCGCGGCTCGGGTGGGGGCCAAGGATTGTTTTGCTTCAATCTGAGACCGTCGTCGATGGATGGCGAAAGACTCGTGAATGGCTTGTTTTGGTTTCGAAAGCGACCCGTCACACAAAAAGCGAAAAGAGCAATAAGAGTCTTGAATGCACTGCATTCCGAGTAGCAACCTTTTTCTTTGCGATTTCATTCCCTCGGGATCGTTTCAGCGCTTTGTAGTCTCAAGATAAAAGCCGCTGTTATTTTCCCAGACGCAACTAGAAAAACAACTCGGTGTGGCCATGGGTTTGGTTGTAATGCTTTCAATCCTCAGTTACTCGGTTTGACAATCAACTCGGTGTTGATGATTATACAAAAATAAATCGGCTTACTCGGCAATTAAGGCGAAATTAAAATATTAATTAAAAATTAACGGATTATTCAGAGCCAAATTTTGTTCCTTTTAAATTACGAAGATGATGTAATTTTGAATAACACACCGACCAATTTTTACTAGACGAATTACTTTCGCAATCACTAAATTTATAGTGAATTTAAAAATTTGCAAAAAATTTCAACTACTAGAGATGCGGTAAATTTAAAAAAAAACGGTCCTAAAAAACAAGCTTTGATATTAAATTTCTCAAAATTTATCAACTATTACCCTCCAATTTAGACTGAAGGGAGATATCACAGGGACAGAAAGACAGAGTAAAATTTTATAACGAGATAATAACACGGTCATAAAAAATATTTCCTTAGTTTATGAAAAACTTGTTTTATTTGATTTATTAAAATTTAATCTTGAATAAGACATTCCAAAAAGTTGAATACTAAAATGCGGTTAGACACCTGGTGGTGAAAATTAAAATTCGACCTTAAAAAGGTGAGTGTTGAAAGCAAACAAGTCGTTACACAAAGCACCTAATTTAAAAATTCAAGATCAACGTCTTAATAGTTCTGGTCGTTTTTTGAGACCAACAGACTCACTCGATCAGTGCAAGTGACAATGCTCCACAACTTGCCGAACAGCCGACATCTACGGCGAATGGTCTGCAAGAAGCGCACAAATCGGCGGTGGCTCATGAACGATCGGCCTATTAGGAATCTACGCGGCGCCGCGGCTCCTTGTTTGCGCGGTGGCGGCGGCGTTCTGAAGTTGATAATTGCACGAAACAGGTCAACAAGAGCTCTAATTTTAGCGCCGCTGCACGTTCAAGAGAGTACGCGAGTACTTTAATACGAGACGTACGGCTCAATTTCTATCTCAAAATGGTGAAATTCATCGCGATAAGATAACAAAAAAAAGTAGTATGAACGGGGATTACAACACTTGATGCACAATTTTCGGCAAAATGCCAACACAAGCACAGGACAGCAAGGTTGTTACCTGGTCTGAGGTGCTATCACTACTGTACATTCTTATTGGAATGCTCCGAATGCCTTAATGTGTTTACGGTAAGACGTAGATTGAAAACACGAAAAAGAAAAATATTTTTGACTAAATGGTTGATATCAAGATAAAATAAACAAAAATACAAATTGTATTTATTTCTGTTATTATCACCCCAAGCACCTTAATAAACTGACCAAGAAAAGGTGCCAGTTGTCTAACAAGCTTTCAAAAAAAGGAAAAAATTTTCATTTAGGATATTTCCAACAGGGTCAAAAAATATCTTGAAGCCGTTCAGAATTCATGTTAGCATAAAATTTAAATACCTGAGTCTTTCTGGTCCAGACCTCAGGGTCGGAGCGCTCCGTGGACAAAGATATGCTGCTATCACTGACGGACAGGTTGCTGCTCTCCATGGAGGAACTCATGACGGAGGAGCCATTGAGCAGCGAGCTGTTATTCCTGCTCGAATTAATCGACGGACTCGGGCTACTGGAGGTAGAGCGTGTGCTCAGTATGGAGGTGGTCCTCTTCGGAACCTCCGGAGGAACCTTCTTACTGGCACAATGTGCTGCCACCGCTGCCGCGCTCCACTCATGCTGTGATGCGGACGAGCTATTGTGGCTGCTCACGCTGGTCGTCGACGTGTGCAGCCGTGCAGTGCTGCTGGTCATCTTGTTGCTCACCGGACGGGGCGCCGTGATTATCGTTGTTGGCGTCGCTATCCGCCGCGTCTGAAATTCAGAAGCCTTTGAATAATACTTCTCATACTTGAGACAGCTGCTACGGTTTATTTAAGCGTATTTGTTTTATGTGTCTGCCAAAATTCAAAGAGGAACGGTTTATGCAATTTTTTTAATAAAGGCATTGATTAATTAAGATCAAAAGTATATATTTAACTTGTAAAGAATGAAGATATATTTCTTAACTTACATTAAAAGTTTTATTTGACCTTGTTAATTCATCTTTAATTTTTAACAGTTACTATTCTTAAAAAAAGTGAAACCAGTCTAAAGCTGACATAACTCAATATGGGAGCCTTGATAGCTCCTCAAAAGCAAAACTGTATTACAATGTGAAACCTTGTTGGATATGATTAAATTAGTGGGAAAGGTTAGTCATTCTTTTGTAATACAACACAGCTTAAGAAGTTCACCTAATTACTATTTTAGAGTAGAATTCCAGTTAGCAAAATAAATTAGATTTTAAGAGTTGTTGTGGCACCCTTATCGATTACTTTAAAGTCTCTCTTTTAATGCTTCTCACCTCGATTTCCTCTTTGGCATAGTAATGTGTGGCGGTGGTGAGCACGACCGGCTCCGAAAATTGCTGGTGGCTGCAGTAATAGGCGCAGTATTCCTCGAACTGGCTGTACGAAGGGCCTTCCTCCGCCTCCGAGTGGCTGCGCGGCAACTGCGCCGGGTGGATGTGCGGCGGCAGCGACTGTTGCTTCGGGGTCATCTCGTCCTGCCGGGGCGAGGGCACGCTGTTACCCCGCCGGTCTCGCATCGACTGCGACCTGAGAGCCGAAAAAGTCATTAACGAAATTCTGGGGATATCTTGTTTTGTGCCTCGCAACTAGTGTCAGTGACACTCAACGATTTTCAGTTTATTTTTGTTTGCGTTCCTTTTAAAGTTCAATGATAGCAGTTTCGTTCCCTCAACCAGTTTTTGATCATCCACCTGTTTGGCAGTCTCTCCAAATTTAGTATTTTTCGACAAGCAGAGATCTGCTTGACCTTGAGAAAACACAGGTTTGCACAGCTCTAGACATTCGTATCACGTCGTTAGCTCAAACGCAAGCCAAAACTCTCAGGGCTATCTGCCCTGGCGCCAGGCAAAGGTCACAGAGGGCATTCAGACGCTTTTTTCCTCATAAAACCACACGACTAGCAGTACGAGCCAAATTTTGTGTAAAGAGTAACAAGTGACATTTCAACATGGACTGTCATTTAATTTTTGAGAGGCTAAACTCTCACCGACCGTCTAATCATTCTCGTGTTAAACTAGTTCTCACTCTCAGCACTTGAGCAAATAATAAACAGAGAGCCTCTCTTCTGACGCAACGCACTAATTTCTTAAAACAAAGATTTCGGTTGGATTTTCACCTGGAGGTGCGGGTGTTGGACTGGATTTCGTATGAGCCATCGGGAACAGTGCAACAAAACAGCGCTGCGAATTTCTTTTTCCTCTGGAGAAACGCGGTGGCACGACTCACGCGAACGGGAAAGTGGAAAATTTGCAACAAATGGAAGCCCACCGGAGACGAATGCGATTAGGGTGGCGACCGCGCGCCGCGCCTCGCGCACCCCCTTTTATATCAAACACAGCCAATAGTCATTGTGCAACTGACGCCGTGTACTTCAGATGTCCGGCTTCCACCAACTAGGATTACTAACTTTCTCACAGGTGGGCGCATCAAAAATCGAGCACGAGGGGCTTCGTTAGCAGGAAAATTAATTTGTACATTAAGGATAAGACTTGTTCTTGAAAGGAAAAACTCATTGCAAAAAATTAATGCTTTTTCATTTGGAACAGACACTGACGCGTGAGTAGACTACTATAACTTTTAACTAGCCCTTTTCACAACCCCACTTGAAAAAAAAATATTTCATTTAACTAACTCTTCAATGTAAACCCCTAATATTTTTCCTATCTGTCTCTAGTGAAAAATCTAAGCACAAAAAATCAGGTTCTGGAACACACCTGTTACTCGGCATGCCTTGCCTGGTGTCGCTCAGGTCTCTGTAGAGGGCGGCAAAGTTGTTCCTGATGACGACCTCAGCCTCACAGGCGCACTGCTCGCAGGCGGCGGGGTGCTGCTGCTCCTGCGGCTGGACATACACAGGCCGGTGCGGGGCGCCCAGCTGGTAGAAGTGGTGCGACGGTGACCACTCGCCAGAGCCCCCAGGCGTTCCGTCCAGACGACGACTTAGCCTCTTCTCCGCCTTCGCCATGGCCGTGATGGCAGCGAATTTTTTCACCAGCTTGTACCTGCACATTTGAGATTTTCTTTTAAGTTTGAGTGTCTAAAGAAAAGTGATTTCAAAATTAAAAGTTTGTACCAGTTGCATAAGTGACTGGTAAAATCTTATGAAAACTTATATCTACTTAGGTGTTTGCATAGAGTACAAAATAATGTAATCTTTTGTAATTATTGCTTAATTGCCTAATTGAGTTTTTAAATTTTGATAAAATTCTTAACATGTGGAAACAGTGCAATCTAAAAAAAAATTTCTTAAGTCACTTTCAGGATTAAGTTACGCAACTGTGTTTGCAAAAAGTAATTATAAATATAATAAACCTTATTTTCAGTGATTACAGGAACAAAAAGAAAGTCCAAAGTGATTGTAAGCGTTTTTCTCTTACCTGCGAAAGGCGCGTTGGATGATGAGGGCGGCTCGGCGTGCTTTGGCTCCGCCGTACTTTCGCTCCAGCATCTCCACCTGCTTCTCCAGCAGGTCTGGCGACAACTCGTACCTGTTGACGCAAACACGGGGGGCTCTAGTTAGCGAGAGCAAGGCAAACAGAAACACACGCGCCGCCGATTGGCAGCGCAAACATGCCCCGCGACCGACGCGCAACGCCCGCCCGCCCGCCCGTGGGCAGATGTTCGCTGGGCCAAATTCGCCAGCTGAAGGTGTGTTGTTGCGCCCGATCTCGCCGTAATTGATAGCGCGAGCCGAGCAAGATTACTGATGCTGCTCTCTGGCTCGTGCACCTGCCCTAGGAACACGCGATCGAAATCATTCTCCCCCCTGATTCGTTTCTAATCTCATCCCTCCTCTGCGCTTGTATTTTTACTCGGGGATATTGCTTAATAAAATGGTCTTTTAGTAACATCTTACAATTTTGTGTTCTAATTTTAGATTATTTAAGATTATTTAAGCAATAATTCAGAATTTTAGTGTGTATATTGCACAAGTATTGAGTTTGGTATGCCAAAATTTCTTAGAAAATGAACGCAAATGCATGTAAATAAAAAAATAATAGCTATCAGAAGCATCAAATATTACGTAAATTGAGACCCAGCTCATGATTTCTTTAGACAATATAAAATAGAAAAAAGCAACTCACTCCAGATTTTCAAGACCTCTTTGAGAATTATTTTCATGATTTCGCTCTATGCGTGAATTTGTTAGAGATTGAAGCATTCGAAAGATGGCGTCAACGGCCTTTGCAAAGTTGTGGCACATTTATTCTGGTTTGAGAATTCAATCCAGCAGATCTTATGACGAACAATCTTTCATTTGACACAAAGGGTGAAAATATGTTTTTATGAATGAACTCATAAATTTTGGGTTCAATTATCTCTCCCAAGACACAAAAAAATATATGTTGAGCCATTCACGGTTAAGTTACTCCAAAGCAATATTTAAAATTAAATTTCATGAATCTACGTAAATATAATCAAAATCCAGTAAGTAAAATATAGCCAGCTGGTGCAAAAATTTCTCCGAAAACTATTTCAAGCACAAGTGACTCGCGCTAGTATTTATAGATTTCACAATGGTCTTTTTTTACGGTCGTCCAAGCCAAACCAAGTATCCATCTTTTGTTTGTCGCGACAAAAGCGCCGGCTGCCAAAAGTCTGTGTACGCACAAACGCACGCACGACACAGCCACTTTCTCCGAAACCCGCTGCAGGACGGCCAGCAAGCCGGTCACAAAAAGGAAAAACTTTCCTCAAGAGACGCCACCGCCGATAAAAGCCGTTTCCGCGAGCAGAAAGTAGTTAGTTTGGTAAAAATAATTACTGTCGTACCGGCTAATAAGAAGTACAATTATACGTTTCCTCTTGCAACCAAGCAGCAATATTAATTCGAGTTAATTGACCGTATACGTGCTTTGCATAATGCGCGCTGCAAGAAGCTCGACGACCCGAGCTACGGGAAAATTAAAAAAAAAATGTGTAAATAATTTAACCAGTGAACCTTTTGGAAAAGAAAGCTATTGTTACTTGGGGCTAATTTATTGATGTGGGAAACACCCATTTCCGTCAATAATATACACTTCCTTTTTTATACTATCTGATGCACACTTTTTGTTTTTAATAAAATTTTATACACTTATCTTATTTTTACGTTCTTTGGAAAGCTGGGAAAATTGTTGCTGAATGGCTTATCAAAACTATGGGGACACAAATAAATTAGTCACTCTAGTTGGAGAAATCCACGCTTGAAATGAGATTTTTCTGACGTAATGCACGAAATCAATCGCAGGTACAAGGATCTCGCTCAATTTCCAGGAATTTGACGGCGGTAAAATAATTTAAAGTATTTTTTGAATGATTTTACGGGTGCTTCTATAACGTTGAGAATACTCGCGATGTTAACATAGTTACCACACGTCAGTGTTTTACGAGTGCTAACAAATGCAAATAAAATTTAGCGCGGCGAATGCTTCAGCCGCATCGGCTATGCGTTTCATCCAGGCTCGGACTGGGCGTGGGAGAGTCGCATGGAAATTTCGCCCGCCGCAACGGTGTATGCAGAATGCAAACCGCGTGACGTGAGCACACAAGGCGTAATTTATCCACTAATGGACTGCCGTGTTTTCACATGCACGCGGTTAAAAATTATTGCGACTGCCACCGGCTGCCACTCGATTAGTATTGTGGCAATTTTTCCCAACTAGGAGAATCGCGTAGCAAAGATTGAGTTGCAAACTTGTTATTTGCACGTCAGACTCAAGAGTTAGTTTCGCACAGTGTCGCAAAGCTTTCAATAAACTAGATTTATTTTCTGCGTGGTTATTTAGATCGATTAGGTTTGCAAGCGCTCTCGTGATAAATAAATAAAATGCTCCAAAATAGGGGCACGTTCTGTCAACAAAAGTATGATTTATATTCGATATTGTTGCCGACGCCTACGCCTGAGAAAGAATAATAAAGGAACAAGTGAACGCGGGGCCGCAGGAGGAAGGCGAGAATCGGAGACAATAAAGGGAAAACAATACTCTATCAAACAAAACGGCAGGAAATCAAAGAGTGAGTGAGTGTGTTTGCCCCACACCAAAACTTGGCGCTCGTCTCATTGTGAGTGTGTGTGTGTGATTTCGCCTCGTTTTGTTCATTACGTAAAAAACAGAGGCGGAGAGAAAAACGCCCAATCAGATCCCAACATACTCCCATCGAGGCAACCTTCACACAGGGCGGTCCATAATAAACATAACTCAAATAGCAAAATGCCTCTTTTGATTTTTTAATGGGATTTATTTTTCAATCCTTAAAAATGAATATTTAATTTAATTTTATGTATCTTTTAGGAATTAAAAACAAAAAATATTAACAATATGTTACAAGTTTTAAAATGCACGTGAATTTTGGACCAGCCTGCATAAAAACTGTAAGCCTATTTGGCCCAGCAGCCTGTGAAAAAGCACAGAGAACACAAACGCACAGCTGGGGTGGAATTAGGTTTCACAGCACCAAGTGGCACGCTGGCCGCGCGCAGAGGAATAAAAAATAAGTTTTGATACTCTTCTTGCGTCAAACTGATCAAACATGCGCTCGCTGCCTGTGTTTGCATGACAATTAGCTGCGACGACGAAAACAAGTGACTCACGCCGCTTTTTATCATAAATCACACTATACACGAAAAATGGCCCTCCATTGCTTTCTTATGCAAATTAACAAAGGTCAAAAGGATGCGTGGAGGATGAGTCTATTTTTCAGGTTTTTTATAGTCCATAGGCTGATGCTGGTGTTAGGTTACGTTTTAAAACAATTTAGGAACATCCCTCAACTTCAGTTTGGATGTGAATTATTTTAAAAATCACAAAGAAAATGAAAGTCGGTGTTGCTTTTAATAGGCCGCGCGACACATGCAAAAATTGTTAAATTTTTAGCAATAAAATACAGGAAATAGTGAAAACGTCAACAGATTTGATATTTGACTCGTGGAACTCACTTTCCTTGCAACTAACAAGCGAAAGGATCCTTTTTCAAATTAATGAGCAATTAATTCTCAAAATTAAAGGGCTGCTGCAATGCGAAGAGGCAAAATTTCTAGTAAAGGGAGGTCGCTCGATAACCAATTATCGCAAATTCGACGGAATGGAACTCGGGAGTCTTTTGTGCCATTTCTGGGAAGCAAAGGCAAAACTTACGCCTGCTGCTGTGCTCTGAAGCGCTTCATCACGTCGGACCGGGAGGTGGTTGCCGTGCCCTTCTTGATCATGGCGGCCGTGGCGCTGGGCGAGCGACAGGAGCCGCAGGTACAGGGTACGCCGCCCCTGCTCCAGCACTGCATGTCGTAAGACACCCGCGTCGACCTGAGACAACAAAGAACGAATCAGCATAAGTCAAAGTCACGCTCGGCGTCTCGCACCAAGCGTAAATAAATAAATTAAAATGAGAGGGAATATTTAACAGGTCCAAAATAAGAGATGTTCCTTTGGGAAAAAAACTAAAATAGCGTCGCAATAAATTAAAAATGTATAACAATCAAACACGAAAATACATTTTCATAAATAAGACTGTTCATTAATTGAGACAGAAACAAACAAATTATTTTGTTCTATTTTTGCATTTTAAGGATTTGATTTCAACAATCAATATATTGATGGTGGTGGGTTATAAGGCTGTAAAAATTGTAATAAACGGATGAACACTTTCAAGGAAAAGACGAAAACATATTCACTAAGCCGGTTACCCATTTATCTTTTTTAACCGCCGAAGGATTCCTTCCAAGTGACGCAGGCAGATAAAAAAAAGCTAGTCAAAACAATCCTTGCGTGTGATTTGATTTTTTCCTTATCAAAGCTTGGTGGCTCGTGTGTGTTGTTTTAAGCAAGTTTATTCTAATTTTAAATTAAACAAATTGTTTATAACCTAGCGTGAACCTTAGGAAGACAGGTCCCACGTTCAGAGGAAGTTGAACTGCGATTGCAAATCACGCCAAACACATTTGGTTGTAATCGCCGATCTTTGTTCCCTTGCTTTGCGTGAGAAATTCGCCTAATGTGTAATGTGTAAGACAGTACAGCGAGCGAGTTATACGTGTGTCGCAACAATCGCGACTCTTCCTCCTGCATCACTGCTAATCACAATTAACCTGATGGCAGTGGCGCTTTGTGTGCTCGTTGCAAAACGGCAGCCGGCCGACGACGGTTTCATCGCGTAACATGTATCACGGTCGGGAGCGGGGCGGCACGCGGCGGGCGGACAAGGTTGATCAAGGCGAACCTGTCCTCTCGCCAGCCGATCAGCTGATGCAGCCCGTACATCCACGCAAACGACCAGGAAACCTGAGTGCCGCAAAAGTTACGATCGAAATTGCAGATTTTCATCTTAATGGATGTTGGGGAAATCGCTAATAAAAATTCAACTTTTCCTGCAGCGATTTTTACATTATTTCCGGCACCTGGCTCAAGCCATTAGTCAACATGATTTATTTGACAGAAAATTAGGTAGAGACGAAATTGAATTAGGGAAAACCGTTGGCAGTTGGATTCTATATTTGCTTCCACTCGGGGGAAAGAATCTGCAGAAGCTGCTCTCCGAAAATTTTATCTCGACAGTCAGATCACGTTTTAAGGTGGCAATTTCAGCACATGACTGCTTACATTCCATCCTCGCAAGCTGGAATTAAATTGTAAGAGTGCGAATTCTGACACGCTAGGTAAGGATTATGCCAAGGACTGACAAAAAATCCTAATCTCGAGCAGTTTAAAAACTCAGCACGGGATGAAAACTTAAATGCAGTGGACTAGAAATGTCGTAATAATTATTATAATTAACCAGTTACATAATCCTTAATTTATTCCCACATAAACATTGGCCAAAATGACACGTTTTCGTTATTATGATGTCATATTATGACAGAATTTAATTAGAAACAGCAACTTTCATGTTTAAAATAAGCAAGCACTACATTTCCTGGTTTGTCTGGACAGAATTCAAATTTGGCCGGGCGCGGTTGTAACGAGTTGCTCGGCGAGACGAAATCGATTTCGCGCAGGCCGGCGGGCGAAAAGTGAAATTAATCGCGGAAGCGCCTGCTTTTTAATTAAGCACAGGCCAGATTGAGCCGGTGTCATCTTCCCGTTGACACTTGTACGGCCTCTCGGCTCCAAGCACGTGACACGCAAAACAGGGAAACAACACACACACAGCGGCACCGTCGACAGATTATTATTATTAGTAAAGGGGGCGAAACTCACGACTGTGCATGGCCTATAGGCGATAAAATTCAATTTCTGCGTCGGCCCCAATGGTGGCCGCTTTACTGCAATGCCGACCTTTCTATGCGCCGACGCCGGGGGGAAAACCTTTCAAGGTCGACAGCGAGCATCTTCGGCACTTTGAGGAGAGGAAAAAATCTACTAATTAATGTGCTTGTGCCAGCTGAAACACCAAACGGCGGTTTTTCCAAACAAAAAGCGAGCGAACGCACATCCTTCGGCAGTAAGCCGATTGATGTGTTTACGTTTCGACTTTAACACCAGCCAAGGCTGCGACAATGAGAAGCGTTTGTTTGCGTTATTTGCGAAATGTTTGAGTAAAATCCTACACCATGCTCGAGGATGTTTGGTTGCTTTTCAGGTACAATAGAAAGTTGGAAAAAAACGTGACAAAAATAATCTGCGCTAAAACTGAGAGTGAAATCTATTCTTGTTCTTACATGACTCGAAGTAATACTGCAGGCACAAGCACGAAAGAATAAGTAAGCATCTAAAAAGCTAACGTGGAAATAGTAAAAAAAGGCACTGACTGGCACGAATTTGCCTGATTGTAATAGTTTGACCTCCTTCTCTTTGAATAAAATGCATTCTAACTATTTAAAACGTTGAATTAAGTTAAATTTAATCTGATTTAAATCAGAGGAATGCGAAAATGGGAGCCAAGTAGCTCATTGGAAATTTACAATTTCTAAATCGATGATTCATCTTTTAAATGCATTTCTTGAGACAATAAGCTGTTCAAAACGTTTATTAGCGGTTGTTTATTCAAACGAGCGATTGAAAATTTCGGCACGGCGCACGAATAGCAATCAATAAATAATATGACTCATGTGACTACAAAGAAAGTTATTACCGAACCAGAAGACCAAATAAGTCAATCAAAGGCCTTCGATAATTAGGTGCAGTTGGAACCACTTTCCTCTGGCATCAATAGTCAACGAATAAAAGTTATCAGATTGTAATAAAAATCGCATATGTTTGTCTTTGATAAGGAAGATAATTAGGAAAAGGTAAATATTGATAATTGAACTGAGCTTGAACTGAAATGTGGCTGCAGATAACAAAATGTATGCCTAAAAGTGCATCTCAAAAATAACATTTTCATTCTGATAGTCACTTTGGTTGGGAAAGCAGAACAAAAGTTGTGGCATAAAAAACTATGAAACAGAAGGGTGAATTTTCCGCATTTTCAAAACTGGAATTTAAGTGATCCCTTTGTTTAGAGGCAAACCAAATCAAAAGAGCAAGGCAGGAATGAAAATCAAAAGATTTTTTTGCTTTTCCCGGCAAGAGAGAGCGAATCGAAGAACCAACATACAATAAAAAAATTGATAGTTGTATGAACGAACACCAACGGTGCAGTTTAAAACACATAATCGAACGCTGTTTTTTGAATGTATAATGTATGAGATAAATGTTCACCCGACACGTCTTTCACGGTTATCATTTTTTGTTGTGTTAAAACGTTTGCTACCATCTCGAATCATCTCTGACATGTGTATGCAACACCCACATCAGTACGTATCATTTTTTCGGATGCAATGCTAATGATTTACCTCTGTCGAAAGCAGCATCATAAAAAATAGTGATTTTCCCGATTTTTACTAAAAGGTTAGTTTTTGTCTATGGCCTACCTTCTAATGTCCCTATACTATTTTAGCATGTATAAAATTATATTTTCGCTATTAATAATGGAATAGATAGGTAATTAAGTTGATTAGAAGATATCAACGAGAAACCAAGCACAGGGAAGGTTAACCAGATGGAAATTGCTTTTGCAAGAATTCAATTTCTAAATTGAATTCATCAAAGGGGAAGATAATTAAATTGCGGGTTATCTAAGCAGAAAGAGTAGATTTGAATTCAGACAGAGAGTTTGGAGTTTACAAACGGAAACAGAAAGCAAAAAAATTGCCAGAATGGAAAGACATTGCTCGTTTACAAAGGGAAGATATCATTAACTGGACAACGGCAGTCCAACGGTTCTTAGCCAACAAGAATAATTGATTCGCGACATGCATTGTTTGAATAGAATAGAATATTTATTCAACGCCAACGGCGTACAACTATTTCCAGCATTTATATGAGGCAGCTTTGGTCAAAGTCAAGGGTTTCAGAGGACAATCGAGAATATGGTACATACTATACAGATCAGCATTGCAATAACTACATTTACATTTGTCGGTAACATCCAGGTGAAAACAAGAATTTGTGCAAATAAGAAAATGATAACCATGAAAAGAATATCTGGTTAGCATGGAACGATCCTTACAGTTCGTTTTCTTCCAATCAGTGTTTAACATTGCAGGAGTATAATAGAATTTTGGATCAATATTTTGCTTTTTGATATTCATATTACTTACAAACTTGACAAAAGCTTCGGAACAAGTGAGAGAGAATTTTGATTTTAGCTCATTTACAAATAGATCAGTCTGTACAAGTTCATAAACCAATCTAGAACGCATTCGTTTATCAACTCCTAGCGCCTTTTTAAAAAATCTAGATTTAGCACTTTCTAATTTATTGAAATCATTTAAATTTAAATGTGACCAAATAGCTTCAATACCGTAGGATGCAACAGGCGAGATTGCTAAATTAAATAACTTTGTAGCCGTATCAATAGAAGACTTACACAGATTTTTTATTTTTAATGTTGCGAAAATAGAGGCCTTAACCCTTCGATCAATATGTTGACTGAAACAAGTGCCAGATGCTTGAAAAGTTACACCTAAATAGTTGACTGAAGGGGAAAATTTTAAGTTATTTTCAGATTCCCATGCTTTTTCAATTTTACTATATCTACCAAGACCTTTATTTCTAAATTTTATAATTTGACATTTATCCCAATTTAAATATAGAGACATTTTACCTAAATAGGTTTTAATATCGCGAATGAGATCTTGGAAAACGAGCAGATTTTCGCTATACAAAACAATATCGTCCGCGTACATTATTGCCTTAACATCAGGATAGTCTACTAGCAGATCGTTAAAGTCGCTGATGGCAAAAATGAACAAAAAAGGGGATAGACTGCCTCCTTGTTTAACACCGTTACTCTGAGTGATTTTCTTAGAAGTTGTGATCCCGTCATTGATTTGTAAAAAATTTATATCTAAAATGTCAGCCATTAAATTTAATTCATGAATTGTAAACTTCTTACTATCGATAATTTTACGGTAAATGAATTTACGATCAATAGAATCAAAAGCTTTTTTCATATCAAGAAAAAGACCATAAAGGGGCTTTCTGTTTGTATACACTGTTAATTCAATAGCTTTGATTAAAGTATTAACTGCTTGAATAGTCGATTTTCCTTTTAAGAAGCCAAATTGGTTAGCAGGAATAGTATCTACTAAACAGGAATAAACTCTTTTGTTTAACATGCGGTCAAGTAAGTTACATAAAGAAGAGGAGATATTAATTCCGCGATAGTTGTTGACATCGTCCGGATTACCCTTATTTTTAAACAAAAGTTTTAAATTAGAGACTTTCCAACTATCGGGGACTTTGCCTAAAACAAGACAGTTATTAAAAAATTTAGTGATCTCGTATAAAATATTACTACCTAAGAACTTGAGGTTTTCATTATTCAACAAGTCAAGTCCGGGAGACTTTTTGACCTTTAATTCATTGATTGAAAATCTTACTTCATCTTCAATAAAAAAGTCCGCACCATCAGTCACGTACACATTGCTATGCCTGTCTGTTTTAACCCGTGTGTCCGGTCGCAGGGTGCTCGAAGGAAGTGGTCAGCATGAAGTTTTTTGAGAGCTCTTCCGTCTTCAACATGCATTGTTTGAAAGATGGAATTCTGTGGTAAGGATCGGCTCAAGTTAACGTATATATTTAATTAATCAAAAAACCTCAATACTTGTGCCATATGATTTACAAATTAATATTATTTTCCCGAATTCGTGCGTTTTAACTCATATTCTCTCTTCACGTCCGATAACGTCTTAAATTTGGTTGGCGAAAGAAATAGTCAATATAGTGAATCATTTAGTTAACACACTAAAATGGACGTCCTTCTCTCTACCGCCGTGCAGCGTCCTGCCACAAGGGTCAGTCACCCTCACACGCTCATAAATCGACATTGGTGTATGTAATTGTTGTTTTTACAAACAACCAGATGTGCGCGCCGATTCGGTTCTTTGAAATTTCCGGGCGGTCAGTTTCTTTACTTCTAAGTTAACAATACAAATGAGTAAAAGCCCCGCTGTCCTAAATAAACAGAACTTCTTAAGGGATTCTCGTTAAGAAATTTTCGTTTGACCTTTTCTCAGAGTCTTTCACATTTCCAAGATAAATGATCTTCTATAGCTGACCAAGTTGTGTTTATTTTATACATCCGGTCACCATAGATATTCATTAATCATTGAAACAAGAGTATTGAGTTTGGATTTTCATTATCTTCTTATCAACTTAATTTCCTATCCATTCTTTTATTAATTGCGAAAATTTAATTTAATACCTGCTAAAATACTGTGGGCATTTTACAACCTGAGTCTGATTTAATTGAAATTTTAGGCAAATATCGAGGAGGGAAAGAAAATAAGGAAGAATTATCCAGGAATATTGGAAATTTTTAAATTTTTGTTTGGAAAACGTTTGTCAAATAACTGTCAAAATTTTAGCGGTTGGTGAGGAATATTACCTCTGAAAGAAATTACCCTGAGAGCATTGCAATTTTGTTTATAATCCGGACCCATTTAAGCTTTGCTCTCCAGACAAAGGTCTTATCACGGTGTTTGTTATAAATGGCCCTTTTTTCCTTGACAAAGTCATTTTATGTAATTATGATGTGATTTTTGCATTAGACTAGGTGGCGTTAGATTAGTTGGACAAAGGAAGGCTAAAATTTTGCAATAATTGCTACTCACGTGTGTTCCTGGGCAGCGTGCTGGGGTGCGTTGTTATTGTTGGCGCCGTCGGGGCCGCGCCACAAGTTGGGCCCGGCGCTGCGGCGCTTGTGGGCCCGCCACAGCTCCTCGTCCATGCTCGAGGGCCTGCACGGCATGCCGGGAAAGAAAATAAGGAATCAGTTTCTTCTCCTTAAAGGGTCAACGGGGCCATTTCGTCGTCGTCACCGCAATCGACACGCACAGCACACGCGACAAGCAGCGAGAAATAAAGTGTGGCTCGGCGCTCGAGTGCGTGCACACTTTCTAAAGCGGCGCGGACGGACACAAAAGCGCTTCTTGGACTGCGTTTAAAGGGCCTCCCACCGCCGCGGCACAGGAAAACAACAACAGCTGCCGCCATTTTTCAGCCAGATTTGGTCAGACGGCTCGCGGTGACAATTAATTATTGCTCTGCTGCGACCGATTTGGGCGGCGAGGAAATTGGACAAGTGCCGCCGGAATGAAATAATCGATCCCGGTTTTCCACCCCGGCGGCCTTAGTCGTTTCAATTATTTTTACTGATTCTGTCGAAACGGACAATAAAATAAAAACCATTACAAAATTGCATACATAAACGAAAGAGCACTGCTCGGAAATCAGAAAGGGACTCGCGCTCGATAATCTCTCGGCACGGCCTACAAACTTACGCGGCCGTGAAATTTCGGCTAGACGCAACCAAGCCGAGAGCAAAACAAACCCAGAAACTCTCCATGCTCGGACCCCGAAAAGGGGAAAAAGCCGAGCAACCCCCCGCGACGGCCGACGGCAGCGGGGCCGCCACTAGAGCCAAGCACCCCCAGAGGCCCGAAAAGGACACAAAACTCATTTATGGGCTAACGAAAGGGCCCAAAGAGCCTTTTGACTGCAGTCCACCCCGCGGCCGAGGTTGGCATGAAGTCCATTACACCCGATCCACCCCCGGCAAACCCCCAGCGAAGGCCCCCGTCCATTCGGCCAATCTTGGACACACGGCCCATTTTTCGGCGTGCACTTACATGGTCGAGGGTTGCATGGTCGGCGCTGCTGCGTCTGCGACGAGCAGATCTCCTTCTCGAGGGTGAGAGATTGTTGGGGCTAAGAACCCGCCCCTCGGGCCATCTGTCTATTGTGGAGCAGCAGCTGCTCCTTCAACGACCTTTCTCCGCGCACCTGCCGCTCCTCGCCGCGTGCCCCGGCCCCGAACGTCTCGCCGGCGCCGCCACACGTCCTTCGGCGCCCACTTCGAAGCCCCGCTGGCTCCGAAAGGCCCGTCAAACAACACTTTCGTGCACGATTTCGAGCCTGCTGCCCGCGGAGAGATCGCGATCGCCGTCTCTCCAACGATAGACTAGAGTCAACGTCTGCAGCGCTGCAGTGCGGCCCCCTTTGAAACTAGTTTCTTTTGTCGGCGCGGGTGGCGCCAATTTGTCTGCTGCACCGCACACACTAACCCTCTTCAATTTGTCATCCTTATCTGTTGGTGTTATTTCGAAATAATCCTCGATCCTCATGTTTTTCTTAAGTAAAAGGAAAAGTATGACATTATTTGCTATCATTGTTGTTCTGATCTTCATTAGTCAACATTCAACTTTTTTCAAGAATAAAATTATATTCTTTAGATTCGGTTTTAAATTTCAATATTCTTTTAAAGCTATGCTCCATAATATTACATAACGTTTTTAAGCTGCTAAAATAATAACATCGTTTGAGCTTTTCCATAAAATTCGATTAGGTTGGATTAAGTCTAGCGATACTTGATTGAAAAATGGATAGTTTTCCAGATTTAATTATTGTTTCCAAATATTTTCAAATTCAATCCGACCATTCATATTATGACGGAAAATGGAGAATTCCTTTTTTAAATATCATAACTATCCTTTTTACTACTTAAATGTATGTACTCAAATGATCGAACTATATGACAAGGATTATACGCCAAACATTCTAGAATCATGATACGCCGGCAAAATATTTTTTGCCATTAACAAAAATTGCAGTTACGATACCAAAGATGATCACTATGATCATAGCTACGAGTCGACCTAAATATGCTTTCATCAACTCAAACATATAATTTACTTAAAATTATACTTTCTTGAAAGTAAATATTAGTTCACTTTTTATGGCGGGATTGATTAAATCATTTAAATCAATTATTCGACCGAGAAAAAAATGAATATCTGATTAACTTGGTTGTTGAGCTTACAATTAGCCTTAATTGGGTTGTTTTTGCAATATATCTATCTGCATTGCTGTCACGAGCAAATATGTATGTACTTAATTTCCGTTAAAAAACAGCAGACAGTTGTCAATCCATATCATATTAAGGAGATACTATAAAATATCAAATTCAACCTGATTTACTTTCAATTTTCAAAATTTTTCGATAGAGTAATACAACGCTGTTCTCAGCACCCTTTGCATCATAGCAAAAGGTAACTTCGTCTCACTATAGTTATGTTAAATTCTGTGAAAATTGTCTTCAATTACACAATTTAAAAGCAATTTTAAAGTGTTTGTAAATGTGATTTTAATTATTAGCTATTCAACGTCACGTGACAACGTCAAATCAACTTTTTGTTTCGCGCGTTTATGCAGATCCTATGCTTGTCATTTTTTGCCTTTGTTTATATAATTTAATTGTTGTCTTTAATTCAACGAAATGTTATGAGTCATAAACAATAAACAAACAACAATTTAAATTCATTAATATTTTCGGTTCAATAAGAATACTTCTGGATTAAAAAAAAATATTGCCGTGGTTTTTAGAACTGATTTTTGTGAAAAAATTTTAAAATTTGTATTGGAAAAGTTCCCAAGATGTCTAACTTTAAATAAATATTTCTGTCATGCACTTAAAGTAGTGTCGAATATTCAATTTCCTTCTTTCCTTTCCTCTATATTTCTTTCAGTTTTCCTTTGAATATTAGAAGTAATAAGACATACTATCGCTTTGATTGAATTCCTTAAAATCAACCTTTTAAAACATACAAAAAACGATGTTATTTTTGAAAATTTGAAGTTTGGGGCAATGGATGCAAATTTTAGTAACTCTCCGTTTTTAATATAAAAAATTTTATTGCTTTCTAAGTGCATGGTAGTTAAAGTTAAAAGGTGGAAGAGGCTACATCATCTTTTAATGTTAAAGATAAATTTGTCATATGAGGATCCGATATCCGGCGCTCAATAACTTTCTCAGTGTACGCGTTGCGAGAAAGTTCACCGCTTATGTGTTATTGACATGGAGTCATGAGTCTGTCGACCCCAGTATAGCAGCAGCTTCTCAGCTTTCCTCGGAACAATGGCATATTATACGATCTTTGCTGATCAAAACGAGAAACGCACACGTCGATCAGCATCATCCGCAGAGATCAATTGACAAGAAAATCGCACGCGAGAGGTTTTATAATTTTCCAGACACGAACTTGTTTGAAATATTCTATGGACAACGACTGTTCGAGAGTGTGTGCAACAATTTTTGTCGCAACCGCCGTTCCATAGCAACTGCAGTAGCGATAAAGTTCATAATAATCACAATGTGCACTGCACTGCTCGACAGCATTTTCTCGCATTCGCGGAGCGCGCTACTTGACAAAACAAGAAACGCCAGTGTAATCACATTTGTACCTTTTTTCTCTCTCGCTGCGCTTTTAAAACGCGTTCACTTGCTTTACGCGTACAGCTTGCATAAGAGTTTCTTATTTTTACTCATCGTAGTCTTTACCCAGAATTCCGCCCCTCATTTCAATCTGCGTTGAACAAATATCAGAGTAGAAATATTGTTTGGGAAACCTTGCTCCACAATCGTGAGTGGTCAATGAGTGGAACAAAATTACATCATTTCTTCGGAATTGGCTACAGATTTATAATGCAATTTAATAAAAATATTTTCTTCAATATGGAAACGTTGATATATCTATTCAGAGGCCAGACCTCAACAAAATCGTAAAAATAAAGTGATATGAAATGTTCCTGGACAGAAAATATTCAAGATTTCATTCCCTTGTGGACTTATGTTTGACATCCTGCCGAGCATAAATTAAAATGTGTAATGCCAACATGCACGCAACTCGATTTTGTGCTCATTCCTATAATCACTTATACGCCCATTGCCCTCCGCTGCATCATCCATTTAGAAATAATAAAAATTTTACTGCCATCTTGATTGCGTTTATGCTTAGACGAGGAGGATAATGACTTTTCCCTTTTATATGCACTCCGAGATAGCGAAGAATAAATAAATGCGACGGGTAGAAAAAAGGGTTGTGGCTGCGCAGTGACAAGAGACGGCTGCACAGCAGACTCCCCCAACGGGGTCGTCTTTCGTTTAGACGTTTATATGTACAGTTTGATTATTGTCCGTGTCGTGCATGAGCTAGCATAACATAATACATCGGTTTTATATTCGTCCTCAATCCCGCTTTCACATGGTCTTCTCACTCTACCATTGATCGTGTAGGTTTTGTCCTTTGACAGATTAATATGAGAGCTTCATTATTTATTTATGGACCAAAGTTAAGCCTTGTTGGTCCAAGCCTTTTTGCAATGCAGAAAATTCACTGCTAAAAATATCAGGTTCTATTATATTTATTTCATAAAATCAAATGAATTAGGCAGGAACTAAAAGGTAGACAGGTTGACACTGTTTTGAAAGGTGGTCTTTAGATTTTGATGAAATTTTGTGGAGGTGTAGCCCTAGTAGACCTTACCTTGTTAGTCAGACCTGAAAATTTCATGATGAAATACCAAGAATTACCTACTTTACAGGAGCTTATAGTGTGCAACACTTCGCCGAGAGAATAAAGGCCGTTTCATTTTATTCAGGAGACTTGTTAACTAATTGTGTTTGTCGAGATGTATATTGAAATAATTTGTGTCCAACATGTTCTATTGATAACTTTCAACAACTTTATCACGATGGCCTTTGTTAGTAGGTCAAAGGTCAAGGTTCTGAATTCTGAAAATTTGAGTTAAATATTAAAAAATCCCACATATGAAAGGAATAACATTTTTCAAATTTGATGTAGCCAAAATGTATCTCATTTAATAAAGAGAATGACAAATACGAATAGTGATAAGCTTATTGTCATAATAGAGATATTGAATTTGGAAAACGTGAAAATTACCCCCCCCCCCCCCCCAAGAGTGTGATGGAGAACCGCGATATTTAGTAAATTTGACCAGATTTCGGTAACATTTGTTTGCAACTTGGTTCCCTGTTTGCAACTTGGTTACTCGTAGTTATTATATACATAATAGATATATATATATATATATAGGAATGGAATTTGGGCGAATTTAAATAGACGATTGGTGGCGTTTTTTTAGTCGATTCGTGTGTTTTTAGTCATCAGGAACTCAAACCTGAAGTCCATTTTTACACAAATATTGATTGATTCATCCGGGATTGGAAGAGTAATATTTGAAATTTTTATTCATTATTATTATTACTCGAGAAATTGTTCTTTATAGATTATGAGAAGCTTTTACCATTTAGATATAGAAATAAGACACTCAAAAGGTCAAGTTTCAGCATAATAAGTCAGCAACCGGAAATGCAACGTTATATTGCAAGAACTTGCAGAGGTGTCAAAATTTAGCTCTCAGAAAAGTGGTTATATGATTCGTCATCTATTCCAACTCCAACTTGAATAAATACAAGAAAATTCTAAAAAAGTAATACCAAATGTTCGAATTTTTCATTTAGCATGAAATAAAAATTCCAACAAAAGAGTGTTTTAATTCAACACCAATTCAATGTTGCAAATAAAAAATAATTACTAGCTTGTCTCATATTTGTGTAGTCGTTTGTACAAAAATTTAAAAAGTATTAGTTGGTATTAGTATTATTTATTTAAACTGAAGTCGCGTTACTTCCTCTCTCGTCGACGCGCCAGAATATTTTTTCTCGCTCTTTTCTTTCGCTGATACAAAGTAATATTATGCAAAGTCAGCAAAACTGCCCTTCCACTTGAGCAACAGGTATTTGCAAGTGCGTGAGCAGGCGTCCTTTTTGGTTCTCAGTCTGCAGTGAGGGTTCTCAGAGAAAGAGTGATTAGTCTGATAAACACGTCCTTTGTCAGCGCTAAGCGGCTCAACGGAACTGACCACCTTCTTCGCTTTTTGCGCTGTCGCGTGGTAAAGGAAAGAGCTTTTACTCTTAATCTAATATTAATCTATACATTTTATTTTTCTTTACGATATGAAATTAACCTGATTTCCCTTAAATTTGGCCTCTATCAGCCTCCTCTTCAAGAGAAGATTTGTCAATAAGATAATCCTCATTAAATTAATTTGAATTATGGTAGCATTTCAGGAATTGTTATCGTTGGGACAATAGCTTTTCGGGTTCTGTGATGTGCATGTGGGCTTTCTTAATATCTGACTGATGGCCCACACTCACATTGCTTTCACCCGGAGGGCAACTCATCGCATGAAACGTCGCTTTTATGCTACAATTTTCGTCATAATTACTGCTACGATATTTTTGTTCGTTTTATGTATTCATCGTCTCGGAATGTGTTGTGCTGGAGCTAGAGTGAGCAATTAACTCCAACGTAAAAATGTGTTTAAATGAAAAGAATTTATCTCATGACAAATGCTCGTTCCCCATTTACGTCGAATTGATATTAATTCTCTTGTTACAGCCAGTCATTCGAAAACATTTTTATTCATAGCGATATTTGGCAAATGTGTGTCCCTTCTTTGGACGGTTTTTTAAATTCAATAAAACTGTAATGAATTTTTCACTAGAAGTTATTCAAGAAACATGAAACACCTAGTATTATTGTCCTTGTCGAAAAAATATTGTGCTGAGCCTGATTTTTGTTCCAAAATTTGGGGTTCTTTTAGCAGTTGATTTTATTTTTAATTTTAAATGGTTCCCTTCATGTTTTTTATTGATCTTAAAATTTAATTTTAAAATGTGGCTTTGGTTGATTTTGCACCTTATTCATTTTCTAAATGTCAAGAGAGACGTGTTAAATTTGTAGCAAAACCCCATCTTTGCTGTTATTTCACTAATTAAGAGTGCTAAAATTTCAATTTAAATCCGAAAACATACCTCATTTATTTGCTCAAATATACTAGTATTTTATTGCTAAAAGTAGTGCATGGAATTAATTTTTGTATTATATTTTCACCAAAGGGTTTTTTAAATAGGGAAAAATTTATCAAAAATTTCCCTGCCCTTTTGTTAAAGAGCAAGGAAATCAGTATAATTCTAATTGTATAATAGGTAATGAATTTTATCACACATTAATTCCATTAATTTATTATTTCTAATTCGTTAAATTGTGACTCACCGTGCTCCCTGCAGGCTGCGGCGCAAACTACCTGCGGCAAGCGAGCCAGCCGTCTGGGTCTGGGTGGGGCGGCGCGGGGGGAGGGGAAACACGTCTGGACTCGGCGAGACTTGGACAACCACTGCTCTGCCAGCAAGCAAGCGCTCTACCCGCCCGCCAAATAACCCGCAAACGTTTCTTTCGGCTTGCCGACGCCTTCCTGACTCAACAACACCCTCGCCACCAGCCAACTGCAGTGAGTATCGTCGGGCCGAAAGCCCGCTCCCTTCCCGACACCCTGCAAACCGCGGTCAATCGGCCGAATCGCGGCAAATGCGGAGTGCGTCCGTCGCTAGGACACACCCTGACGCCGAAAAACGGCCGATTCCTTAGTCAAACACGTAACGCCGAGTGCGAAGACCAAATTATAGCATCTATTTATTTCATAATTTTGTATCTAATCGGAATTTCCGCGTGCCAAAAGCGTGTTGCTGAGGGGGTTTCCCGCTTCGCCACCCTATGCAACCCCTTGTGAGAGCCTCACTTCGCAGCATCCCCTATATCATATTGCTTTTTTGAAATTTAATATTATTCATTTTGTGTTAACGCTTTTTCAATGCTACTATAAATACTAAAATATAGTCTTCAGTGCAAAACATGACAGTTAGCAAAAACTCAGTTTATATGTAATTATAACTGACAATGAATTTTAAAAAATGAAGAAAAAATTGTACATAAATCAACATTTTGTCTGCATTTACTTATTTTGCAGTCAGACTCAATTTCGTCGAATTTAATCATTTTCGGTGCCGAAGCGCAGCATTCGGTCGGCAATTTTTACACAACATCAGGTGTTGCCGAAGCCGGTCGCGGAGTCGTTGACCTAGAATCGTTGTGCGAGAACTGCGGCCACCTGCTGCACGGCAGCTGTCCCTGGGCGGCCGAAACGGGCCGTCAACCCCGTGTCCACCCCTTTTCCTGCCCTCCACCGGGGGCTGAGGGCGGCAGACCGTGTTTCCCAGGGGGAAACGGGTCAGGCGGGAAAAAGGCCGGCCATCTGAAGGGCGTTGGCTTCGCCTCTGAGTCATCCAAAGGAAATTGACTGGCGATGCACTGTGTTTGCTCGCTGCGCAGCTTTCGCGGCCGCTGCTTCTGTTTTGCAAAGTGCTCGTTACAATTTCGTGTTTCGTATGTGGTCGGATGATTTCAATCGAGTTTCTGGAAACGCATTCAAACAGGAGACAGGAAAGCGTCGTGGTTTTATGGAGGAAGTTTTCAATTCCGATTAAAGTTGAGTTTTTTTTATCACACTGAATATAAACAGACGGTCTGACTGAGCTACATAAATAAGTTGTTGAAAGGGAACAACGAGAAGAATTTTCATATTTTGTCGTTTGATTTTATTTATTTCTTTCTTTATTGTGGGGCAGAATCATTTTATTTAAAAAAAAATGTATTTAATTGATTCTTTTTCTGAATAGTTGCTCAATTTGTTTCATCGTTTAAAACACAAAATTAAGAAGAGACTTAAATTATAATACTTCTAACCTCCAGAAATGCAGAACTGAATTTGGCTTGCATTGTTTCCCTCCCTTAACTAAACACAAAGACCCTCCTTTTTTATAAAAATTTCTGAATCATTTTATCAGTTGTGATTTGTTCAATACATAATCCTAAAATTCTCTACTTCAAATCTCCTACACTAAAGGATTGGCAATCCTCTCAAAATTGAGATCTGTTTCCTTGCGAACAACAAACGAGCCAGCTAATAAATCTGTTCGCTGGGAAAGAAAGAGGAGAAAGTTCGGCTGCGCACTCCGACCAAATAAACTAAGTTACGTGTGTGCGCGATGTTCCTTTCTGCGTTGCGAAAGACCATTTGGCTCGCATTCGGCACGATTTGCATGATTTTCTAGACATGCTAGCTTATGCAACTGCGACAAGCCGATTCTCGGAGAATTCTCGCCGGCCACAAGCACCTGGACGGCTTCGTGAGACCCATGTTCTGCAGAAAAAAATCATTTGAGCCGTGTGCAACCTGCGAAGCGAGAAATTTGTTTAAGAAAGCTTGAAACTTGAGCCGTGTGAGTGAGTGACCATGTGCGAAATATTTTTAATTTTTTAGCGACAACGTTAAGAGCAAAATAACTTGGAACATTAAATAAGCATGAACAAACTTAATGATTTAAATTTATCAAGTCTGCCCAAGTATATTTATCGAGACTGCAGCTAAATCATTTGCCGAAATAAATTGAATATAATAGAATGACTGATGATGTTGATGGAAGGGAAATCTGGCGTCATGTTATAAAACGAGAGGTCAGCGAAGAGAGCAGCTAGTAAACAGTGACTTCATCAATATTCAGGAAGGCAAAGATGGGCATCTGGGGCCCTGGAGTTGCTATTTAATTTCTGGCATAATTAACAAAGCTAACAAAGGCAAAACCAAAAAGATAACAACACGATAATGGTTTAAGAGGAATTTATGTTTCCAAATCCAAAACTTAAAAAACCTTTAGGCCGATGCGCTATCCTTTTTTTAGAGACTGAAGTTCAGGTGAAGCGTTAAAAATTCGGGGTTTTGAAATGTCTCTTCTAGAAATCGGATTTTATTTCATAAGTTTCCCCGTCAAAAAGGTATACAAGTTTGAATAGCTCTCGTTGAGAGGAATTTTAATCTCCATTAAATGGTCAAGCTTAAAACGTGAATTGTTATCGTTTATCGTAACTCCTATTCATTTGAACCTTGTATCAATTCCGCTTAAAATTCTTTACCCTTGCTATGATGATGCCATCTGTTCACTGACCTTTCTCTTTGTCTAGCTCACGTTTTTCTTACTACTTCATTCTTTGCCCCTGCAGCCTGATAATTATACGGTCCTACATTATTTTAAAATCCAACACTCTCTCCTGCTTTGAAAATAGGGTTCGCTTGTCATTTTAGTTTTTTTATGCAATAGAAATATCCAAGAAGATCAGATTACTCTTTTGAATTCGCTAATGGATTAGTTTCGCTTAGTCACTCGACTTTTCCCCGGCGGCGGCGGTGGCGGTTGCATTTCGGCGAACCTCCCCCTCGGCTCGTCAGACGAAATTCGCAATATGTGACTAACCCTGCAGCCGAGCGGAAGGGAAACCCCCTGAATCGCCCCTTGGGCCGGCAGCGTGCGCGCACGGAGCGAAAATCTCTGGCTGGCAGCTGCCGAGTACATGCTCTCGGTACATACCCTCATTACCCGTTTGCCGTCCGCTCGACGGTGAATTATTGAAAGAAAACGGGAAAAACGGCGGGGGGATTTTTATTAAAAGTGCGGCAATGAAGACGCACGTCACTCCTAAAGTGGATTTCTATCGCGTTTATTTTTTTCTGCTGCTGCGCCGGCAGGATGAGAATAATTGCACTACATGCCCATGTACGCTGCACGCGCGTTGCCTGTACATACGCGCATGTAAATCGAGTCCTTGTTGCAGCCCGCGCGTGAGTCATCCACTCGACAAGGCGTCCTCTCATTTTGATGGATCGAGCTCGCAGCTCTCCAAATGCAGTCGCAACCTCATTTTTCTCTCTCGAGATAACCATTCACGGTTTCAATTACGAGGGAATTACGGGAAAAATTATGGCTGCGCCTTTCTGGTTGATAAGTAAGCTCGCTTTGGGTGTCGTTTCGCGATAAAGGAAGGTGTGTTTCCCACTTTGGCCGGTTTAAACGACGGACCCAAATACGTTGAAAAGTTGATGATTTGAGTAAATGGAACGTTATTTGAATATTCCTGGTAAACAACTAGAAATTATTTAATCATCAGCAGTTTAGATTATATTGATCATCAAGTGTCTATAAATTGATTTTAAAGTGAACAGATACTGCCGTTAAGTTCAGAAGGAAAGAAATCTGTGATGGTGATGGTTGTGCAATCAAAGTGTTTCTCTCTTTTACACCTTTCTTGGAAATAAAATTCTGGTTGTAAAGCGTTAAAATTGTTTTGAAGGCAGTGAGCTCTACATTTTTTTTATTTCGATATCACATAAGTTACAGTTTAAAAAATAGTTTACAGTCATTTTAGTTGGTTTAAAGCATGACACATACAATTTGGAGTGGCATTGAAATGTGTGACAAATACAATTAAGCTTAAAGAAGCAATCGAACTAGAAGGAATTTCTTCGTCGAACTGAAAAGAATTTGTTATGAAACCAAGAAAATCCGTAACAAAATTTCATCTCTGCCTTTTTATCCAATGCACGTAGTCAATTAAACAGTAGACGATTTGCAGCACGAAATAATATTTAAGCAGCTCTAATGATGTCTAAAAACAATGCTTAGGCTCATGAATGAAAGAACGTGGGTGGTCGATCACGTCCTATGCAATCTCTCGAATTTCTCTTGCCAGCGAAAAGCGAGCCTTGTGTAATTCGCTCGTTCATCTCACAAAGTGCATACAAAAGACAAAAAGCAGGCCTCTCTCATTCATCTCTCCTCAGTCTGATTGCGGTCTTTTGCCACTGCGGCGAATCGCCAAATGAAAAGAGCGTCTGCCGTCTCAATTCTCCCCGCCGCTGGTTTTTTCCTCCTTTTCTACAATGTCCTTGTGCGAGTGTGTAAAACATACACATGTGTTTGGTGCTGGCTGCGAAAGGAAGAAAGAAAGCTGCGCGAATTTGAGGTGACCCGGCGCATAGCTGCCGCGTGACCTCATCGGTGCCCATTTCGTGCAGCTGCGGCGCCGAATCCTCTATGCAAATCACGCACTCACTCGCGGACGGACGGAGGACGAACACCCAATTCGATTTGTCTGGCCGTGAAGGTGGCTTTATCTGCAAGTGCGTCTCAACTTCTCAACAGCTTCCGCGTTTTCTCGCTCACTGATGCAATCGGCGCAAGCGAATCCTTCATATGCGCAGTAGCTTATCCTTGATCCGTGATAAAACTTGCAAAGACAGAATAAAAAAAATATATATTTAAAAAAATCCTTGGCCCAAGAGCAGTTAATTGCTTCTTCATAATGAAATTAATGGGAAATTGCTATTGAACGATTTAAATATTAATTCTAAATTTATTCTTAAGCCAAAAGCAATTTATTATGCTACTCAATCCTACCAAAATATTATTCAAAACTGGAAAAAGCATTGTTTGTAATTAAAATTGGGTAGTAAATTTTGATTTAAATTAAAACATGCAAACATCCTTATACAGTTCACTCGAAAAATTATAAATAACATTAAATTAATACCCAAAAGGATTTTACGGATAAATCAAAGACAATATACAGGCAAAGCGTTTGCATCCTGTCTGGAAAAGGGCGATAAAATTTGCACTAATTAGCACCAATCTGCGATTTTAACTCGCCACTAGGGATAACACCTCGGCGCTAACTGGAATTTCCGGTGCGTTCTCTTGCCTCCCATCGAAGCGCCGCGATGCAACGGGCTGAGGGTAAACGAAGCCAGATGAGAAGCAATTAAAAGGCCTCTCGAGTAAGAAGGGAGCTCTTACATTTATTAGATAATGACCGGGCTTTTATGTTTCTCTGTCTCGCGGGCAGGGAGAGTAGTGCTCTTAATTAAGAAGAGAAGTGAAATGCGTCTGGTGTTTTAATTTTGGCTGGCGTCAACGATGACGTGTGGGAACCAAGGAAAAAAGCCACCCCTTTCCAGCGACATGTGGCAGAGCACAATTACACAACGCGCATCGCGTCTTCTCTCCCTTTCCCCGCCACGCTGCGAAACTTTGTTGGCCACATGCGCGATAGTCGTCTTTTGGCCACACTCCAGTCGCATAAATTTGCGATGAAAGGAAAAGAAGGAGACTCTATAAAAACACTAAAACGCGTGTCTCAAAGGAGTAATATTGGCTCTGCTTTTTATATAGCCCTATTCAATACCCTTTGCGGGGTATATATTAAAAAGACACCTTATTTGACGCTAAGAAACTAGAAAGTTATTGAAAGTTAATTTCTTAAAGCTTCATTTTAAATAGAATTAACTTTTTCACGTACTTGTGATTTTTCTGGCAACACATTTACTCCGAACTGGGCAGATCTGGGAATTTCCTAAATATTCCAGCTGTCGCCTAGAGTGTTGTTTTACTTGTTGCTTTTTCTAATGAGACTGTTCGGGTGCATTGACAGCAGGAAAAAAAGCACGTAATTTTTCATATCTTGAGTGAATATGTGTCAGCGACAGATAAAATTGATATTCGCGGCAGTGAGTGAGAACAATGGAAAGGGCAGATAATTCAAATATTGGCAGATAATTCCTTTGTTTTATCGACGGGCTCGCGTACTCAGGTCAGAGAACTTATTGTGGCCTCGAAATGAGTGAATTCCACACGATGTATTCAAATTTTGGTGCGCCAGCTGACAGAGCCGCCCAGTTTCCTCCTTTTGTGCGCGCACAACTGGATCACGGAGGCGTTTGTGAGCCACAAACGCAGCCAGCCGCGGAAAATCCATTAATTTTTGCCTCTGTAATAGTTTAATTATCAGCAGACTTTTTGCTCATGTTTGCCGATGTAATATTAACCGAGAGATACGCACTTGGTGTTGCGTGGAGAGGTAACTGTTTCCTAATCCGCCATTTGAGCTGCAGTTCGTCACGTTCACTTGCGTTTTATGGCAGGAAAAGTGAATAAATTTAATTATCAGGCAAGCAACACAAGGATAAAAATTGAGTGGAAACCATTATTAATTCACCCAGCGTTATATTAAAACTGTATTTTGACAGGCTAGAAGGATACTAATATACACTTACTTTCAATTAAAGTCAGATTTTAATTTTAGATTTGAGGGTTATAAGATAAGACAGTCAAAAGAAGCAAATAATATGTGTAGAGCAGGAAATAGAAGGGCTTGAAAGGTATTGTTTTTATCATATGATGTCAAATTTCCCTTATTGATATATTTTACTTTAAACCTCTTAAAAACTGATTTTTTTCTTACAAGGTTTTTAAAAGTTTATCAAACGAATCTTTCCTTTTTTAAACTGTCGTGTTAAAAGAGAATCGCTCATAAAATTTTGATATAGAAATATACAGCTGACTGAAGAAGGAACTGATAATTTTTAGCGTAATAAAGACGTTAACTTCAAGGAATATGTCCGGAACGTCCGGAATTTCAATTCAACGTAAAGCAAATAACCTCGTTAGTAATTTTCAGTACAGTTATATATTTAGAACTTACAGAAAAATTGAATTATATTGCTGTCATTCTGATTTCTTCTTTATTTGTGTCTTTAAAATTGAATGCTATTTATTTTCGCCATCTCTTCTTGAAAACGATCCTGGTAATGCACGGGGGGTCGCTTTGCTTGTACATGCCACCTTGTTTCGGGTGCATTGCGCCCGGTTTTAGGGTTCGTGCACTCGTGCCCGCATCATCCTTCACACACGCTTCACACACGGTGCAATTAGCTCGTCTGCTCGGCTGCTAATTTATTGCCGAGAAAAATTGAACGGAAACGCGACGTGCGCGCAATAAATCTGCAATAGGCGGCGCGTTTGTGCGCAACAAAACACACGCGGCGGCACAAACGTACGACGTGCCGAATCTATTAAAAATGCAAATATCCGGCCGGAATTACTTAATTAATTGGCCGACGCGCTCTGCTTGCACGCTGCCTGAGCCTTGAACTCGATCTTGTCGGTGCGCAGGAGGTTTTTGAAAGTCGGAAAAATGAGATTCTTTCTTGTGAGGCGCAGAACAGGAATACCCTGTTTGTGAAACAGCTGCGGCAAATGACCGCCTTGTTTCCATCTTTGTAATAAAACAAACACTTACTTCGGAGGCAATAAAATAATTTGTTTTAAGAACATTAGATTCACTACTTTAAAAAGTGGTGCTAAAAGTAATCCAATTATTCGTTTCTTGATCTTTTTGATATTTTTTTCTGTTCCATTAGACAATTTCCAACTCCGTCTAAGAATTTTCTTTTTATTCAACAAAAATTCACAATAATTTGTACCTGCTGACAATTTAAATTTAATTTTCACTCCTAACAAACGCTTGCTCCCGAAACCTTGTTGCTCATGAGGCAGCAAAAAATTTAATCCGAATAAACGAGCTTTTCCAGTTGAGCGAAGATCATGAAATTTATTCCGTATTCATCAATCCGGTAAATCCAAATGGCGGTTGAGGTATTCTGAATTTCAACTTGAGCTGAGAATTGAGAAACGAACCGCCGATCGCTGCAGTGATTATCAATCAGTGTCCTTCTTGCGAGTGAGTCGTGAGCACTCGTCGAGTGCAAATTGCTCGCGTCAGCATTCGGCACAATCAGTCTGGCACACTCGCACGCGGGGCAAACTTCCTGTCGAGTGGAAAAAAACGAGACGGATCGAGGATTGGAAAAACATCCAGTTAGCATGCAGGAGAAATAAATGATCGGCGTAATTGCCGGCCGGCGCATTCGCGCTCCGCCGACTTTTCTGCTGCGTCTGGTGCACGAGCGGAATTTCAAACATGAGTGAGAGAGAGAGGCAACGAACTAAAATGCGCCGTTTCCTTCCGCCCGTGCTGTGCGTCCGATTGACAAAAGCTCGAGGGAAGTCGAGCCGCGCGGCATGGCAATGAGAAAGAATGAAAGAAATTAACGACCTTTGCTAGAGAGTTTGCCGAAGTGAGGCACGTTGACTCACTCGCCGCGGCCGCGCGTTGTGCCTATTATGGGCAGAAATTGTGCCAAGTGAGAGTCGGCCGGCGCACACCTGGCGCGTCCAGAAGGCGCCACCCGGCACGTCGCACCCTCCTCCTCGCGGGGTGCAGCCTCCTACACTTCCCAGAATCGGTTTTCTCGAAATGCACGGTGTCAAAGGGCCAAACCTGAGCGGACTGGCTTTTACGTCTTAATTACTTCTCTCGTTAACCCGAAAACACTTGGAAGACGTATTTTGCTGTGATGACCTTGCGGAGAAATTGGCTAGCTGGCACTTGTGGGGAGAAAATCTAAACTCCATACATTAGTTTTTTTACACGTCGACTGCCTAGTGATTGATAAAGGACAATAAAATAATATCTTGTAGACTTTCATGAGTCGGTTATTGAGTTGGCAAAACCTGCTGTTGTGGCCGTCGAAAGTAAAAAGAAGCATTTCAAATGTCGCAGAAGCGCTTAGATAAGCCCTTTTGCAAAAGGATTTTTGCTTCCGTGTTTCATAATTTTATGACTGACAACTGAAGGACGAAAAATGTGTGCAAACCTAAATAGTATAATGGAGGTGCTCGTTGTTTCCATTTTTTTTCTGACTTTTTGCTCTAAAGACAAAATAATGCTGGTGCGGAGTTCTGGATTATTTATTTTTAATTTAAACTAGGTTTCCAAAGGCAAAAAGTTTGCGTAAAATCAAAATTTCCCATTATTACAAGAGAAAATTAACTAATGCAAATTTTGCTTTTTATTTGGTGAGCTGTGCCTGCTGATTCTCGGAAAAAATACCACATTATTATCATCTTGCTAGTGGTAAATAATTATTATAACCAACCACTGATGATTTTAACTTAGTTTTCCTCATTTCCAGGTAAATCCCGTAAAATCTTAATTTTTGATATTATTTTCCGTTACACCCACCTTGGTTAGTATATGAATCGTCCAAACCGGTGAACACGAGTGCCTAATGAGAATGGCGATATATTTGGCCAAAAAGAGAAAGTCCCTAAGTGCCAAATCCCACTTCATATCATATCTGAAAGGAAAAATTGAAATTATAGCAAAAGCGTTTCAAATTGAGTAAAAGTTAATCAAAATCCCAACTATTCCACTTTTAATGTCACTCCACTATCCTATACTTCGGTAACAAATGAAATTTTGACTTTTTAGCCAGCAACATTTTAAGTCTGGGATTTCCAATTTAAACTCGGCCCATTATATTTCCTTGCTGTTTATATTTAGAATGACGCCTCTGGACGCGATTCTTGTCCTCGGAGTGCATAATTTTTCAAAGGACGAGCGTAAAAAGTGACGAAAGCAAAACAAATTTATTTTAGGCCCGTGTGTCGCGAGTGAGTGTGTGTGTATGTGCATAACAACACACCACCCTTTTGGCGATAAGCCCTGGGTGCGAGCGCTAGCAGGCCAGGCAGCGCAATTTATTTTATCGCGCGCGTGTCTATTTGCAGGATTAAAGTGTGGGCTGCTCCAGATTTATATTCATTCGCTGCTCTCGCGCTAGCACAGGCCGACCTCATCTTCTCATTCTTCGCCACGGCGCGCTTTATTATTACAATTCGGCGCAACGACCGCGCTCACTTTTTCTCTTTCGATGAATGCTACGTGATGCACGGCGCCGCGCTCTTTGTCGTTGCTCCAATCAGCCGAATGTGGCGCACGACCACTCAATTTGCAGCCTATTCTCTTTGAACAGCGAAAACTAAGTTATTGGACGCACTGCTATCATCAAATTGCAGAGACGTTTGAAACGCTTGAGCCTAAAAATTATAGGTCATTCGTGAAGCAGATGACACAGAGCAACAGCTGTTTGCTGACGGCTGCATTAACAAACTTGAAAGAGGACTCGGGCTGTGAAAAATCATATTTTGTCTCGGCGTCGAGCTGATGATTAGGACTTTAGAAAAGGGCTTAAAAGATCAAGCGTAGTAGTGTATTGTTATCGAAAATCAACTAGTGGCAGCCATAAAACCGATTATTTCTTTGCTCTAACGTTAATCCCAAATCTCCCAGTCGTTTTTTCTTTGAACGGCTGCGCGGCTCAAGTTTTGCTTCAATCCGTGTGCTCGATTTAGCTCTTGATCCAATATTTCACCGCTCACGCCAAGATTGCCGAGCCTCCGCCGCAGACTTGAAACAAGTTGCATTTCGGTGGAATCGCGGCTGAAAAAATGCAAATTTCATCGGCTGCGATGAAGGTCACGCCGCGCACAGCCGAATCTAGAGTAATGAAGCCGCGTGCACGGTGGGTGCTGAGAATTTGCGCGAGATGCGAGTGCAGCCGCTTCCCACGCGAATAACAAAGCCCGGCCAATGCGACAAGAAAAGGCTCAAGTGCGATGAGATTATTCATTGCTCTCCCGCCGCATTTCGCATTTCTCGTCGACGTCGGCTAACGGGCCACGACAAGCTTCCTTTTTCACTCGCTCTTCCTCCCATGCACTCCTTCCTCAAATAGGCATCTTTGCCAACGTCTTTTCAAACATCGTCCATGTGTGCTGTCGATTTTCTTTTTTGCTCCTGTCCGCCCTATTCAGGCGTCGGACATCATGCTTTTTACTGCTCGCCGAAATTTCGTTTCGCCGGGTTATGACCCGTTTTTCAGCGGTGTTTGCGTGAAATCGCCTTCCGTTATGCCTGAAGCAACGTTATTTTTACTTTCTGCCGAGTGAATAAAACTCAAAACCGATATCCCCCAGAACAAAACCCCCGAAATCGATAACTGTCAGGCTCCGCTCCAGCTGTGCCAACAATAAACGCGCAGAAAATAGAGTAACTCAGGATCTAAAAATAGTCGGCGCACTATGGAAGTCGACACCGGCAGCACGCGTACATCCAGCTTTTGCTTATGAACTCGGCACGACAATGCTTATGAAAGAGCCAAAGACACAATGTGGTATGTGGTAGCATTATATCATTTTTATTCTTAAATCCCAAATTTTGTGTTGGACATATTCTCATTCCATTCCAACTTGAGATATATTTTCCGACCTGAAATCTTAAAAAAAAAATACCGGGCTAGTCTGTATTCCATAAAATTCTTCATTTTTACAAATAATTGTTTATTCACCAGATCCGCCTACACTAAAATATGTATTTTTTATTGAAGCCTTGAAAGATTACACCTTATTATGGCAATTATTTCTAAACTACTCCCCACCTATATATGGATGCATTGTTTACATCCACACAATGAAATGATTCTCAACTGCTTGCCCAAAACATTCTAGAACAGCATCCAAAATGGCTTTGCTTCCTGTCCTGGCGACAGACGTGCTGACGGTACACCTGCTCCGTCATCCCGTAATTTCAGACTCGGAATTATTTTCCTGGATCGGTGTGTGTATTTTCGAGCTTGGCACAGGAATTAAAAGCAAGGCTGTAACTCGAACGCGCATTGGTCTGTGGTGTGGTTCGTGCATCCATCAAAGTGTCAGCCAGTTTTCGGTTTTGCGGCAGTGCGCGCGCGTGTCGCCGCGGTAACTAGACCGGCTGAAATATTGGATAGAGATTCGCGGTGGAGGCAATGACCGGGCGATAAAATTCGCTACTGTGGAAAATCCGAACACACTGCGAACGATTTTTCGTCCAATACGTGGCAAAGAGCAGATGATAGTTAAACGATGATAAAATATAAACCGAAGTTTTTCATTTCATTTAAATAATGAAAATGATTTTCCGATGGCTTCCCTCATAGACCAACATGCAAGGAATGGAACAATTAGTAAAAGAAAGCATAATATCACACGCTCTCCTAATGTATTCAGCCCCGTAGGCCTCATTAGCAGTACTCAACCTCCAAAACAAAATTCATCAAGCGTTCGCCTGCATTCATCGTCTCTGACTGAGTGCTAACGAAAAGAGTAACGAAAGAAAACCCCGCAACTCGAATCTCCCTGTGATAGCCAAAAATTCCTTCCTTACACATTTGAGCTATTTTCAAACAGCGAAAAACTGCTCTTATCATCACTAAAAAATTCTTGAGGGCTGGAAAATATAAATTTCGTGCACCTTTTTAGTAAATTTCATTTTAGAAATTGTTGTTTTGTTGCAGATATGTCTGACGCCCCTCTGAGCCCGACCTTGAAGGAACTGCCCAAGGTGTCTCCCGACCTGAAGTCTGAGCTGCAGGACTTCAACACGGAAAAGCTGAAGAACGCCGAGACCAACGAGAAGAACGTGCTGCCCACAGCCGAAGGTGACCGCGCCAGCTTCATTATTTTTCAGTCGTATTTCGCGCTAGCGCCATAATTGGCGAGCCAGAGATTATTTGAAATATGTACCGGTGCGCCATCATGAACCGACGGAATGCGGCCCGTTCAACCTGGTGTGCACACTTTTTACACACCACACATACACACGTTCTGTTTTCGTAGTTTGTAGTTTTTCACGCATTTTAAGCTAGACCGATTCACCGTTTCTTTTTTTATGGTTTTGTATGTAGTCATATTTTTATTTCGTTTCCGTTTATTTTGGTAAGATGTGGCCCAGGAAAGAACCCACCAGGATCTGATCAAGGGCGTGGAAGACTTTGACACGAAAAAGCTGAAACACACCAACACTGTTGAAAAGATTTGCTTGCCAGACAAGGAAGGTGCGTATCTTGCACGCTTTGTAGAACAATTTGATCGTGGAGTCGTTGAGCTTATGTTTTATTTTTCGTGATTGCATGATTCTCATTTTGATAACACGCATGCTCTTTTGTTTCGTTGCGCACCTCAGTTGTCGAGCAAGAAAGGGTGCACCACAACCTGTTGAAGGGCGTCGAGGGCTTCGACAAGGACTCGATGAAGCACACTGAGACCAACGAGAAGAACCCCCTCCCCGACCCAGAAGGTTTGCAATTAATGTTGTTTTCCCGCATTGATAATTAAAGACGATTTCAGAGTGAACTAATCTAGTGTTCCTTGTTGTACGAGATTTTAATTTGCTTCATTTCCCTACTTTAGCTATCGAGCTGGAGAAGGGGCAGCAGCAGTTGATCGCCGGTATCGAGAACTTTGATGCCAAGAGCTTGAAGCCCACGGAAACCCAGGAGAAGAACCCGCTCCCCACCAAGGAAGGTGAGAATTGATAGTTTCCGAACCGGAAGTCATGACACCTAACTTTGCACGTCGCTTGCAGTGATCGAGGCGGAGAAGTCGGCTTGAGTCGTGTAATCCTTTCAGCCCGCACCGTCACCGCCACTTCCCCGCGAGCAAGTCAACGACGCCAACAACTACTGTTCTCTGCGAGATGCTGAACTACTAACCCATTCTCTCTTTTCTACTTCTTGTAAAATTATTATTAAATTACATGGATAATTATTGTGTCTCCTTATATTTTACGTGGAATAGTAAGCAGGAATTTTTGTTACAAGTCAATTTACGCGTTCTGCATGCGTCCAAAAAGCCAAGGGTCCGTTGGCAGGATTGCTGCCATGCTGTGGGTCTGTTCAGTATAGATGTATTGTGTTGCGCAAAAGCCTACTTTGTAACCGCAGGCCGAAGAGCACAGCAAAGACATTCCTCGGTCCACTCACCATTGTGCACCTTCGGCCGGCTTTTTTGTACCAATCAAAGTTTTCTCACGTGCGAACCACCCTGTGGTTGTATTTTTTCAACAAAGTTTGATGCTTTTCCAACGCAAACGATCGAAGTGCTTATTTTGTAAAAAACCCTCGGTGAAATTTAGAAATAAAGATGCAGAATTCAAAAATGTGAATGACGTGGCTGTTTTATTTTTGTTCAGCTGGCATAACCACTTTGCGGCAACGCAGGAAGTGAGATAACAATTTATCAGCAGAAACTGAAAACAATAGGCACCGACCACCGTGGTTATGCAGGACAAGGGAGACGAATGAAGAGCAAAGCAAATAATTTTCATGCTTTTATTTTTACAAGAGTAGAACAGATCTTAAACTTTAAAACAGAGATTAAAATACAAGGGGAAGGGGGCAGTTGTTTTCCATCAATGATACCAGAATTTTTTCAAGTTACTTATTACCATCCAAAACAATTTCCCATCAATTTTTGGCAGAAAGGCGCAGAAGACAGTTTACAAGCATCATCATTATTATCTTCCATGTTCTCGGAAATGGATGGTCCATTATTCGGTTTTCAACAAAAATAACCATCCGCAAGACTAAAATACCCACGATTTTGTGCTGATATATATTTTCGATTATTACTCCCACGTTATTTTTCCTTTCTTGCTCACTACGCTCCCAAGAAGCAAAACAAAAACGTCTTAAACGATAGAAAATCATCGCTTTTGATTTTCCTTAAACGATACCCAGAACGCCCCTCTTATCTCAAATGCGTATTGATTTTCTATTTTCACTGCCAAAAATGCACGACCGCACTTCCGGTGCTTTCAACGAGACCGTATTTCCACAGATAAAACTTAAACATGCTCAAAAATGCATCCAATTTCATCGGAAATAGTTGTTAATAATATTCAGTAATTACATTAGTTCATAATAATAATCATAATTACACTGACTTGCTTTGAGACGCTTCAGCAGTCTCTTAACTTTCGCCTTCAGTGTATAACTTCCGAGAGAAATGCCAAACATGAACAGAAAACTGATATCATTCGAACATCACTTTGTGTGTTTACCTGTAGCAGTAAGCGGTTATACATTTTTTTCTTTTAAAGCTCGTGGGCGAGAGAAAAATATATTATTATATGCGTGTGTATTGATAGCAAATTATTTATCGTGATCAAGAAAGCGGTACGATTACTCTTAACTAAACGGCGCGGAAACCAAAACCGGGGGGTTGCTTCCATTGGCGTTGGGTTACAAAATTAGAAGCTTCGAGTGGCTCGATAGTCAGCGGTCCCGCCCGGTCCGACTTTGGAAAAGACAGACACGAAAGAAAGTCGAGGAAAAGAGATGGGTGAGCAGCGCAAATTTCCTTTACTGCGTGAAAGACGTCAAAATTGCTCATCAGTTGCGAGTAGTCCGATTGGTCCAGTGGGTTTGCGATGCAAATTTTGTACATCCGAAGTCACTCGTCGGCAAAAACTATAGCAGACGGATTCGAATTCTTTCCAAACTCGGCGCGGCGGGACCACAAAGCTATTACTGCGAATTAGGAAGTTGTCCGATTCTCATTCATCAGAGGGGTGACACACACTTATGTTACACATTCATTAAAAGAGTTGGATGACAATATATTCTCGATTTCTGTCTGCTTTAAATATTAATAGTCGATTCTTGCTAATTTGATTTTAGTTTTTGTTGTGTTGTGTGGGGGGAGGCAAGTTCGCTGCGCCGATCGGCGCCGGCCCGCCACGCTGGCACTGCCGCTGCGGCCAAAATCACAGAAAGCGTCAATGTCTTTGGCACTCGAGGGCCAGCGGCTGGGCCGGCCGTCTGCGGGCGACTCGCGGGGAAAAACGCAACCCGGCCGACAGTGGTTCTCTCTTCTTAATCTTGATCTGCAGCGGTTGTTACAGTGAGGAGTAAGAGACGATGGCAGTAGTACATAGCAGTAGAATTTTTATACCGAAATACTATAAAAGGACACGAGCCGGGCGACAGAAAATCGGTCCTCGGGAAACAAGCAAACACGGGGGGCGGTCCATCAGCGTTTAACCAAAAACGTATCACCAGATTGCGCAGCCGGCAGCACAAAACCAACAACACCGATCCGACAGGGTGGGCAGGGGGTCAGGGAAAGAGGGGGTGGGGGAGACTCGATTTGTGCCTGCAGTGAGTTTGACAGAGTAGTTTGTTTGTGTGTGAGTTCGGAAAAGTCTTTCATTATGCGGGAAGGACGAACGGTCGTCGTTGATCCTTTTGCAGTTGGTTTTCCCTCGTTTCGAAAATTATTAGTCAGGGCGTGGGGCGTGATTAGAGCAGGATGCAGTGAGTCTTCTTTCTCAGTTTTTGCTTCTTCTCAGGGGATTTCTTGTTGATTTGCCGAACAAGATCGTAGAATATCTGAAAACACGATTGAAATTAGAAAAAATTGCTTTCAGAGACAAGAATAGGTTGTTAAACTTGTCATCATTATATCTGAAGAAAATTTTTCTGTACAATTTTTTTATCGCTCCATGCGTTATCAAAGTTGAAGTGCAAACATAAAAAATTTTAAAGCGGAAAGAGTTATAAATTGGTCGTGACATATCAAAAATGGGGTCAGTAATATTTGTTACAGAAAATGAGCACAGGCCGTTTAATCTTCAACTAGGCTGAAATTAAAAGATGACTGGCTTCAAATAGATGATCTGCATCTGCAGATTAAATGCATGAATAACCATTCGAAAAATTAAAAGTTTTAGATTTACTTGATAATTTCTTATCATATGATATCAGATGGCCCACACATTTTGATTCATCATGACTCATGACAAAGATTTTGACCCGTTTTAGTCATTTACATGCTATAAGGAAGGATTGTCTGATGTCTCTTGTTATTAGCCCTTAAAAATATGATTAAGAGCTCTTTTAACAGTGCAGTAAAACTACAAAGCTAAAGCTTAACACCACTAGATTACACAAAATCTGCATGGTGGAGATTTACCAATTCGATCAGATTCGATAAAAATTATATTATCCTATTGAGTCACTAACTCAGTGATCCATTTAGATTATTTGTGGTCAGATGTCACTGCATCATGTCAAAAACAATCGACTCAAATTTTTACAGTGAAAGCCACAGGTGTGCAGAGTTAAATTGGATATGAATGGGCTGCCACAAGAGAAACCATGTCGACGTTGACACTTACATCATTTACATTGATTTTGGCTTTGGCTGAGGTTTCCATGAAGGCGCAGTTGAAGTTGCGCGCGAGGCTGATGCCCTGATCCTTGCCCACGACACGCTCGTCCTCGAGGTCGCACTTGTTGCCCACGAGCACCATGGGCACCTCCTCAGTGTCCTTGACCCTGAGGATCTGCTCGCGTAAATCCTGCAGGTCGTTGAACGTCGACTGCGCCGTTATCGAGTAGACCAACACAAAACCCTGGCCGTTCTTCATATACAGATCCCGCATGGCAGTGAATTGTTCCTGAAAGTCGAGAGAGAATTATTTCACCACTGCCACGCAACCTTTCTCTACTGGGTAAACCGTCTCAAGTTTTTGTGCAACGAAATATTGTTAAGACATTATTTCTAGGATATTCTTTTAACTATTAAGATTGGTTTTCTCCAAATTAATGAGCAACGCAAACACAAAGGTCAAGGGTCGGTGGATTAATTGGTTCATCGTTCAACTGTATTGATTAGCTGAATACCAGTGTGGCAAAAACCTGTAAGTTTTTAGAAGAGAGTAGTGTACTGCTTTTTATTAGTCAATATCTTGCAGACAGTATTTACGCTTCAGTGTATAGTAATTTGTAAGTTATTAGCCATGACCTTGGTTCAAGCTATGGGTAGAAAAAGCTTCTGCCAAAATTGTGGGCAGGTATACATAAAATATATAACTCTTCAACGCAGCAGATTTTTCCACCGTAGAACTGCTAATATGGTTTATTTGCTGGAAATCGAACATTTATTTTAGCGCAAGCCGTTAAAACGAGGCGAAAAAGAGGTGATAAGAAAATGCAACCGTGCAAATCAACCCCAATATGAATCTGCCAGTAATATTCGATATAATTATCAGTTGGCGTGTCTGTTTGTATCTTAACGCTCCAAAAGAACGTGAATCCTAAGCGATTTGAGAAAATGCGTGGAATTTTCAGTTTGTTTGGGCATTCGAGAGCAAGAAGTAAGTACTTCTTTAAGTTCAGATCTTTAATTAAATACTAGCTAATTCTTAACTTGTTTTTCAAAGAGCAACGAGGAAAAATCAAGTCTGCTCTCCGCCAGTTGTGGTTAAATCGTCAGATAGATAGAAGCCGCAACTGGCTGCGTCGATTTAGGTTTACCGCGTATGAGACTTTAATCTGTAATTCAAAGAAATTGCGGATATCTTGTTTAGCGTTAACAAATTAAATGATAAAAAGCGTTGAGGAGTCACACAATACATGCCATTTCTTAACTCAAAAGTTGAGCAATTCTCAACGCACGTGTCGCTAATTTTAAGTACATCTAATTACGACAGTAACTTAATTATATATTTCTCATTTTTAAGTTAGCACATTTGAAAATAAAATATCAACGGCAACAAACGCAGTCAAATTTCCTCCACGTTGCGCTGAGTTGGTAGCGCGATAAAAGCTCTCTGGATACAATTTGTGAGCCAGCTGCATCTTATCTGCTAATGTGATTGTGTGGTACTCGTCTCTCGCGCTCTCCGCCAGCTCTCAATCAATCTGCCTAATGGCTGCGAAATCACTCGCCACTTGAAAATGAACACAAATGCCCCTTTTTTAATTGGCCAGCGCTTTGATCGATATTAATCCTGCATAATGACCCAAATCTCGGGGTAATAACTCGTCTTCTAGAAGCTTTTGTCAGATTTCAGTTTCATCTGCATGAAAAGGGGTTGCTTGTGCCTAATAGATAGAAACCGTGGCCATCGGTTAGACGAAAACACCTAATATTATTGTTTCCAGTTATTGTTATTGATGATTTTTAAATTTGTTATTTTCAGCTCTATAAAAGCTGATATTCTAGAATTTTGAAATAAATGTTGCTTTAATCACACCAATTTCACAACAACTATTTGCTTCACCTCCTAGAGGTATTTCTCATTCCCTTGTAATGTATTACACAATGGGAGGGTTGCGACAACGGCTTGAAAGGGGGATTTTATATTTTTTGGAGAAACTCACAGTGCCGGCAGTGTCGAGAATCTCGAGCATGCACTGCTGGCCGTCCACTTCGACCTGCTTGCGGTAGCTGTCCTCGATGGTTGGGTCGTACTTCTCGACAAAAATGCCCTGGACGAACTGGACGGTGAGGGCCGACTTGCCGACACCTCCGCTGCCCAAGACCACGATCTTGTACTCGCGCATTTTGGATCACTCGCTGCTACACTCGGCGGAACACTGCGCTGGACAACTCTGAAATGAACCAAATAAATGTTTTCATCATCGCTTCCTTGATAATGTGACGAAATATAATTTTTGGTCGACTCAAAATGGGCGGGGCTTTTGTCAGAGACGAGTAAAGAGGATCTGTTGGGAACAGGAAACTCATTATTCCATTCGTAATGCCGTTTCGAAAGTCGCGTGATAAGACGGGTCGAGTGACTAATGATGACCGCGACAGGCATGTCTCATTATGCAGGTGATCAACAAGTCCCGATTTTGTCAAATGTCAAGGTCATTCCGACAGGTGATCGCGCGCCTCGCTAGAGGTTTCGATTCGTGATTCAGCCTTCGGCAGGCCGAGTAAGACTGCCATTCGCATCGTCTGCAAGCCCGAATTGGAAAGAGTCATGCGATGAGTCGGAATCAGGAAAGCTTCCGCGATTTCCTCATTCCTTTTTTGCAAAGCGAGTCAAATAAGTAGAAGACAGGTGTGTGCATCACCTCGTAAGAATGCGGACCGCACCGAGGGGCGGTGAGGGCCGCCGCAGAGGCGCTCGGGGCCCCTCGGACTTCCGCCGGGGCCTAAATTGGGCGCTGATTAGGCCGACCCACTCCGCCCCCTGCGAGAGTGACACACACACACGCCTTCCTCCTCCGCCTCCCACCGGGACGGAATGCTAGCCGCGCGGGGGGCCACGGGGGCCCCCTGCGGTCGGCGGGCGCGGCCGGCTCTCACCTTCGATGGCCGACCGATGCTCGGGTGGCGAAAAGGGTGTCGGTGCTTGAGCGAGTTCAGGCGCTGCTGCTGCTCCTCCCCAGCAGGGCCATCGCCGCTTGTGTGTGTCGTGTGCCAACAACTGTGCTGCGTCGACACGGGGCCGACTCGTCCGCGTGCACGCCGCTGCGCCCGATACCCAAGGTGCTGCTTGCGTCGACTACGGCCGAATTCCAGGCGTCGACATGCAATATTCTCGCCCGCCGCGGCCGCAAATCTCTCGTCCTCGCTTTTGATACACCGTTATCTGGGGCGATGGCTGCTCAATTTCCGCCTGCGCATGCGCCCCACCCACTCTGCGAAACAATTGACGTCGCGTGAGAGTGTGACGCGGCAAAATGACGGCGTGCGCCCCGTTCGCGTTCGACCGCACAGCACACGCTCCCATTAACTGAACCGCAGACTGCTCTTCCCTATTGCGATTCCGGCGTTTATTAATATCTATCACTATCATTATTTGTCGACGTAATATCTACTTATTATATTTTTGATGGCTGTGCCGCTCCTTGAATAATTTTTTAACTGTCGTGTCGGCAGTTGGCGTTACAATTTACCCAATTGAAAATCTTTGGTGTACCTATAACTCTCATGTGCTCAATTCTCGACTTTTTCCCACGCACAATCTTTCCACTGCACTTTTCAAAAGTTAGCCGTTATTACTTGTTTCCTTTCATTGCAAATTAGTGAATCCGATCTGGCACGAAACAATAATCCAATGTTAACCAGAACAAAATGAAAAATATGAAAAATATAGTAAAAAAATCTTACTACCAAAAAAATGAAAAAAATAGTGTGATTTTGGGAGACCCCCACTGGAAAATATGAAATTATTAGTGTGGAAGGCTTATTTTTTCTCAATTTGGAGATTATATTAATCCTACATGAAAATTAAATCGTGTGATTAGTGTTTATATTATGGGTCAGATTTAGTATCCTATTTATACAAGCTTAATAATATTTTTAATCAAATAATGTTCAAAATAATTATTAATTTCCATGTCCAAAACAAAAAACAACTAAAAATAATTTTCGATCTCGTTTTATCTATGCCAGTATAAATTTTAAGAGTGAATTGTGCTAAGGTTCTATTTGACGTTGAATTGAAATGCCTGAGATAAAAATTGATTTTAAATGCTAATTTTGTGTGGGCTGTTTTGATTTTACAAGCCTGCCAAGCCAGTATACTCCTAGAGTGAAGTCATACAAAATCTGACATTTTCAAATAATGACAATATTTTTATTAAATGTTGGCTTCATGCTATACACGTGGATATTTAATTTTAGTAGAAAGCGGATAATATTTTTAAAGAATTCATACCAGACATACCAGAATAACTTGTTAGTAAAAAACTCTTTAAGGATTTTGAGGCAATCTTGGTGAAAATATATTTGCATAAGGAACTCTTAAAATACTTTGGACTTCCAGGTTTTATTAAACACAACAAAGTAATAAATATTGAAGAAAACTGCCCCCTGTATTACAAGATCAGTCCTCAAAAGTCATTCTTCCCACTCCATGATTTTTCATGTAGCGCCTATACGCTTTGTATTTTGCGCTTTCGGCAAGTTGTGCTTTCATTTCCTCTTCCTTCTCTTTTTGCCAGTCCTGTAAGACAACAGAAATCAGGTTAAAATTGGAAAAAAGCATGGGACCTAGGCAGAGTACCAAAAATTTGCTTCGTATCCAAAGTTCTCGCTTCAAATGCTGAGTTTTTTCACTGTCTTCAAGCGCCTTGCAGGGAGAAAAGCAATAATTAGTGTTAAACCTAATTTCAACTTTAGAAACATGTACCTCATATTGGTTTTCCCCCATTTTCATGTTCTTCCTAATGAGATACACTTTTTCAACAAGTCCATACGGCTCTTTTTTTATGTTGAATCTGTAGACCCAGATGGCGTACCACTTTCCATACTTCCAAATCGTGTACGGAAGAATGACGAGCTGCACCCACAAGATGTCCATGACACCCGGCTTGGCATAGCCGCCGCGGATATCCATGTTGCTCTCGAGCACACTGCGTATCACCGCTTCCTCCTCCTCTTTGATCTGCGCTTTCGACATTTTCCTAATGCTCTTCTTGTCAGTGTTGAAGAGACCCTCCTTCGTGGCAATGTCGATGGCCTTGTGTCGGTATTTGGGCACAGTCATAAAATATTTTATTGCTGACTCGTACCTGCGGTTCGATTTAAAATTCATGAGGCGAGACATTGTGGCTGCGTTTACCTCTGGTGGGCACTGAAATATTGAATGGCCGACACCACAGTGATGGTGACAGCGATGACTAGGCGGACGTCCACCTTTGGTGCCATCCGTCTACGGTAATATCGGTAATAGTGACTGTAGTACTCCTCAGGGTGGTCCAACATGTAATCATAGTCGGCTCGAGACTCACTATCTTTTAGAATTTCGTACCTAAGAGAAGAAAATGAATTTTAGAAAAATAAATACTTGACTTAGAACTACAAGTCTCCTTACGCAGTGGCGATTTCTTTGAATTTAATCTCTGCAGCAGCTTTTGCCTCTTGGGCTTTGTGCATATCAGGGTGATACTTCCTGGCAAGCTGCCTGTAAGCCTTGGAAATTTCGCTTTTGGTAGAATCTCTGGTGATGCCCAGCACTGCAATTTTTTTTAATTTATGCACTGGAAGCAAGGATATTTTAATTCCTTACCATCGTAGCAATTTTCCTTTCCACAGTAGAGTCCTTCGACCATTGCCGAGGCGCCGTCTATAGCTGCCAAAGCCAGAATCATCAGGGCAAACACGTGGCGCATCCCAGCCATCCTTCCGTCTGATGTGATGGCAAGGTTCAATGAGTATCGTGCACAGATCACATTTTTTGTGCAACATTTTCTCACCTGATTTGTCACAGCAGCTCAAAGATCAGTCATTCGACGACGATGTCAAAGGCAGGTCAAGTTCTAAACATTTCACTGCTTTTGATTTTGGACTTATAACTAAAAGCGTTGATAGCTAAATAAATTCCGGTTTGCCGCACAATCAGGTCTGTCTCTCGGCAAAAGCAAAACACGAAACCTGTACTGATCTTGTTGAGAACAACACCACCTGGGTCCTGGGTGACAGTGTGACACGTATATTTTTATCGGCGCATTATAGATGGCACTGCATGACCACGTTTCGGAGGCACATTCACGCTTTCTCGGCAGTGATTGGTTCTTTGTTCCTTTTCGTTTAAATTGTTGTCACTGGCGCCAACTCGGTCTTCTGCGCGATTGGCCCAAAAGTGAGGCAAGCACAAGCAGCAGTGAAGAGTGAACAGAACAGTGAAAGAGTGAACCCAAATAAATTAATCTGACGTGATGCACGTCTGAACCTGAATTGTTTGGTCTGATGCTTTTAGTTTAGTTCTTCACCGCTTCACCGTCATTCTTTTATATGTACATATTCGCATGAAATTCACTAATTCCATTCTCCATTCCATTGCAGCAAGTTGGAAGTTTTTGTATGTACATTATCATTTATAAATTTTTTAAATTTTACTGTATCATACGTATATGTACGTAAATAATATTACGAACATTACAGATAGACCTGAGAGAAAAGAAGCAGCGATTTTTTACAAAATCCTCAATTATTAAGCATGAAAGTTTTTACAGCTTGAGTAGGAGAGAACACACACGTCCTTATAGAGATACAATTTACATTTAGGCCTTACATACAGGTGAAACGATCTAACTTAAAATGGTGAAAAGGGAAAAGGAGACGATTACAAGATTTAATTAACATCATATGTATTAATCATCACACAGGACCCAACTGATTGTGAGCAGCAAAGAGAGAAATCTTTCGTCAGTGAGATGAATGATCTTTCCAACGACGAGGTTAATCAGCGCTTAGATGAACTTGGCTCAGACCTGTCAGAATGCTATGATCCTGATGAATTGGAGGAGTACCTCCTGGGAGATGTGGTAGGTCTTTGGAAAGTTCAATTGCCGCTAAAAAGGAACATTTTGGGATTTTTTCTTCGTTTCGTCAAGCGGCTCACGTTGAATTTGTCGAGCCTGTCCAAAGCGTCAAATTGTTATTTGCTAAATATTTTTTTATGTATATCTATAAATCAATAGAAACCTATCGATTTTTAAAGCTTTGAATTAAATATTTAGCTGCTGTTCTCACTTTGGTGAGACTTCCATAAATAATCAAAGTCCTCCTTTGCTGCTCTGTTGAACTTAATTTAATCTACCATCCCTACCATCAAAAGAATAGAAAATTAATTCTGATAGCTTATGACAGGTACGTGATTAAAATATTTTTGCAGAGACATAGGTTAACCCTGAGTCATCCTAAATATATATTTTAAGATTATTTAACAAAGGAATGAAATATAATTAAATTATTCAGCGGTTTTCCTGGAAATTGAAGCTCTCAGAAAATTTGAGTTAATTCTACGTTTATGCTATTCCATTAGATCATTCTGAATTCCTCAAAATAAAGCGAATTTACCATACCGACATCTTTGTCTCATCAAAGAATTAGTTTAGCATATTCAATGAAATCTTGCATTTATAATTGTTTTCTAAAAGTTAATCTTGTCTAAACGCACCAAAAATTTCACTTTTTGATATTTATGTAGCTTGTTTAATTTAAATTTAAACGGTATATAACCGGATTAGCAGTTTCAAATCCTTGCATAGATATAAAAAAATACAAATCATTCAGTGTTCTATATTAAGGTCAAAACAAATTTGTTCCTTCAAGTTGTCGAGAAAAATTAAACCATTTCGATTAATAACTAGATGATTTGTAGCCTTTGACACCACCAAAGCCAATGAAGCACAAAGCAGGAGAGTCCGCTAAAGAGATGATGGTTCTCAAAAATTGGAGGGCTTACGACGGAAATGACGTCTTCTTGAATGCTATTAATACGGTGATTATTGGTGCTGGATACTCGGTCGTCGAGTTCGCTGAGAGTGCGGTGAAGCTAGGAATGGTGTCTGACGAAGAGGAGGAGTTCTACTCTGACAATGAGCTTGCAACAGTGAGTGTCAGTTTTGACAGCACGAAGTCCCGTGATCTCCCCTACCTTCCTCACCCAAGTTCACTTGATGGCTTTGAGGAGAAATTATTTGAAGATGAGGAGCCAGATAGTAGCCAGGTATTTATTTTATTGACCTCGTCTGCTTTTCTATTCTCAAATACTAAAATTTAGGAGCTTTTCATCTCTGATGACAACCAAGATACATTGAGTGTGAATAGCAAAGCAGCTGAATTTGTGAATGAGGTGTTGACAGAAGCGATGGAGACACTTGCAGCCTCAGTCAAACCTGATGTGAATAATGCTCAAAAGGAAAATAAGGTATTAGTGTAGAATTAGAATTTAAATCTGTGTATAGATAGTAATTTGCATTGTTGCATAATTTAAAGCAATTTTAAGATGGTGTCAGCAGGGAGATCTGCTTGTTTGTATTGTTTATTATTGTTTCGGAAACGTCAACTAAAATTCTCATGTTTTCTGTAGTAGCTCTTAGAACGCTTTCAATTAAGCCTGTTACTAATTACAGTTTAAACTACTTTCATTATACAATTATTTTTAACTGACATTTTTAAATGCTCAAGGAATTGGTCACCAAGGCTGCTGAAAATGACTGTTTGGATGACTTCTTGCTGATTGAATCAGATTTGATCGAGCAAATGCGTGGTCTGGTCATGCAGCTCAAGACTGTTGACACCAAGTCTAAAATAGAAGGTGCGTCGCCAATTTTATTGACTTATCCGACTCATATAATGCTCACCCACGCAGGGGAGAGCACTGATCTTGACAAGGGCTGCATATTGGAGCAGATGTCAGCCCTGGTGGAAAAGCTGCCCAACAAAGACAGCCGGGATTATTGCCTCAGTCTGCGTCGCAAGCTGGGACGCGCCAACAAATGCCCTTACACGGAGGAGGACATTGCCAGCTTGCAGCTGTCGTATCAAGAAAGTGCACTCAAGCCCATGCTAGAAGTCTAGAACGCCATGGTTTGGATGATGGAGATAGTATTATCTTAGGACTTTAAGATACGTAAATATTCAAAGTATTTTCCCTTTAATTTACGATGAACAATAATTTTGCTCGACAGTCTTTCTCTTCTTAAATATTTATGTGCATATAGCTTAAGTATTATGGAAAAATGTATGAGAACTCTAGCCTGGATTATTACATAGTGATGACGTGATGTTGCATTGGTAGTAAATACTTTATCAATTTCGCCATAAGATCTATTAAGCCAATAATTTAGTTCATGTTCATTTCAAAATTGGATCAACTGCCAGAACTAATTTTTCTCGCTGTGGTTGTTTTTTAAAAAAAATCCCCATTACTGAAAGTGTAGGTTTGGATAGGTTTTCATCTCCTTTAAATTTGTATGTTTCACCTTAGTAAAATAGTCGCGGCATGAAAAATTAATTCAAAACCTTCGCTTGGCATTACTCAACAAATCATCAGAAAAAAATGAAATGAGATGTTGCCTGAATGAAACGTGTGCTAGTATATTTGACTTATTTTTAAGTTCAACTGAAATTTGCATCTTCCCGGACAGTCATTCAGACTGCAAAAGAAACTTTAAAAAAACTGAATGATTTCATTTGAAATCACTCCCAAGATTTTTATCTCAAAACTTTAATTTGACAACTCCCTGAAAGTGCCAAGTTTTTTATTTTCATTATTGAATTATGTAGAAGCTTGGTAATAGCAATTTTCAACGGAATCTGATAGCGCAAGATTGAATGCCTGACAGTGAAAAATAACCATCTTTACCAATTTTGTTGAAATCGATTTTATGATTTACTCATGGTGTCTGCCAATCAATAAAAGCAAGTAAACCTCATCTCTCCGCCTTCATTTCATTCCATCTCTGATTGACAACCTAAACTGGTATCCCCGTCCAGAGTTGTTCAGGTGTCCCAGGAAAAATCGACTTGTAGCCTATATATTTATGGACTCGTAAGCAAAAATAATGAGCTACGCAACATTTCCTACAAGGCAAATTGAAGAAAAGGCGACAGCTATTATCCACAACTTTTTATTTATTTGAACATCACAGACACATGCGAGCGTTTTGCTCCTTTGAGTAACATTTACAGCAAGTTTTACCTTTTTTATAATTTACCAGGGCTCAAAAATCATACAATACTGAATTTCTTTCCTTAAGATTTAACCCGTCATTTCCACTAATCTGTCCACAGACCATTGAAATCTGGCAGTAAATCAAGATAAACTGATACAGCACCAAATCAAGCCATAAAAGCATGTTGATTGAAAAAAAATAATGCTTGATTCATCTCGCTTGTTAAGATGATGCAATTTCCTACATTCTGCCAAATAGATCATCTGGAAGGCATGTGCTTGTTTAAAATTAGGAACAATAGAATGTCGCACCAATTGCACAAATTAAAAAGCTCTTATAGCTGTTCCTTTGTGGGTCCAAATTCCAAATATTATTCACACTTGCAATGCATTTCATACTCGTGCGGTAGCCTCTTATTTTTGTATGTAAATAAATAACATTAATTGTCATTTGGTACCAATTTTTACCAGCCAAAATATGATTTGGCTAAAATTGATTGAAATGCATATCTATAAAGCTGAACCCTGCCTTGAATGTTCACAATCTACATATATGTGCCATCTAATGATATTCAGAAGCATCTTCGTCGAGGAATGCAAATTACTTCTTATGTCTTAAACATTTCACTTATGGACAATGAAAGGAACGGCTTCTTGCAACGCTACATCCTTACACATCTATCTCGTAGTAAGAGTTTTGATTTTCCCACGTAATTATGTTGACAAAGAAGCTATTGCTTTTTGTCTTGAATCTTTTGCTCTTTTAAAACATTTTTCATTTGTAATGAAGTTAATACGTAACAGTGTTTATTACATCAATGAAAAGGAATTGAGCATTGAAGTAATTTAAAAAATTAAAATTATTAAACCTTAAAGACCTGAACCGCAGCTTCAAGTGTCATAGACACTTTTCTATTAGCACGGTCATTTTCAGCTTCTTTATGCAAGGCAAGCACAGTTTGCTTTTATAAATTCAAATTCAACCATTTTCCAGTTCACGAAAATCAGATCATACATACTTTTTGCAAAAGTGAAGTAGTGTTACATTTTTAACATGATTATGATTTGATATCCAGTTCCATAATACAACATGAACACATCAAAAGTTCAAATTACCAATTCCCGATCACGAAGCACGTTTCTATAGGACCAGGAGAAATCAAATTTGCGCTCATAAAAAATAGATTTTGTTTCCTAAATCGATGGCGCATCTAACAGTTTGACAAACTTTCCAATATTTTGATAAACTCTGTCCTTCTAGGAGAAAAATACACATCAACGCACAGCCCACATTGACAAACGGGGCTGTTGTTTCGCGTCAGTTAATTAATTCCAGCGTCTTTTCCGCGTGCAAGACAAAACACCGCCGACCACCCTGACTGGGGAGAAGGAGGATTCGAAGACGAGGAGCCGCAGCTGCTCCCCCTTGAGTATCAGAAAAGCCAGCTTTTCTTCTGCAAAATTCCTTTCGGCGCGCGTCAAAGGGTGGAAGGAAGAGAAAAGGAGCAGAAGGGAATACATTAAAAAAGTTTGTGCTCCCTTACTCTCTGAGAGTTGTGTGGATGTGTGCCGCCTGCCGGCGAGCCAGTTCATTAGCATCTCTTCGCTTCCCTTTTAAACCTGCAAACAAAAACTTTTATGTGACAACAGAAGGAGCGAAGGAGAAAATAAGCGCAAATAACAGTGGAGAAAAGAGGAATTTGCAATTCATCAGTTAGGCAGACGTATTAGGTGATCAAGGTGTGACGCAACTCTTCTCGCCCCGCACCTTCTAAACAGCTTCGAATTGTTACAGCACAAAAAATAAATAATTTTTAAGAAGATAGAAAATAGTTGCCTTTCGTGCTCCGTGGGGGGCTAGTAACAGTTCATAGCGAAAAGAGAATAAGAATGAAGAACAATGAAATTTAAATTGAAATATAGTCTTTAGCTATTACAGCAGACAAAATAATTAATTTTGCCCTATAGCATCTCAAAAAGATGACCAAACTTAAATAATCTATTGTCTCATTCCCATTATGAGAAAAAAATTGAAAATATAGACAGTTTTTTTAAGACCAAGAATAAGTCTTTCTAATCTGCCTTTTTAAAGTTAAAACTTCCTTGCAACTTGTTTTCTAAAAGAATATTTAAAAAAGTGGCAAACATTGAAGTAAAAAACACCATTGGATAGGGATGCTATATTACAATTGGTGCTCAATTTTCAATTGAATAGTTTTAGCTGGTTATGACATTTTAGAAATATACCAGGGTATTTGCCCGTTTATTTAAAGGTCGAATTAATCGGATTTTTTAATCCAAAGACATCCCACTACTTACATTCTTAGATCCAGGTCTGTTGGCGACTGCCACCCCCTCGCCCCACCCCCTCAGGTGTTTGTCAGGAGGGCTCGCCGAGGTCACCGTCTCTGCGGCTGCCACGCCACTTGGCTCCGCGGCCCCCGCCGCGAAATGTGTAGTACTGCGGTCCTCGGGCCGACGAGGAGGCGCCGCCCACCTCCAACGCCACCGCTGCCTGCAGAGGAATGTGGACTGAATCTGCAATACGAACATACCTGTAAATCAAGCCTTAACCCCAATTTATGATTTGTATGATAGCATGTATGTTAACGTAAATTGAGATAAAGCTGGAGTGGATTTTTTAAAATCTGCTAATTAATTAATGTTAAATTAAAATATCTATGTGTGTAGATTTAAGTAACAATGCATGAGTTTATTTTTTAAGTTTTTCTTAGTTATTACATTTCACTTCTCCGTTTTTTTGTTTACGCAACACTATACTAGGTGTGCCTTTACTCACAAAATAATTTTACAAATTATTTAAAAATCGATTTTAAGTTTTCTTCTTATAAACTATTACTATAGAAAAATTATACAACTAATGAAAATACGTTTAAATTTAACAAATATTAATTTCGGAAATTATCGCTTTCATTTTAATTTCACTTAATTTCAATGAAAAACATTTTTCTTCAATCTCAGGTATGAGGCACAACAAAAGGAAAAAGGATCCAATTTGTTAAATTGAGTTTCCCGAAAATCTTCTTGTATTGCAGTTAGCTTATAATGGCACAGATTGAATTTCATTTGGCAGCCGGAGTTCACTCGCAATCACCCTGGAGGCACGACAAACTCAATTTGCGCTAATTCCATTTCTCCCCCGCGTTTGTCGAGGGCCGCGAGGATAAAATTTTCGCCGGCAGCTTCTGGCGCAGCCGACGCCTCCGATTCTAACTCCTCATTGCTCTCGCGCGTACTTTTCTTGCCATTGCGAATGATTCTGCAATGCATCTCGGGCGATCCAGAGCAGCTGTATCTACTGGTGACCACCTCGCGCCGGGTAAGCGGCTCCTGCGGCACCGAGATGCCCGGGCAGCACGAAAAGAACTGCTTGAAGCCACGGCGGAACCTGCAAAAAATCGCATTACCATTAGTTGTTTCAGAGAGACACGGTTGTTAATGTTGAACCATTTCTAAGAAAATAAACTTGAAATCTAAATCTTCCAGGTTTGTTTTCAAACATTATACATTTTGTTCTGAAAACCTTTGTGTCGGCGATTTGATCAATAAATTTGATAAAAAAATATAAAATGTTCAACAGAGATGATAATTAACTGTTGAGCTTTATAGACAGCTGTCAACTTAAAAGAATTTGGGAATAGTTAATAACGTACAAGACTCCCAACCCGTCTAATTATTTTTCGTCAAAAAAGCTTTTTAATAACTCTAGCTGACGTGAGCCTGACCCCTATAAATTAATTTTAGAAGCAGAATAAATATGAAAAAACAATTCCTATGAAATTAAAACGATTGATAATTTTTTCGAAGCTTTTCCCATTTTATCCTCAACAGAAGATCGAATCTGTGGTCATTTTTGGTCTTAATCTTGAGTTTTTCCTCAAGAAAGGTTAACACCATTTCACGGTGATGCGTGCCAATTAGAAATGTAATTGGCCACTTCGTACAAATTGGGCTAAAACAATGTCTTAAAGACCGTTTAAATCGGCTTCGACACTGACAAAAACCATTCAATTTGCATAAAAAAACATTCTGAAAGGAGTCAACTATTTTTCGAAAAAAACCCGTCAAAACTTTACAGCCCTAGTATTGACCTAATGAAAGAAACCAGACTGAAAATGCGAGTTCATTCGATTTATAAATGTAAGGAATTGATATCCATATTTTCTAAGCTAGATTCATAGTCAGCTACAAAGTTCCTAATTTTAACCAAAGTCAATATATACGATATATACCAAATCTTTTTTAAATAAAAAACGAAATATTTGGATTTCAAATATTTAAATTTTAAAATAGTAACACGTGCGTAAGAAGTTTTTCTGTGCTTGTGCCTGGATTTATTAATCTAGTTCAATCATGTTTAACTATTACAAAAATCTAGAGCAGCATATTTGCAGCTCCCGAGTTTGACAATTAATGATATTCGTTTGCCAGATACAGGAAAATGAAATTAAAACGTCCATTGCTCCGTTCATTTAACGCTCAGCTCGTTTAAACTTTGATGAACATAAATATCGGACTCCCCCGAGCGGAAAGAAGGGAATCGCGTGGCAGTGATGGTCGTGGAAAAGCTCTTCTTAGTATGGGGAAGTTTGTTTGAAACGAACAGCATTGTAAAATTTATTCATTTTTATATCTGTTGTCGCTCCAATTCGAATCACGCGCGCGCTCGATTCACAATTTCACAGGACGTCGGACGCGCACTGCTTCCGACGCGCTGCCGGACAACAAAAGGCCGTTCAATTAATCAGCAGCCGCTGGCGCATCCGGCCTTCGGCACTTTTTGTTCTGCTTGCTACGCACCCATCGCTGTCAGCGCAAAATCAAAAAAATTCCCACTCAACAGGGGTGTTGCCAAAAAAACTCAATCTCGGCACGTTTAAATAAAATGCAGGTCATAAAAAGTCGAAATCTTCATAGCAGTTAAAAAATGTATATATATTAAATTTAAGCTGCACAAAATACTTGAGTAAAATATAATTGTGAAATGCGGTAATTATTCGTTGGTCCTCTCGTTTTTTTAAGTGATTTTGCGTTGCATTAGTTGTTTTTCTTTTTGTTTAAATATTGTAACTGAAATATTTGAAAAGCGACTATTTATGATTTCATTTTTTTTTCAATTTCTATAAACTAGGTCTACAGTAGACAGTTGAAAATAGTAGGCATAATAAAGACACCCCTGTTAACAACATGGAATTGCTGGTTTTTTCCTTCCAATTTAATTTTGGCTGGGAAAATCTGTAACTAGTTAATTTGGTGGAATGTGCATACCTAGAGTTCATCCAGCAATAGATGATGGGATTGTACATGGAGTTGGACATGGCGAGCCAGTAAATAGCGAGGTAAACCTCCTGGATGTACGAGGCGGTGGTGATCTCGGGCAAGTGCGATGTCACGATGAAATACGCGTGGAACGGCAGCCAACACACCACGAAAATTGCCACCACTGCCATCATCATTTTTACCACCTGCAAAGAGAACAGCCAAAAGGCAAAACATTAGTTGCATTCCTCCGGATATGAATTTCGTTTTTGAAATCGCAGTGCACTAATTGTAAATCAAGATCTAATTTTCCTGAAGAACGAGGCCTTTTTGTCATGATTAATTAAAATACCAGGTATTTTTCTTGAAACCAATAAAAAAAATTTTTTCTGTATTTTTTAAACTGATTACAATATTTGATTGTAAATTGTTTATTAATTAATGTGAATATTTGAATTGTGACAGTATTAATATAATTTATATTCAAGAAATAGGGCTTCAGCCAGGAGTAGAAACCTTAAAGACGAGGAAAATGTCAGCCATTTCAATTAATCGTTAATTAACATCTTTATCGCAATTTAACACGACACGTGTTCTTTTATAAGATCAATCCATTTTCTAACCACCGAAAATGTTTTCATTTTACATTTGAGTAGCTTTGAAATGTCTATTGATCTCAATATTTATTTTCATTATTGAAAAGCGCCTGCAAGAATGAAAGTTATGCAACCCGCGTGGGTGACGTGTTCCGCGGGTGGCCTGCGCATTGATTCATTCATGCGAAATCCCTATGGCGCTTTCATTGCTACTTTCACAGTCATATAACCGTCATGTCCAGCGAAGGCTTCGCACAAAGTGTGCAATTACCGACCGACACACGACTTCCGCGAGAGGCTTGCTGTGCAAAATGGCACTATTGCGGAACCCGTTTTTCACCCTGGCGTCGACGGTTGCATTGAGCTAACAATTTCCGCCGATAATTAATAACGCTGCGGGCATCAAAGAGTAGAAAAAAAATGGCGGCGCAGTTGAAAACGAGGAGGCTAGCATTCAAAAGGTATCAAAGCGCGGAGTCATCGAGAATTTCGCAAAACGACGACTCTGCAATTTTTTCGTAATAGTCCTTTCACAACTTTGAACGTCAATTGAGACTTTTTATGATGTTTCACATAAGGTTAAACTTGATACTGAGAAATTTTAGATGTGAATATTATGAAGGGTTGAAATAACGAAGACCGATGAATTCAGACGAATAATTTTTTTTAAATCCGAACGGACTCTAACCCAACACCAGAACCCTTTGAATCGGATTCTGCGCACTATAAAAACGACCCTGCACGTCCGCACCGAGTGGCTGACGGCCGAAAACTGAATTTTTGTTTTAAAATCATCTTTCTGCTGTCAAGAAATAATGCAAAATTGCTATAATTGAACCGACAGCAATTGTTGGCTCCCATCAAAACGGCTGGACCGCGCTCCTGTGCCGCTACAGCTACAAAAAATGAATTAAGGAGTGGAAGAGAGTGAGAGTAACAAAAATTGACAAAAATTCATTTCCGAATTTCTATAACCAATTTCCCTACGGAAAAATATTTTCTTGGTCTGAATTATTGGTATTCTTCCAGTTTTGTTGTTTAGCAAGACTTGGTTCAAGACTAAATTTAAGCTTTGGCCACAGTAGACGTTAGGCAGGAAACCCTCTCAGAAATTTATGAATGTGACAAAAATGACGCAAAATTCACCACCTGTTTTAATCGTGTCGTGGTTAATAAATAATGTTCCAATGAAAAATTACGTTATCCTGAGTGGATCCTAAGCCGGGCCTCTCTAAAATGAATTATGATCCGAGTGCATGGGCCACTAGGGCGAATTACGGCAACGCAACCTTGAAAGAAAATGGCAACGCTGGTCATAAGGATAGCATTGTACAGTGTTTCAAGGTCAAGCTAAAAAACAGTGCTGTAATCCACCCCACTGTTAAAAAGTGAAATTATCGATCCTGCAAACTATGCATACTGAAATGGGAAATCTCGTTGAGCGGGTCAGTCACGTTTCATGCATTGAATAATTCTAAACACGAAAGCACTCACCCGGCGTTTTGACTTGATGTTCTCCATCTGGCGCTGCGTACACTCGCCAATGCTCTGGCTTCCCCACAGCTCAATGCCGACCCTGGCGTACGTGATGGACATGACCACGATCGGCACCACGTACGTCACGAACATGAAGAACACGTTGTACCTGCAAACCGAAGGGGCTTTATCTGCTTTTGTTCTCTGGCATCCATTCATTCATTTCGGGCTACGAGCGGAGCAGACGGATATTAAGCAAACACAAGTGGCTTCGATCACAAGCTTTTTCCACCTGCTGGCTTCGATTAATGCCAGTTGGCTTCACCAAAACACCAAAAAGGTCGCTATGCGCAAATTAGACTCACTTATACTTTCAGTTTCAGTGCGGTAAATCCGCATACTGAGAGTAACGTGTTTTTTATAGAACGAGATAGATCCTTTTGTAATTCAAGTAAATTAAATCTTGTCGTTTGATTCCACGTAGAAAGATCCGTCCGTATCGACTTTTTCTGTCTGGACTCAAAAATCATAATATGTGGCAATAATTTTAGCGTGCGTGTGAATGTTTTTTTAGCGTAGGTCATGTACTACTCGACTTTCTTTTGATTTTCTGGCTTGATCGCTTGTACATTGTGCCTTTTTCCCTTTTTCATTGTATAATTAAGTGAAATAAATCAACTTATTTACAATAAAATAAAAATTAATAAAGTTATTATAAGCCAACAAGTATATACAAAAATTTCTAGCTAGTTTTTAGGATTTTGCAATACTATGGATCTATATCGTAATTTAGGACAAAAAGGCTGACGTAAAATTGTATTTACTATATTGCATGATTTAGGTGCCTTAACGAAATCTCATCTCCAGATAGTGACAAAAAAAATCGATTTTCTAAATTCTGAGCCGTAGGAACTTATAATGTGTGGCATATTTTTGAGATTTCGAGGATTCCATTTTTTTTAAGCATTTTATATTCTCTTCCATTTCTATCCCTCAGTTTAGAACATGGAAAGAGTTCTTTTTTAATTAACTAACAAAAAAGTTTATTTGATTAAAAAAAGCTCAGAAATCAACAAGAACAAAGTCTTTTTATTCATTTTCCTATCAATAATGCAACCAACCTCGAGAGAAAATCATTTCTCTCGAGTTTAAGGGATATCAATCTTAATAGTCAAAACTAGGCCAAACTTCTGCAACAAACAAGACGCGGAATGAAAGGGCCGATTTGAGGCTCTTACGAAGAACAAAGAGGCCCGAAGTGCAAACAAGGCACAAGTCAGCCAAAACAGGCTTTCGCAACAGAATCGTGTTCTCGGCGTCTCTCTATTTGCCTTGGCCGGTCGGCTTTCACGAACCGGCGGCCGCGCGTATTATTGTTTGCCTTGAAAGCGCGTGCAGAACAGACAAATCGCTTTCCGGGCTGTGGCTGCGAAAGAGTTGGCTGATCGTGCCACCCGTCTGTCTCTCTGTCTATCCCTCTTTCTGCCCCTTTGTGCCGATGAGCAGCCCCACGCTGAAGGCTGAAGGCTGCGCGAGCGAGCGACCAATTGAATTGTGGCTCGAGCACACAGAGCCAGAGTCAACACGTCCCTGCTCTTGCCTGATTTGCACTGCGCGACAGCCACTTGCTCGCACACAAAACGCACACACCAACCCCCCGCGCCACCACTATTCAGTCCGTGCACAAAGCGTGAGCTGCCTTCTTTGTAAACAAAAGCTCGCTTTTTGCACCAAACAACCCTTTGGTTAATCTATACGCTGGCTAATTAAGAGAGCTTGGCTTCGTGAAACCAGCACTACTCAGGTAGACACGTAGCAGGTCAATTAACGACGGTGAGCAGCGTTCACAGTATTGATTTCAAACGTTCTGTTCATATTCAAACCTTTATTTTGATTTCGATGCAATAAAGAAGGGAAAATAATCATTATTGAGGTAAAATTTAGATGCAAGTTCACGATTTGCGTGAGCTCCCTAATGTTCAAAGCCATCGGTTACTCAAGATTTTTTGACATGAAAATAATTTTTTTATGTGCTGTAAAGTAAAGTTCAGCCAATCACCATATAAATTGTAGCAAAGATTTATGTTTGTTTTAAAAAATCTGTTTGTATCGTTTTTATATGTTTCTACGGCGATTGACTGAATCGATTTTTGGTTTGAGGACAGAAAAAATAATTTTTTTAAAATTAATTGGTGGCTTTGAACACGTAAGGGCTTACACAAATGGTGAATTGCTAAGCCAAAATGGATAGTATGATCTGACAAAAATTGTCAGCCTTTAAATTTGTACAAAATTTGTACCAGCCTCTAGAGGGCAAAAATCACAGAGGTGCTGAGAGTGGGCAGAATTTCCCAAGGGCAAAAATACGCAGATTGGATTTCCTGTATCAGGTTGATTTTGCGCATTGTTTTTGACTCAATGAAAATAGCGAGAGAAATTCACTGAATATTTAAATGTGATGCAAGCGACCGATCAAATTAACTTATGTTTCGACAAGTGTGCTCTGCTTTCACATTTTACCGGTTTGGAGCGAAAATAAAATTTAATTATGCGTCTAGTGCACATTTGAGGATTGTAGGGAATACATCATCATCAGACCATGTAACACTGTCAGATTGATGAATTACATTAGTTTAAAAATATGATGGATCTTTAAATTGCTGAACTTTGAAGAATGATGTATAGCTACAAACTTAGAAAACACATGCCTTCAACTTTTGCTGATCTGAGCGAAAATGAGTCTAAATGAGTGTAACTTTTGTTAAGCATGGAACAGCGTAAAAAATTGATTTTTTGTTGCCATACATATTTTAACGAATCTAACTTGTTAAGGTTTTTACCATTTGCTATTGAAGCACGATAAGAGAAAGTTGATCTATTCTCCTTATTTTGTCTCTTCCTCTGGACAATCTTTTAGTGTTCAAAAAATATTCATTCAAAATAAATAGATCCGTTTCGTTAGAAGCCACATTCCGACGGTAAAACACACATGATTCACCACAAACTTTCTACTGGCTTGTCAAAGTCAGGTCGCGCAGTCTCACCAGTACTCGAGGACGCTGTTGTTGGTGTCACCGTCGGGCCACTCGGCGTAGCAGACGATCCTGGTGCTGCCGTCGGTCAAGCTTATCTCGAAGGTCGTGAAGACGATGAGGAAGGGCAGCGACAGGACGGTGCCCACCAGCCAGATCAACACCGTGATGCACAGGGTCGTCCTCTTGCCCATGCGTGGCCGCAGCGGATTCACGATCGCCATGTACCTGAGACATTCAATTGAAAGATTTTAATTCTTGCGTCAACTTGAGGAGGTAGTGTCTGCAAAAGCATTCTAAAATTTGTAGGTCGAGGATAATAAATAAAATTGAATTGTGGTCCGATTTCATTGAATTTCTAGCTGACGAGAAGCTTCAATTCATAAACAACAGAAATTGGCATAAAAAAGTTAAAAATTCTCTTCTTTTATCCTTTGCTTCAGACCCCTCATTTTCATTTCAAAATTTTCCTCATAAATCCCTTTTTAACGGACACTCAACGACCTAGATCATCGAGACGAACAATAAGAGGATGAAAACGAAGAATTAATTTTATTAAGAAAGATTTAATAAACCAAAAATTATGGTTTTGGGCAGTGCTTTCTGCACTACCAATAAGTGCACAGACCGACCGGACAAAGGCTTGATACGACTCAAAAAGCTAATTACTTTTAATAAAATAAATTGTATGTAACATTTTCCTGCCAGTTTGAATTGCATTCGTTCTCATTGAGAATAATTTAAAGGCTTAAGCCTCAGACTACATAAAAAAGAAATAAGTAAAATACTTGCATTTGAATTTGAAAAAATGCTTTATAATTTGATTCATTGGATAATTTATTTTTCCGTTTTTGCTTTTTTTGCATTTGAAACAATCAGAGAATCGGCACTCCACCTTTCCAGCAGGAAAAAAATATAATTCACGCGATTCTGATGGTAGCTGAGTATATGCGCGCATTTTAGATTCACTTTGCGCACAATCCGACGGACAGACAAAGGACGTTGAGACTACTGCCTGCATTTCGGTGGGCTGTCGATCGCATGGCCGCAAAGCTGAGAGGAATATGCAGCTTTCTCAGCAGAGTGGCAAGCCGTGTCTCTGGGCTGAGCCAAACAGCCGCAACGGCCCTCCTGGGACAAATTTTCGCGTCACTTAACGAATTCAGAGCCGAACTCGGGGTCTCTGCCGAAAACAGGAGCCACTTCGTTGTGGCATTTTATCGCTCTCAGCTCCGCCAGCACATTTTTACATGGTGGAAGAGGCGCATTGTTAGTGCGAGTATGCGTGAGAAAATTAGTCCCGCGTGGAAGATACAATGCGTTTTGATTGCTGGCCCCAAGCCCTCATTATAATAATTATGCAGAATCATTAAAAAAAGTCCGTCAGATTTTCTATAATAATTTTTTTCATAGAGTAAAAATCTTATTTCTTTACTGCTTAACTGTAAAACAGAGCTCTTATGAATTTAATTTCCAAGGCATTATTTTCAAATGCTTAATTCTAAATTGTGTTTTAGATGTAATCAAAAGCCAGATTAAAAATTTCCCTGCGCACAATTGTTGAAACGCAGAGGCGGAAGAATAGAACTCCGTCTCAACTCAGCTGCCTCATGCATCTTCTTTCGTTGCTTTGGGCACGGTTCGAGAAAACTTGTTAGCACAATGCAATTGTTTCAATTCCAAGAGCTTTGTTCCCCCAACACACGCGCTGCTTTCGTTCTTAAGCGGAATTTTCTCTCTTTCATCCGCGTCAAGATTTCATTTTTATTCTTTGTCGCGAGAAGACTGAGGGAAACACCAAAAATGTACATAAATTAAGCACGCGTCAAGAATGCAAAGAAGGGTTTTGCATTTGCACAAATCTATTTCGGCCAAGGCAGCCGAAAATTTGCTCCAAGGCAGGTGCGTGACCTTAATCTGCGCGCGCGAGAGAGGAAAACTCCCCCTTACTTTTTCTCTCTGCTCGGCTGTGTTTTGCAATTCAAAAGGTGCGTAGAGGTTTTTCCGCGCGTTGATTACGACGTGAAGAGATGGAAGTCGCGCTGACTGAGTCTTTATGTTGTGGTCTTAAAGCGACCCGGCTTTTCAGCCAGGATGTGATTACATTTCATTCAGTCAAATCATAATGAGAAATGTGAGCCTCCAACTGGACCAGGGAAAAGGCCTTTCAAGCACATCTGGAGCAAATTAGATCAAAACTATGTTGATTAAATCTTTATTCGAGTCACTGCAGTCTCTGAAGTTTCAATTCGTTGAGCTCAACGTTTTTATTTCTTGGACAGGTCATTAAAAAGTCAGTGATTGGATTGGTCTCAACTCTTTCGCTACAAGCAAGCAGTGGATTTTGCGTTTAACTAACTGCGGTAAGCTCTGTAGTTAAGCAACACTGGTTCAAAAGTTACATTAATTGCTCTCAGAACAAGTTTTGCGATTTCCTTTGCAGGGTTGCACAAATCAGATTCAATTTTTAAGATACGTTGATGATTAACATCTGTGTAATCGTCGCGTGTTGCCGACAACAATTACTCGCTTCTTTATTCTCTCGGCTGCTTCTTCGATCCAGCTCGCAAGGTTTTTCACACGCGCCACTCATCCGAGCAAATCGCTTCCGCGGCGTTGGCTATGCAGGCATTATTTGCATGTGCTCGACGCGGAATCATCGTCGCCTCATTTGCGTTTGAATATCAATTAGCCGCGCGGCCGGCGGAGCAATTTCAATTAGGCGCCGCGACTGAGCTATTTGCATGCGTTCGGCCCAACTTGTTTGCGTCTGCTTGTTTTTGCCCAGCGAATATATTGGCACGCGCGCGCCTGTTTTCCCTCGACGCCCTGGCTGTTTTCGCGCGGGAATTACATTTGATTAATGGACTGCCAAGGCCAAAGCTTGGTCGAGTGGAAAGCACAGTCAGCACCGGAATGATTCTGCATCTGGGCACGCGGCCTCCGCACCGCAGCCAAATTGGCCACACTCATTGTTCGCACGAGATGCGCAAATTGACTCATCAAGAGAGATTTTTTGGCATGAACAGCTTTTTTCTTTTGATTTATGGTTTTTCATTATCTACCTGACTGTGATGAAGACCAATTTTCATACAAAATGGGTGGAGTGGAAAATTATTTCACAGACAAAAACATAATTTGGTTGACTGATATATTTGAAACTAAAGAGAATTTTTCCTTTCCAAGTTTCCGTATTTTTTTCGTGAAAAAAACAACACCATCATGGTGGCGGCTTTTTTGTTTTTGTTTTTAGATCTGAAATTCCAGTCATTTTTCTCGAAGCGACTAAACTTCAACTGTATTGCTCTAGTATGTAGTATTGGACTCTGATCAAAGATTAAATTATAATTGAGAAAAAATAATAAAAACCAATTTTCACGTGAATAGAAGCAAAATTTCATTAGTTCGAATGAAAATGAAACTAATATGAGATGGTTTAAGTTGAAAAAATGTATCTTTACCCAAGTCATGAGAGACTTGGATTCAATACTACATCACGAGAATCCCCAACAATTTTCAATTGATCAGTGGACATATCTAGCTCAAAGAATTTAATTTTGCACTTTTTTCCTTAAGAAATTCCGCTCACAAGAATTGAGCTCAATATCATAGATAGATGAAAAGAACTTAAATTTGTTATATAATCGGTAATAAGAGTTTAGGAGATGAGAATCAGGTTAAAGCTTCGTTATGGTTATCAATAAGCATTTGAACGAGAAAATTTCCAAAATTTCGGCTATATTTTTTTGATTTAATTTAATTTAAAATTTTCTCCCTAATTTTGAATATTGCAAGAATTTTACTAGTTAAAAATGCCTCTGTCACGACATCCAACTTCTTCAAAATTATATAGCGAGGCGTCTATGAATTCATGAATCAAATTTTAGGTTTTTTTCCTGCTTCAAAACCATCCGGCACAGTGTAAATAGCGTCGAGCCTTCCAAATAAATGTATGTCCTGCTATCTCCTTATAGCAGCCCCCAAAAAAACGTGTACTCAACCAGTCACGGGAAAGTCACGCAGAGCACGTGAACAGCGGTAAAAAATTCAGAAGCGATAGCGCTGGCCGGAGATGGATTGGATTCGCCCTCAAACCGGCGTTGGAAAATTATTTCATTCGAGGCTGAGCACCTTTTCGCTCTCGGCTTTAATTTTGAGGGCTCTTGAGCACAAGTGTCGGCCAAGAGCTGCGAGTGGCAGTGCCAACACGCCTTGCCGCTGCAATTACGCCGCAAACCGTATATAGACGAGTGGCCAAGTCAATACAGCTCCGCTATGACGGTACACTTCATCATACTGCTGCTGCAGCTTTACGGATTATCGCTTTTGAATCCGGCCGGCTGCAACACGACGCACGCTTTCGCGTGAGAAACCCGATCACGTTCTAATGGCGTTGGTCTCCAGCTGCAATGTGTGCTTAAAATTGAAACAAACTGCGCTATCCGCCTTCTGTGTTATTCAGCAAGATCAGATAGAGGCCACAGTAAGGGTTGCAACTTTGCGACTTGTACCAGACTCAGGGGGTAAAAATATTTTTGTAAGAGGATTTCTGAGAAAAGTGCGAACAATCAATGTCATAATAAAATTTGTCGATATTAGTCGAGCGTACAAAGATATTCAAAAATTCAAAATTTTTTGGTAACAAAATAAGCCGTTCAGAGTGCTTTTCATTGGAAACGGAATTAAAGTGACCCCAAATCTAAGCATCACCTAGTTAGAAAAATGTGAAGCAACAGAGAAAACTTAACTCGTTTAAAAAAAGAATTGTGCGAATTTTAAATACTCTATTATTTACTGGATGTCCTATGATCTATAATAAAAACTCACTGAACTGAAAGAGGGTCAAAAGATAAGAGCTAAATCAGATTTTCTGCTTCAATGTTTCCGACTTCAATTAATGTGCGTCGGCAGTGATTGAACAAACGATATTAATAATTTGTTAGTACCATCTGATATAGAAGAAGCCCCATCAAAGTGAGGAAAATTTAGTGCATTAGAAAGGCTTAATGCTGGTTTACATGTATTAGCCAGGCAAAGGAAAAGAAAGCGAAGCAGGTTGGAAGGAAAAATCGTGGGTCACATTTCGTTAAAACTTCTTGAAATGTACAGATTGTGGGTTGGCCGCTCTGGGAGAAAGAAGGGATGATGAACCTCATTTTTTCATGGCTCAAGAGAGACAACTTTATTTCACACTCTGCAATCTCAACATTAGCAAAATGAAATTCATTAGGTTCCTGGATGCTACAATTATATTCCTCTTTTTTACATTTTGAATCGATATGGTCTCGTTTTTTCGTCCTGCCATAGCGAATCGTCTTCAATCAGGCTAGCAAGCTCAAGTGCATCGGCCTCAATTTTCTTTATTTACGATTATGCACTCTAATCTTAGGATAGAATTTATGTTTGCAGAGTGAGTCACTGGTAATAAAAACTGTAGTTAGCATTGACGAAGAAAGGGCTTGCTTGCACATGTTCATCTGCAGCAAATTGGAATCGACACGAGAGATAGTGCTTTTTTTGCCGTACGTCTCTCCCATTCCCATTTGAATATTTTGCACCTGTCAACTTTTCTGACAGGCGGGGACGCCGTCGACCCTCGCTCTGCCGCCTGTCAGAGCGGAAAAGACGCGGAATTGCGACGGTGAGTCCACATTGGCTGCTCTAGTAATTTCGCGAGCGACCGTGTTTGCAATTTTTCGCTTCGCTTCAAAGAGTCTAATCTAAGTTTTAATAGAGCACGGATCTCTCACTACGCCCGGCGCAACAGCAGTAGCAATCTTTTCAATCTTAGCCTACCCACGTTAAACGAACACAAACACGTGTTTTGCGTTACGTTCCCATTCGTTTTTTTTAGATTAACAAAAAGAAGTGAAAAAGGCACATGTACAAAGCGAAAATATCGCTGAAACGTCGGCAAATCAAAAGATAGTCGCGCTGGACAAGGCCTAAACTAACAACATTCACAACACGATAAAATTTCTGCCACAAGTGAACTTCGAGATCTGATGGAAAAAATTCATACAGTCGGTCTTGGAGGGGTTGGGGCAAACTATTCCAAAGCTCGGCGATCCTAAGGGAAAATGCTCTCTGGCCAAAAAGAGTCCTTACCGGGGGCGGCAGCAAGAGCCCTTCTTCCTGTGCTGGGCCAGCCATCAAGCGCGCCGTTACATCGAAATAAGTATGCATTTGAATCTTTTTTAATGTTCCATTGAATTTTGAAATTTTAATCAGACACTTTTTAACAAGTTTTGGTGGATAAAACACAATTATTTATTCTGAGCTCTTATGTATAATGAAATCATCAAAGAAAGGAGTAAATATTTTTTGGTCAGACCAAGATTTAGTCTTGTTGTTCTGAACCCTTTCTAGCAGTACCTAGCGCAATGTCCCAAAATTTTAGATTTGATTGCATCTTTGTTGAAAAAACATTTTTATTTCTCATTCATTCATTCAGTTTTATTTTTCTTCTGTTTATCATTTTCTTCTTCAGTGTCGTTACAGGCCACCGTTGAAAATGGTTTCAGGGGAAAACTTCTGTTGGGAGGGGGTTTGGGAGAAAAACAAAGGTGACATATCACGCTGCAAGGGTTGCTACTTAAAATACGAGATGAAATTGTAATTTGTTACAAATGAGAAAAAAACACTGGAAGCCTGTTAAAAAGTGGCCAAAATATTGAATTCATCTACTTCATTAGGAGAGACAGGCTTTCTTTCTTTTAAAAGTCAAGATTGTGTCACGATGTATTTCTCAAGAAGAAAATGAGCACGTTAATTAAATCAAAAGAACCATTAACAATCTAAAAATACGCTGTTAAAACCAATGCCTCCGCTTAAAAGTGTAACAAAGAACTAATTCAATGAAATCCTCGTACCGGTCATGCGTACTACTAATGAGCAAACGTAGATTAGAGCTACACTAATCCGAATTTCGTATTCACAAGAGGTAACAGAGTGTGGTAATGGCAAAAGCATTATTTTCAGTACTTTGATGTTTAGAAAATACATGCATCAGGCGATCGCAATTCAAACAATATTATTGTTGCCGCTATAGGTCATCGAGGGGTGAAAGTATTCAACAAGTGTGCCATCGTTATTTCTAACTTCACGTTCATGGTTTTCCCGAGGCAACCAGCAGAGAGGAATGTACGTGAATGATTATGATGAGCGTGAGAGAACAGTCTGTGTCAAGTGCAATCAGAGTTTATAATTTTTTCCACCTAGAATGGACCCGTGGGGAAAATGGGATTATGCAGCCCCTCTTGCTCGCAATTAGTGCATCTCGTTTTTCGCTGCACTTATAAATGAAAGAGCTCTATACCGTCCAACTTTTAAGTGACGCCATGCATACACGAATGGGACGTGCGGAGTAGCACAAGCACGCCACTGCGCCAGCAATGTGGGAAAACGTCAAGTAATGCGACTTGGACTGAAAGGTTTGAACAAATATGCATGAAAATTCGTTCAAACAATAATATAAGTGATTCGGATCTTGAAACAACGACAAAAGCTGTCATATTTTTACTATTCCTTTGTGACATCATCATTTTCCTTTCCCGACCAGTTTTACTTTAAAGCTATCTCCTCTAATTTTCAAGGAGAATTCAAAACTAACTGAATTTCATAAATTTCAGATATGAGACAAAGTTGAATCAAAATGAACATGTAAGGAGAGGCAATTATTTAATTTATAAATCAATGAAAGTAATTGTTTGAGTAAAAACCTAAAACTCATTATTTTTTGGTTTAACTATCAATGCAAACAGAACAAAAAAACTCAGTCTTGGTCTAACAAATAAAATTACATTGATTCCTTAGCAGAAAAATGATGCTAAAAGTGTAATTAATAATATTTACAGAGCGGAAAGTTACTTAAATATAACTGTTTAAATTCCCACAGTAAGTCTGGCTTTGTATTGAATATAACTTGCTCAAAGGTATAATAATTTTCATTTCATTATTTCCGTGTAAAGAAGAAGCCAACAGTGTGCGTTTGCAGCGCAGGAAACGGCATATTTGATCAGAAACGACGTTTCGCACGACCCTCTAAGTGCTCGCATTGCACAAAGCGCATACCGCGCGGTGGGAGCAGAAAGGTTGCGCGCAGCTTTTGACCTTTGTCCGCGTGCGCTCTCTCAACGGTGCACGTCGACAACCTTGTGGCAGCCCGCACATTCACCTCACGTCCTTCACCTTTCACCGCAGCTCAAAAGAATTTTCTCCATGTGTCCCGCAGTGCGTGACGCAAGAAGAATGTTCGAGTGACTTCCAACTATGCGAGAACAAGATGTTAATTTAAATGCAGAATCCTTTATCTCTGATTGTGGGACCGTCGGAAATAACGAAATGTAGAGATACGAACAAATTGCCCTGTAATCAACGGCAGTGTAAAATTGTGCTTTTCACGGCAAAGGAAATTCAGAAGCTTTATTATATTTTATGGAAATTTTCGATTTGTGCCTGAGCTTAAAATATTTCTCAATTTGTAACGTTTCTCTGTGCGCATTGGGCAACTATGGTGATTCAAAGGCATTTCAAAGATCATGACGCATTTTAGTTCAATTTATTATTCACGACTTTTCCATTATCCCTGGTGCAAATGGAATTTCTCGGCAAGCAGCCTGTTCCACGAAACCCTGGAAAGTGCGGCTTTGCAACTTTGGATGTTTCACCACGCACATCGCGAATCTTTAATGCAAGCCATACCGCGCTCACAGTCCAAAGTTGATCCTCATTTTGCGGTGTTATTTGTACGTTCCACGAACTCACCGAGTGCAAGATTAACACACGAGCATTTTGAAGCAGCTTTTCCTGCCAAGAAAACACCATTTATCAGACTGAAAAATTGCGGCTCAGGGCCATGACAAGTGATACGCGGGCGTGGAAAATATCTTTTGTGCGGTTTGTGCTGTGCGCGTGGCTTTTGACACGCCTCTCTTGAGAGGAAAATGAAGAAACTCTGAATGACGTAAAACGATTGTATGCTATAGATTTGATGCTCGTGTGTGAATCAATTTTTTTTTAAACAAGCACATTCATTTCAACAAATGTAGATTTTTCAAAATTAGCAAAAAATAAAAAAAACTCAATTTAGCTTAATCATTCCCTCTTTAAATTTAAAATTATGGCCTCTCCTGAGTTCAGATCCACTTTCGAAGCGCTAGAGAGACGAAAACGAATTTGGCCCTTTGCGGAATTGTGGTGATAATTTGTCCAGTAGAGTGTAATTCATTGGTACGAGTCCCACAACAGGCCAAATTAATCTCGCCACACTGAAAGCGAGTCGACTAATGAGAAAATGTTGGCGCCAAACACAAACGAGCCAAAACGGGTGGCTGGATATAATCAACTTTAGCCGCGCACACCAGCGACGGTGCGCGCTTGTTTGCCTCCCTCATAAGAGACTTAATCCTATTTATAAGATGCAGCTTGTCTCATTAAACAACACTCATTTTGCTCGACATTGCTTAGTTACCCGCAAACCTATTTTTTTAACTTTGCACGAAAAAGTAATTAAACTACTAACTGCAAATGCAACACAACTGTCTTTCATTCACAGATCCCAAAATATTTTATATTAGCATTGTTAGATTTTATGTGGTGGAATTTGACTTTCGGGACCCTTCAAAATAAAACCACTCGATTCAATGAAATAATTTAAATAAAGAATAACAGTTGAATTGGAAAAAATGCTGACTTACTGATTTTCAAAAAATTCTTGCCGAAAGAAAATTGTGATATGAAGGGAAAAGAAAATGGGTCACATTGGATTCTTTAATGGGGGGCAGAATATGCAAATTTGATAAATCTAGTCAAATTTAGACAGATCAGAAAGCTTCTAAAAAATATCGTTTAAAATAGACAAGTCGAAACTTTAAACCTCCACTGATCGGGCAAACCAGAATGTTCAAAGGTCAAAGGCGAGAGCAGAGCCCAAAATATTTTTATATAACGCCTTTGACGACACAGGATTAATCTCAAAGCCCTTCTGACTGGGAGAATTTCTTATCTCTGTCAACGTGCTCTGCAGAGCTGGAGTGGGTCGCTCTCGTAATTTCCCATTTGAGGTGTGGACAAACACCGTTTGCACTCTCGTCAGGGTCCAGACCGGCGGACAAATCGAATCACGGTGTGTGTACCGAAAGAGGGAGGGACACCGCGGCGGCCAGCCGACCGAACCGAGCTGGCGCCCAGCGAGAGGTGTGTTTCGGCCCGTGTTTGCCAGCCGCGCGCTCTTAAAATGCCCCAGGGCACGGAGTAACCCGCAGAGCAGCTGTATAAAAGCCTCTCTCCGTCTCATTTTCCCTTGATCTCTCACCGGCAGCTGTAAATATTTATTGAGATGTCCCCTGTGTTTTTTCGCTGGCAATCATCGCCCGGTAAAAGCTTCTGTTGATTTCTTTCATCCACCATGCTCTGCGGGGAAAATATTGCTTTCTAGTCAGGGAAAACACGCGCCGGCCTGCAAATTGGATACGATATATAATGCAATGAGCCGTGAGTGCTGCAGACCACCACGGTGTAATTATCAGCACCGAGCACAGGATATGGCATGGTATTTTTTATTTTTTTTCCTAACTTCATTTCAGAGGAAAAAGATAGTGAGTGAATTATCAAGTCAATTTATGGAGTTTTTTTCAACTTTTTGGGAGGAAATAAATTAATTTTTACCGGTTTCTTTGATAAATATTTACTCTAAAGTTCTTAAACTTTCATCAAAAAATTTTCGTAGGACTTGAAAGGAATTGTTTTGATTCTGCATATAAATATTGCTGTCTAATTTAAACTTCATGCCTTCTCAACGTTTTAATCTATCGTTTTGCAAGAAACTGGGATGGAAGAAGCATGGATCTATTGATAATTTCATATTTGAAGTTACTAATGACCAGCATTGTCAGGAGTGCTAAAGCAGTGGGAAATATTTGAGCATTTCTGGGATCCATTACTGGCTACCCAATGTAAGAGATGGCAAAAGGTGGTAAGTTTAGTTTAATGTCTAGCTTTTCAATAAAGAGAGGCGAAAAAATGGCCAAAATTGGGCTCAAGCTCCTCTGCAGCCATTCGAGCTCCATGTTATCCGCTTAGTGGTGGTGTTACTGGGACTCATTGAACTCATAGCTCACGGGATGTGCAATGAGCAGAGGTTCTAAAAAATAATAATGGAAAATCCTTCAGGTGCTAAAAGTGTCCAGGTATAAGTGTCAAATGTCCCGATTTTTTTAATTGCAAGGTATTTGCACTTAACCTTAAAACCTCTCGCTTTATTTAACTAATATGCTACTGACTTTTGAGGGAAAATTTTATTTTTGCCGAATTAATTACAACTTCCAGTAAATCAGCATATATATCACTTTGCGAACAGCACTCAAAACATTTCACTAGTTTTTCTAAGAAATTTTACTTGGAAGCCTGGGTAAATTTTGGTTTCAACACAATTTTTGAGAATATTTTGGAAAATGATATATCTGGATTATTCTTAATTGTCTTTTCAATACTAATTTCTGTTTGCCGGTTCTTGATATCGTTTATATTTTACACTCTAATTAGTCAGAACGATGAACGATGAAATATTTTATAAAACAGAGGGGAACGAAACATCGGCATATGAAGGAAAGATAGTCTTGCCTTATATCTTCAATTTGGTATGGCCTGTTTTTCCTCAATTAGTTAGCTAACATTAAAAGTGATTGAACTGTACAAAGAAGAGCAATTTAATGATGGCTGTTTGCTGCATGTACGAAATAGTGGCATTCAATTTCAAGTAAAAATGCAAAACGAAAGCAATGGAATTTCAACAGAGAGTGCTGGTTAATTGGCTACAACGTTTTGTTAGAGAAGAAGAACGCTCTGCAGATTCGATGCATTCGTTTTTTTCCTACTAGAAACAATTGGAGTTCCACGCGAGAGCTGGCCTACTTTTGCGCCATAAATCTGCACAAAGGCAAAAGCAGAGAGAGCATTTTAAAATAACCAACTTTTTTCGAGATGAGAACGAACGCTTCTGATGTGGAAATGAAAGAAGAAGCATGCATGCATTAGACCGCGATAAACCTGCTTGGATAGGGTGTAAATCACTTTGCTGCTCCGCTCCATTCTGGAAAATCCCAAAGAGGCGGGATAAAGACTCGCTGCACTTATCATTGCTTTTAGCCGCACTTCCGCGCGTGTATGTATAACATACTTATTAAGCAGGTAAAGGAAAGTTGCACTGATTAGTCAAGGGAGAGCAAAGTTTTCCGAGCCGCACGGAAAACGAATTTAGAGCTATCCATGTCGTATATATGCGGGCACAGATTAAAAATTAAAAATGAATGTCGGCCGACTTTGGCTCCGCCGACCTGCGAAATGGAGATTAGCTCCGTCTTCCGCGCAGAAAAGAGATGGTGCTCAAAGGGTGGTGGAATTTAATATTGATTGTGTCTGAAGAAAGTAGAACTTCTAAAACTAATAACATAATTCTCCGTTGGTTGGTGGGATGTTTAAGTGCAAAACTTATTCATATAGTGTTTAGTTTCCCAGGTATTATTTCTCTGAATGTGTTACAGAGTGATGGACTTTAAATGAATGTGAACCGTAATAGAATTTTAATCATTTCAGCCTTGTCAAAAGCAAGAAACTTATAAAAAAATACTATGAAAAAAACTGCCCAGAGCATTTCAACAAAATTTGCTCATATATTTTCTTGATTTAATAGCAAATTTTGCCTAAAATAATTCAGCAGTGCAAGGCCATTTGCGTGTTGAAATTGGTTCCCGCCGGTAAGATCTAAAGATGACATCGAAATGTGGGAACTCAAGAACTCTCTTTTACTCTCTGTATGAGTGTCGCTAGTGTTTTTTGATCTGATCAGCGTAATTAATACAATGCATGTAATGCAAATTGTATCACATATTGTTGAAAACTTGCCACTTGAACAAATTTTCAGTTGCCCGTTTCAAAGCGCCATAACCCAACCCCAGCCAACGCCATTCCTGCGCGACCCCGGTGAAATAATTAATGTGTTTTAAAACAGTTGAAATCTGCCGATACAACAGTATAATCGAAATATTTAAATATCTCGACCTAAACATAAAATCGAATTCGCAGCCCTGCATAGAAGAAAATGCAGTAATGGTTGATAGGATACATGGCAAAATACTTATGATAAGAGGAATATTTCAATTGTTGCTAACTTTGGTGTGCTTTTGTTTATGATGAGCATTGCTTTTTCACGAAAGCTGCGTAATAATCTTTGCATAAACAGGATATTTTTCATTTTTTCGCGCAAGAAACATGAAGACTGAGCTATTTTGTCCGAATCAGTACAAAAACATACTAAATCATGGCTACGTAGAAACCTCCGAAGTTAAAAACCTATGGCTATCAAGCAATTAGTCGTAAACGAAATAATGCTTCAAGTAAAACATGCAACATTTGGGCCTCTAAGTCTATTTTTAAGTTTCTTGACAATAGGAAATTGAAATTAAATAGTTCAAATTCATTACTCCCCTTTCGTTCGCTGATGACTTCGGCTTCACCGGGAAAGAACGAAAATTTCGTCCTGCAACCTGCTTGATTGATGCTAAATAAAATGCCTTTGAGCGTCGGAAGTGGTAGCCATGCACTGCGTGTCTCTATTCCGCTACCCGGATGCATGATTTTAAATTACTCCTGCTCTGCGGCGAGTATATGCAGGGCTGCTTCTCGCAGTTCCCAGTCAGTCTGCCGAGTTACGAGCGCGGAATGCGCGAGTGGGAGTGATGTTGATGTGCATGCAAAAAGTTTTCAGCTCGAGGCACTCGCGCGACGGACAGAATGGAAGCTGCTTAAGCGAGTTTAGCGCAGCAATTTTCGACTCGAAGCAGAGGCAGCATCAAGTCCTCGGCGCGGCGCAAAACGACTTGGCTCTCTGCGTGCGTTACGGGCACAATGCCCACGCAAGAGGTGCTTTCGCCCTCTCTCCGCACCCCCTTATTTTTTCCGTGGTGCAAAAAGTGTCTCGTCACACGACACAAAGAGCTTTGTGATGTGCGAAAGGCGGAATGAAAAGAAAATGCTTGGATTTGCACAGGAAACTGGAAGGGATAAACAATTTTACAGAAAAGGGGAAAAGGGTGCTTAACTTTTGCAGAGGCCATGCTCTTCAAATTTTCTGCCCTTCTGGCCTTGCCAGCGTGCTTGTTATACAAGATTTTGATCGAATCATCCTGCCTCTTGCTCTTGTTTGTAGAAAGGCTCCGAAAATATTGGTTTACAAAATTGCTTTATTCAGAGAAATGAGCGTGGAAAGGTGAGTTTCGTATTTCACCTTACCTGAAGAAATCATTTTTTGTTTGTTTGTTGCAAGCTGGAATCAGAGACGTGATTTATGTGGAGCTCACATGATCCTAACTAATCTTCATTAATTTTTATGTTGTTTCTGCTTGTGCTCGTATAGGTGAGGAAAAATACAAGTTATCCTTCTCATAGCGAGAGTGAAAAATCGAGCTAATCTATCACGCCAGTCTCTCGGAAACACGAGGCACACTTTTTTCTGCGTTGGGGAGTGCAATTTAGATGTGAAATTTTTATTACCGCCATAAAGAAGACGTTCCTTGTTAAATAATGCAAGACTCGGAGTAAAATAATAATATCTTTTGCCTATATGCTCGCAAATTTATCTCTTTATGTGCAACTCTACCTCCGGGCGACAAAAACATTTTCTTGAGGAGCTCTTCTACAGATCTGGAACAGGACACGTCTTAAAAGGCAAAAACGGTCACTTTCCTTCCCCCAGAGTTTTGGAAATAAAATCCGAGCCCAGCGAAAATATCACTTTAGGATAGTCCAACTTCGAAATGATGAAGGAAAAACGCCACGAGCATTAAAAGATTGTTAGAGATATATATAATATTCTGTCTAACTCTTTTTGTCGCGTTGAAATTGGAAGTCAACGCAGCGCATGATGTGAATTCAAGTTTCTTTTTCCAAAGAAAGAAAACTTTTCCTCGCACTCAATCCCCATAAACAACTTCTCCAACTGCTTTAACATGGAACGCTTTTTATGACAATCGAGACTTTATTTAGGCATTGGTAAGCTCCTCCGTGGAGGTTGCAATAAATCACGAGGAATTCAGAAGGAAAGTGAAATACTCCAGCAGCTCCTTTATTTAATTAAATGTAAACGAAAAGTGAATATTCAAATTATGATTCAGAATTTTGGTTCCATAAATTTTTTCTTCAATTACAGATCAAAATACATTTTTAAAATTTTAAAGCATTGAAAACACCAATAGCAGCATGTGGGATATATATTTGTTTACTCTGTGGAATTAGCAGGAAATTTAATAGGGCTCTTTTTCAGCGTTTTATTTCCTGGGAAAATGAGTCAATTTATTGAATGCTAACTCTGTTCTATAAAATTCTGTTTTATTCTTGTTTATTCTGCCTTGCCATAGATACATAAAATAATTAGAAATTATTGTTTTTTATGATTTTCATGTAAGTATAGCTACATATTTAGGTCACACAAAATGACCTGCTTTTTTGACAGGTACTTGAGAGAAATTTTTTATGTCATTATACCCTTTGAAACTTTGATTTAGGAAAATACAATCATGAAGCAAAAGCTGAAAATAAATTATGGTTTTTCCGATTTGTGTTGAGGCAGGAAAAGCTATGATTTTTCATTCAATGCTTCTTCGCGAGGCATCGTTAATTGGCGGTTTCTTGTCAGCGCGGGGAGGTCGATTCAATTACTTTATCAATGCGCCCCAGGCAGCGCAGGGTCGATGGGACATTGAAATACGTGAATTGGAGCAGATGAAATTATCGCTGGAGCACAGAGCGCACGCACAAAGGCGCCCCTATTATGCGTTTGCGTTGCAAGAAATCGCGTTATTCCAACCGGCTTGCTTCTTTTCTTTAATTCCTAACCAATAATAGACGCTCGTTTTCGTACACTCGAGTTCATTTTAAAAACCTCGCTTTTCGTGAATGTAAAATTTCGCGTTCACTGGAGAGCGCTGCAAAAATGTGAATAAAATGTTCGTTTCCTCCTTGTCGGAGATGAAATTTCAAATCAAGTTATATTTATGTTGAGGCATAATTGAAATAATGTCATATGCACAGGCAGAGTTTTGCACACATTTACAGTTTAGCGTTTCAGAGGCTCTGATTTTCCGCGCAGATTGATGTCTGTTATTATTACGTGCTACATAAAGCATAAAAGGCTTTTCACCTTTGATCTTGGTGATAAATAGAAGTGAGTGTATGAGCAGAAATGTTTCACAAAGGCGCTATGATAATATGATTTTTTATTTGAACCTCAATGCAGCAAATGCAAATCTAAATATCACTGCTCAAAATCCTCAAAGTGAATTAAATAATGAGAAGTCTTTACATCATTTACACATTGTTCCGTTACCTTAATATTAAGTTTGTGCTCTTTGCGCAAATAATGTAATTAGACCTATTAAAACATGACCGCACTCACAGTCTTGAGGTAGGTTAATGCAGTTTGCTTGTGAAACTGTCTCGAATTTATTTCTTTGTTGCAAGTAAATGACAACATTAATTTCAACTAACAATGAAATTTTGGTGTTTGTTGAGCTTCATACGATTTCTCAACTAGTGTAAGTGCACCCCTGGTGGCAGACTGTGAATTTCAGAGTGTTGATTTCGTCAAGTGCCCATTAATCAATAAAACGTTATAATATTAATATTTGATTTATTTGATTTCAATCTATTTTCAAATATTCTCTGCATCCTTTGGATGTGTCAAATGTAATTCAAAATGGATTTTCCAAAATTGTCTCTTTGTATTAAATAACCCCTTTTCAAATTCCTCGTTACAGATGGACAAAATGGGTTGAAAATTCAGTCTAATTAGAATTTGTAATTTCAAATTGCATTGAGCAAACAGATGGAACGTAAAATATTATAATTTAACGCTGTTATAGATTAAATTTATTGTAACGAATTGACGTAAAATAAATATAAAATATGTATTGTGCAATTTTAGTTTCCAGCATGCTTCCAGGACAGTAATTCAATTGCAAAAGCGACTAGAATTGCGCATTTACAAAAACAAATGTGCACGTAAAAATAAAAAAACAAAATCTGCTAGATTTTTTTAACATTGTGTCGGTCCTTAAAACGGATTTACTTTTTTGTGTCTAATGGACCATTACTTTGTAAGTCAGATTTCTTTAGTTCGTCTACAAGTGTTTAAGCCTATCTAGGTTTAGAAGTTGATCGACTATATTTTCCAAAGTTAAGTTTTATAGTAAGAGCTGATAGGACAATTTGGAAGTAATTTTTTTCGACCCCAAGGAGAGGAAATATTTCTTTGCTAGGTGCAAACATCAGCAGAAAAGTATATAATATGTTCTGGAATTCAGTTAGTGAAAATTGCACCCTTCTGGAAAACCGGCGAAGACTCCGCCTTTGGGTGCCCATGTCGAAAAAGCTGTCTCGTCCTCGAGACCATCACGTTAGTCGCCCACGTATCGCCCGCGCAGAGGGGAGCCGTTCTGCCAACAGATTATCAAATTGTATCCTGAATGGTCCGCCGATAAATAGAGATTAAAAGCCTGTCAGCCCGGCGGCGATTCTCATGCGTGCTCACTGAATGATGGATTATCGTTTTTCTTTTTGGCTGCTGCGAGTTTGTTTACGCAGGATCGATTTGCAAACGCGTCAGATGCCTTGCTGGAATATTATTTCTCAACCTCATTTTCTGCGGGAACGTATGCGTGCACTGCAAGAAAATGAAAAAAGGAATTGGAAATGTGGTGCACACACGTCTCGTTTCTGTCGGTTTGAAGGAGTTCACTAAATAATTCTCCGAGTTGGAGATTGATTTATTGTTTTGAATCGGAATCGTGACAAGCAGCTGCTAGTGCAGATCTAGATTGTGGTTGTCAACCGATAATTGAATCTAAAATGATAGACGGTTAATACAAACAGGTGGATTTGGTGCGGCTCAAACAAATGGTGCTGAATTGAAAACAATGTTTGGGTATGAACAATTTGGCACATTCACTTTCATCAGTGCCAATCGCGATTGATTCAGGAATATTTTCCATAGATTACCTCCACTTTTGACTCATTGCCTTTTTTGAAAGGTAAAAATCGCAAAATTTTCCAGATTGCCTGACTTTTTGCAACAGACTTAACAGGATTAACATTGTGTGCTTCCTATTCAGCCTAAAATTCAGCAAGTCAAAAATAGCACAATGCTTTTTTATGACCCTTAAAGAGACAAATTCAAAGAAACGAAAAAAATGTAACTTTAGAGCCAACTCCTTTCATCTTTTGTCGTGCGGATCCCTAAAGATGTAGTCATGCATTTATAATGGTCTTTCTAATCTCACAAGCATCCTCTCCACCCCTACTCACGAATATTTTCGCAATATTACGTGCTCTTCTGCCTCCACGCATACGCTGGAGTCGAAACACGATCGACAGCAGCCTAAGCGTCATGTCGAGAATTAATTTCGGGGCATTTTTCCGCGCCAGTCTCGCCGGGGTCGGTGACTCTGGCACAAAATTTCGCCGATCATACGATTACCTTGGATGAACGAATCACCAATGCTGCTCAAAGGGTGCAGAAGAGCAGCCGCCCTGCCTTCCGCCAATTCATCATCGTCGTTAATTAAAACTTGACTGGCTGGCGCGCTGGCGGAGGTGCACGAATAAATAGATTGCCTCGCTTGCATTGCTTTCAGCTGCTTTATTAGATAGCGTGAGGCGAAGTTCGTTTAGGTGCTGAAAATACATTTTCGATACTCCAGCACGGCTTCGCTTTATATTTACGTACGTGTGCACTTGAAAACTGTGCACCAATTGAAAAGACAATTTTGAACTAATAACAAGAGCCGTTTCAGTGCCGATGAAAACAAAGATTGATTCAATTAAAACCTGTTACATTTCGGTAAGTCAATTTCTTGTTAAAGTTTGCTTCAAAAGATCATTGGCACAGCAAGGTAAACTTCTGCTCATTGTCGGAAAATACCTGCTAATTAATAATTATGCAATATCTCTCAAAATTTGGTTTTTGTAAAAGATGTTGACTTTGAAAATTGATTGCACGAATAAAGCAAAATTTTATTAGAGCAACGAGAAGTCTGATCAGTGTCTTCAACGGAATTTTTAAATAAACAGGCAATATGTACTACTTTTCCTCCTTCTTATTTCCAACTGGGATGAAGCTTGTGGGGTATTGGGACAGTTTCTGTACATTACAAGAGCGCACTATTTTTTTCAATTGAAAGTTTCCTTTTGCATCCTGTTAAAAAGCCACTTGTAAAATTCAGTTTAGTCGCGCAACTTTTGTTTAATGTGATAGATCCATAAAATTTATTAAAAATGATTCGAGATGAAGTTAAATAAGCACAAATCTCTGTACTTAGCCCAGCGGGGGCCAGAATCGTGCGACGCGCAGATATGGTGACCGGTGGAATACGGCGGGAAAAAACGGTCACGTGAAAATGCGCTAAAAGAAGCAAGTTTTTGTCAATAATTTGACATACTTTGCATATCTTGTAAAAATTGTGTCTTTTGGATCGTAAAAACAAACTCTTGACACTCGTACGGGAATTCAAAGAGAGCTTTTTGTTTCCCACATTCAGACGCCATCTTGGATCTGCGCAGTGGGAACCAATTGTATCGCACATCTGGCCCCCTGTGACTTAGCCTTTTATTTTCATTTGTCTTTAATACAATATTCTACAGCGAAATTTTCGATGGTGTAGATATTGTTTTGCAGCTAAAGTAAGCCGTCTGACTGAGGGCCCGAAAAAGCTTTTGCATGTGCACGTACAATACAATGGTGATTTTTCTCTTCATTTTTAATTTATTTAATTTTTGACTCCTATCCTTTTCCAGAAATAAGGAACAGCTATTATAAAAAATTATGAACTAAAATCCATAGTAAATCGTTGGTAGCCACATAAATTACAAGTTTCCAAAAGGAATTGCTGCACTCCAAGATAGTTAATTGAAAAACAGAGTGACGCACACATAACTAATTTGCTAAATTAGAAAGGTTATGATTACAATGAGAATACCTTTTATATATTTCATTACTTATAATGCAAATAATTATTTTCCCCATATTTAGTTACAGTGAAAAATTGCAGCTGCGCACAACGCTCTAAATAATGGAGTTTGTTCAGGATGCGGCAAAGTTGACTGATAAATCACACACGGAATAAGTGACTTCCAAAATTGAGCCCCATAAATCTGTTAGCGGCATGTTATGGATCAAGTTTTGAACTTCCACTAATAAAAATTTCCTCCGCACCAGGACAAGTATACGACAACAACGTGTCCTGCGTAATAACAAGGTCTAGCTTGCGCCCATTCACAATGGTAGTCTCTGCTTTTTGTTTCCCGCGATTGCTTACAACATATCACATATACCCCCTGCCGCCAGCCATTCTTCTTTCCTCGGGCGAGAGAAAAGAAAAGGTGCAATTATAAATCTCTCGTTTCACGCGCGCGTACCACTTTTTCCACCCACATATATATCAGCGCCACCGTCTTCTCTATTGCCGAGGAAAAAACGCGTAGTGCCGCAGCTCAGCTTTAATCGCCGTGACACAAATACCGCGAGCAAATGCATTATTTTTGTTTACTTTTTGCTGCCGTGTAAAGCGATGCTGTGCGTCGGGCTGAATAAACAAAATTAATGGCGAAACAGACAGCGCGTCGGTGAAATGCACTCTTCAGCCCGTCACACGGTTTGCTCTGCGGCTCCGTTTGCTTTATTTAGATCCAGTCCATTGGCAGACAATAGCTGACGAAGTGAAATATTCAACGTGCTAAATTATTTCGTCTACACCATCAATTGAAATTTTTAACTTCGCTTTCTCCCCCAGGCACCGGAGAGAGCGTATAAAATTAATCGAGCCAGGCATTGACGTGAAACCGTATTATTTTCATTCATTCAAAACTGAATTCCCAACCAAAATTGCCTGTTACAAAAAGTTTTGCTATGGATTCGTTTATTAATAATTTACATAGCGTAGAGTGACAAAGACTCTTGAGAGTTGAATGGACGGTCCTTTATAAGCGGGAACTCACCTCTGATATTTAAAAAATTAAATTATTTTAGCCGCTGCAAACAAAAAATCGGATGATTTGAAGCTTTTCACAAAAAAATATTTTTGTTTATTGCAATTTTTTTGTAAAGCTGTTGTTTTAAAAATGGCTTGTTTTAAACATGAATAAAATACTAAAATCGAATTTGCAGGCCAAAACCAGCAAAATCGACCATTTTAATCCTTAATGTTATTTGTTTACACCCTAAACTGATATTTTGTACTCTCACATATGAGATTAAAAACTATTTTTTAAAGAGATGAAATCTGTTTTTGGAACTGTTAAATGTGTGAGAATGATAATTTTTATAATAACAATTTTTAGCTGGATTTTCACTCCAATGAAAAATACAACTGATTTATTCGAAATTAATTAGCGAAGTGAAACACAAAAAATTGGCCATAAAAATAATTCAAATAAAAGTCAAATTTTGGCCAAAAGCTCCAATTTAATTTCCCAAGTCATTTCAACCATCACAATTTTCTCAGTTTGCTGCAAATGTTTTGAAATTTTATTGGAATTTTTTGGGTAGTACCTACAATAGTTTTTTCCAATTGACTGTCTTGGAAGTGAACATTTTTTAACTAGTGCTGATAATTCTTTTTTTCTTTAACATCATTTTTTCAGCGCAAAGTTTTGTTTGGGGAGAAGGGGCTGAAACGTATACAATAAATCCCAAAAAGAGTTAATTAGAAAAGCCGTGTTAACATATTTTATTTATTTTTCTTTCCCCGTGGTTGAAACGGACCCGACGAATTTGGAAGCGTAGAGTCGTATAGAATTCGTTATGGCGGTGAGGAAACCCATCTTTTCAGGCAGCTAATTGAATAAAGTCATTTTGTGGGCATGAAACGGGTCTGGCAGACGCACTACACATCCTAAATTACATGAATACTTAATTTCCACTTCCCTGGAGCAGAAGCAGAAAACTTGCGCTCGCATTTCGGGCGAGGGAAGAAACTACAAGCTCGGCGCGCCGGACAGCTGCTCCATCTTCTTTAATGCATTAGTGGGCACGGCTGGGCGATACGTGCGATTTAGAAAGGTGCTTTTGCCCTGGAAGAGGGTCGCAGTGACCCGGCCGGCGCAGAGGGAAAACATTGACAGCAATAAGGGCTGCGCGGAAAAAAATTGGTCGTAAAACAAAAATCGTCGTGGAGGCCGTCGAGAGGGGAGGACATCAAAAGTCACTTTCCGCCCAGCCTAATAGCCTTTCCACCGGGATGCAGCGGCTGTTGAAATTTTCCGCAGCTAAATTCATTACTCGCCAAGGGTCATAGCCGAGATAAATAACATTCGTGCGTATGTGTGAGTGCGCGGCGAGTGGTTGGAACGCTCATTTATTTATGGCCCGCCGCGTGCGTGCGTTTTCGAGTGAGGTGGGTGCGCCCACTCCTCATTGCCATACACTATATTTAGCCTGCATGCATGCGGGTTAAGCACCACAAGCGTCCTCGAGCAGAGTGACCCACCCTCCAAAACGCACGATGAACCATTTCGATCGGTCAATGTCAAGCTCTGATCAGAGTCACGCCGCGTTAGTTTGTTTTGCATTACAATATCCCATGCACATTGTTTGTTCACAAAACGAAGCCGAAAATTATATGCAAACTGTGATTTTGTAGACGAGTCTATATGCAATATGTGTCTGTCTATATGAATAACCGACTGGATGAGATTGGAGTGATTGGACATCGAAAATTGCCAAATCCATGGAAAACTACGGTCCCAAAAGAATGCAAAAGCAATATCCATCATTTTTGATCCAAGATATAATATTTGCGGCCGAGTTGAAAACATTTTAGGTTATTCTCTTGATTTTAAGATAATATTGGTGCCAAATGGGCTCCTAAAAGTTGTATGCTTTTTTACATTTACTAACAAATTAATTCCCATATTCTTCACACTGGTTGTCAAAAGATTAGCATGATGAATTGAAATAAAAACCAGCCACGAGTAACGAAAGTGAATTTTGGTTACTGATTTTGAAGTTAATTTTGGAAACAGAAAATAAAGAAACTAAACAAATAGGTACAGTAGAGGATTTATACCGATTCTGGCCACCACTAGTCGATCGTTCCCCACTCTCCCACTTGGTTTCTCCCGCTTCACTCAACGATTCTGTTATCTCCCACCTCACTTGATAATTATGTTGGATAAAAAAATGAATAAAATGAATCACCATTTAATAATTTCTGAAGTCAGGTACAAAAATGAATAAAATGAAACAATCACAAATAAAATTGATTACCTTTTATTTCCCAAAACCAAAAATATGTATACAAACTTGTAAAAGTTGGAAAACACAGTTAATATTCCATGAGATTACTATAATACCGTCGACATAGTTTCATTTGCTTCATGAAATTCTTTTATTTCACAAACCAAAAATAAATTATACAATTCAAGTAATTCCGACGATAGCTTATTGAAGAAGATCCAAACATTTTTTCTCTAACGACTTATCGCTCCCATAATGTCTATAACAGCAATCTTTTAGTTTCCAAATATTATCACTCAAAAAATTGTAATATTCAGCAATAATTTCATAATTTTCTATTATTGTCTTAAATTCATTCATTGTGATCTTGAGTAGGAAAGGATGTGGCAATTTCCTTTCAATTCTTTCGATGAAATAACATCCGTGATTTTCGCTATAAAGAAGATTTATAAAATTCCCTATTCGATAACTCTTTTTTTCACTCATACAATCTATCATCATCTCCGAATTTTGAACATACTCCTCAATATATATAAAATCAACGCATTCATCATAAGGATCTTGTTCAATAACGCAACACGGATAGATCCCAACAATTTGTTTTCGACCGTCGTCGAGTTCAACAACGCCAATTCCAACCTTGACTTTTCCAAACGTTCGCGTCAGAAGCATACTCGCGCACTCCACCGAAGCTAATGATCGCTCCTGTCTAAACTCAATCCTATTTATTCATGAAAGTGGGAGGGGAAATTATGTAATAACTAACCTTGAGATTACTGTTATATGTTCCCAATGTCATTCAAAGTCAAAAAAACCACGACGATTTTCATGAAACATGGTAAGGATTTCAAACGAATTATAATACATTTTCTTCAACGTGTTGCTAGAAATACACCACTTTCCATTTCGTTCACAATACAAATGTGATAAACCGTCGTACGTCGGTCGCAACACGATCGTCGGAGCGATCATTTTCATTATCTCAAAAGGGTTTCCGGAATTAACGAGACGACCGCTATTAAGTCGAAGGAAAACCTCCATCAGATAAGAGAAATCCTGCAACGCGACCGTAAACTCATCACCATACACAATCCACTCGAACGAAATGTCCTGATCCTCTTCGTGCTTAATTTTAAAGTGAGTTGTTTCACCACCATACTCTAAAAACGATGTAATGTAATGATGCTCTTCTGCGAGATGCGTCAAGGTGTCCGCGAAAAGCTCACAACTCTCCTGCGTTTCTTTGTCGTATAAACTAATATCGATCTCGGACTCACCACGTTTGTAGGATACGTACAAGTCCTTCTCACACCCGATCGAGAACTTTTTCTGTAAGCCCGCCATGACTGAATGCTGGTGAAAGAATCAGGTGACGGTATATATTCACGGCAAGGAGAGGGGAAAAAGGTAGTGACGGTTGTACTGCGCACGTCAAAAGAATAATCCAAAAGGAAATCTTTTCACCCTCATACAATCTCCTGCTCCATTAATTTATAATGGCCGTAAGGAAGAGTAGAGTGGTCTGGTAAAATAACGCGTTTATCGTCATGCGGGTCCAAAGCTAATTTACATATTTTTGACGTATACAACTTATGAGGAGCAGAGGTGATGTTCGAAAAAGTAACATAATCAAACCCAACCCTTTTCACAAATATCAGAGGAGAAAACTACACGTACAAGGTGCTTCTCGCACCCGATCGAGAACCTTTTCTGTAAGAGAGCCACGACTAAATGATGATCTAAAAGAATCAGGAGATTTTATATATTCACAGCAAGGAGTGTGAACAAACAGAAGCGGTCACTTAGAGGGCGACGAGAGAAAAAGTTAATCCAACCTTTGTAGAAGATAATGGAACCCACATTCCAACAAATGCTGCATTAATTTATAACGATCAAAAGGAAGAGTAGAGTGCTCCGATAAAATTACTCATTTATCATCGTGTGGATCCAAAACTAATTTACTAATTTTTTTATTTATACAACCTATGATTTACAGAGTTGATATATTGAAAAAGTAATTATTATTTATCGTTCTTGAGCACGCAGTTAACAAAATCCGCGTGACAAAAATCTTTTTCATAGTGCATTTTTAAATCCCTTTGGCTTTTTTTTACACTCTCCATCATCACAGATATAGCTATACATTTTAGATCGAGGAGCAACAAACTCATTGTTCGTAATGAGGATCCTTTTAATTCATCCACGAATTTATCGTACACTTTTCAATTTTTAGGTGAGTATAGTGGATATGGTTTTTTTTTGGGGGAAGCGAGCTAAAATCTAAATGATGAGATATTTATATTGAATATAATTAAAACCAGGCTTCATCCTCGTTGTCAATAAAAGAGAATTTTGTACATTTGGTCTTTGGAGCTTGCCTCATCTGCCTCATGAATAGGTGGGTGTTTTAAAGAATTGTATGGAACTTTATGTGATTTTAGATGTGACATTATTGCATTGTTTGTATTTGATTGAAATTGTAACTCATGATTAGGACGTTTGTGATGACGTCGAAACTGGTCGAGGAATAAATAAGACGAATTTCTCTTTTATTGACAACGAGGATGAAGCCTGGTTTTAATTATATTCAATATGTAAACAACCTCGAGTGATCGCATTTTTCAAATATTGATGAGATATTTGTTGATGTTCATAATTGAAATAGGTTGTTTTAAATTCAGTGATAACCCCAGCCAATCGTGAGCATTTCTGCAAGAGAACCATGACTGAGTGATGGTGAAAAGAATCAGGAGACTTAATATATTCAAAGCAAGGAGTGGGAAAAATAGTAGCGGTCACTTAGAGGGCGACGAGAGAAAAAAAGTTAACATAAAATAATAACATATCGATTATACATATTCATTCACCAAAGGTAGTGGAAAAAAGTTGTGTCAGTGTGTTTATACTCTGCTCAAAGTGTTGAGTGGGGAGAAATTAGCGAGAGAGATCAGTTGGGAGACATCCACTTGGGATGTCCACTTGTGAGCACTTGTGAGATCATCCCAATTTTTATTCGATCCGCCAAGTAAAAAAAAGCACTTAACAATAACTCTTCAAATAAGGTCAATGCTGTAATAGAATTCATTTTCTCATTCGTAAACATGCTCTAAATTAATAATAACCGTAAGGAAGCGTGGAAATGTTTTGGTAAATCGTTTATCATAATGAGTATCCAAAGCTAATTTAAAAGTTTATAACTTAATTATGATTGACAGAGCTGATATTAGAAAACTTGGTTTTCTATCATTGTTGAGTGCACAGTTAACATAAAATAGATATCATATTAAATTAGGGAACGGCTAACTAAAACATCCTGCTTAATTACTGGTTTAAAGCGTGGTAAAAAGAAGTAACTTTTTTTTTAATGAGAGAAGAGTTCTCTGGTGATAATTTTTCCTCCACGTTAATTGACCATTTATTTGTCCGCGTTAAATCATTGCGGAACATTTCAAGTGTCATCACACACAAGATCTCTGACCATTACGCAATCGCTACGTTGCTATACACACAAACAAAAACACAACAAGCAATTGATGTAGCACGAACTGACTTCCAGTCAGTGTATACAGACTTAAACACCTAATTTTGGCCAAATGACTGTTTTTGATAAAAGTTTTGAAAAGTTTCTTAAAATCCACCTAACTAGCTACCTAACAAAATTTTCCATAATAGACTCAAGGCAATATGCATACCAAAAAGGCAAAGGTGTAAATGAACTATTTGTAAATTTCTCTGATTTTATTAACTCTAGTTTGAGTGCAAAAGATTTTGTTGCTGGTTTGTTCATTGACACGAGAATGGCTTTTGATGTGCTGGATTATAATAAACTGCTAGTTAAACTAGATAGTGTTGGCATACGTGGACCAGTTTTGAGTTTATTCAAAAGTTATTTAACAAATCGCAATTTTGTTGTAAAAATAAACAAAGAGATGAGTGAAACACGTGAGCTTGACCGAGGCGTGCCCCAGGGATCAAACCTGGGCTCAATATTGTTTATAATGTACATGAATGATTTGTTCCCTCTGCTCAAAAATTGCTTTATAAATATTTTCGCAGACGATATCGTGATCCTACACTCCCACAAAGATTTAGCGGTATGCCAAAATGTGATTCAATCTGAATTTAATATTGTGACTGAGTGGTGCTATGATAGTGGTTTTTTAATCAACACGAAAAAGACCGTGTCTTTATTGTTTTGTCAACTGAGGTTGTGAAAAGATTGCAAACTGCGAGTTATATGTCATGATACCGAGTGTATTCACAATTTTTGTATTAACTGTGGTTGCAGAGAACTGTTGCAAGCGAACCAAACGAAATATTTAGGTGTTATTGTGGACCAAGACTTTAATTTTAATATTCATATTCAACATGTTTCCAAAAAGCTCCGTAAAATTGTGTGCGACTTCAGTTACTTAACGGCTAACATGCCATATAATGTGCGAAGGATTATGTATTTCTCTCTGGCTCATTCTTATTTGAATTATGGTATAACCGCATGGGGAGCTGTGAACTTGTCGCCTCTATTTTGCACCTCCAAGAAAAAATACTGTATAAAATGTGTTCAAAAAAGCACCAACAAAACGTTGAGAATTTCTTTCATTTTTGGTGCGTGTTGCCTGTTGACAAGATTTATCAGCTTAGTTCACTGTGTGTTAAATATTTTGATGATGACTTTGGCGATCAGAGATTTCACCAGTATAATACACGATTGTTAGATAATAAATATTTCAATAGAACATCTGAATGTATTTTGCCGAGACTGTGGAACATGTTACCGAGTGAGTTAACAAATCTGAGAGACAAAAGTGATGTTAAGCGAAAAATCAAAAAGTGCCTTATAAACAATTGAATCGAACTCTTATCGACCATATACTGCATTATTTTCATGATAATGTGTACACGACTGTATTAAATTATGCTGCCTTGCGCAGCTATGTATAAGCACCAGCCGTTAATTCTTCGGAATTGACTGGACTTCCAAGGTTTAGAAATAAATATTCTTCTTTAAAAAAAAGTAAAACCAAGCACATGATTGATACACATTCTTAATTTCAAATTAAACCATAAATTGTGTCATCATTCCCAATCTATGTGCTCCATCAGTAATTTTCAAATTTTCTCTGCATAACATTTTGACCTCTTTGATGATTAAGATCACTTTCTGTTCTCCTGACAAAGAATTCTGTACAGTGCACTTGCATTTTTTAATATATATGTATTGTACTCACCACAAACAACATACTCACGGAGTAGCCAAAATGAGGAAATATGTACTACATGCAATTGTAAATTACATGAATTAATATTCTGCTCCTTCTTTGATAATATATTTCCAATCCAACCAGGATAGCTAAATTTTCATTCCAACATTTCTTGAGGTAGTACACGGCGGTGTAGCAAAGTGTGGGTTACGCCTGCACTTGAAGCACTAATCAGAGAACGTGATAGATTATTTAGGAGATCAAAAATTAATAAGACGAACATGTTATACAGGACCAAATATAACAAATATCGTAATAAAGTCAAACAAAAACTTAAACTCACGGAGAAAAATTATAATCTTAAAGTTTTTAAATCATGTCAAGGTGATGATAAATTAACGTGGACTAAGTTAAATTCTCTTTTGGGCCGAACAGTAAACTCTTTAGATGATACAATTTTGCGATACATGACTCGTACTTTAGATTTGTCAGATATTTTTAAATGGTTTTCGCCACCAATTTACTGAGGCACCGGCCAAAAGCTCACTCAGTCGCGCCTTTCGTGCGTTGAGACAAACGAGCCGGCACAGCAGAGCATGCGGCTCCCGAGAGCGACACACACACGTAAATATGTGCTATCATTGCTAGTCTTAATAAAAACAAAGGCCCGGGAGTTGACGATGTTTCTGTGCATGATGTTCAGCATGCAGGTGTTGCGTTTGAAAAGCTCCTCTGTTCAGTACTTTAATAAGTCAATTAAAACCATCAGCTTTCCAGACTGTCTCAAAACAGCAGTTATCCGCCCATTGTACAAAGACTCTGCGCACATCAAATTCGAGAACTACCACCCAATATCCATACTGACAGTTTTTGATAAAATATTTGAAAAGTTTCTCGAAATACACCTAACTAGCTACTTAAGCGAATTTTCAATATTAGACTCACGACAATATGTGTACCAGAAAGGAAAAGGTGTTTATGAGCTGTTTGCTAATTGCTCTGATTATATAAATTCCAATCTCAGTGCCAAAAATTATGTAAGCTGGTGTTTTTATAGATATGAAAAAAGCATTTGATGTGCTTGATCATGATAAACTCCTGGTCAAACTAGAGAATATTGGCATTCGTGGAACTGACTTAGATCTGTTCAAAAGCTTTTTAAACAATCGTAAATTTGTGGTAAAAATTAACAAAGAGATTAGCAAGAAATGCGAGCTTCACCGTGGTGTGCCCCAAGGATCAAATCTGGACCCAATTTTGTTTATTTTGTGTATGAACGATCTGTTTCCGCTATTGAATAAGTGCTTTGTTAATATTTTCGCTGATGACAAAATGTGATACTACCCCCACAAAGATTTTGCGGTATGCCAGAGTGTAATTCAGTCTGAATTTAATATTGTCACTGAGTGGTACCATGATAATGGTTTTTTAATTAACACGAAAAAGAAAGTGTGTTTACTTTTTTTGTCAACCGAGGCTGCGAGAAGACTGCCAGCTGCAAATAGTGTGCCATGATACAGACTGTATCCATAACTTTTGTATTGGCTGTAGCTGCAGGAAACTGTCGCAAGTGATTCAGACAAAGTATTTATGTGTGCTAGTTGACCAAGAATTTAATTTTAAGGCTAATATATTCAACATGTTTCTAAAAAGCTTCGTAAAATTATATGTGAATTTAATTATTTAAAGGCGAATATACCTTACAGTGTGAGAAAGATTACGTATTTTTCCCTTGCTCATTCCTACTTAAATTATGACATAACCGCATGGGGAGCATTCAGTTTGATGGCTTTGTTGAACCTCCAAGAGAAAGTATTATACAAGATGTGCTCTAAAAATACTGACAGATAGTGGAGGATTTCTTTCAATTTTGGAATGTATTGCCTGTTGCCAAAATTTACCAACTAAACTTCCTGAGTGTTAAATACTTTGATGGCGATTTTGGTGTTCAGAGAACACACCAGTATAATACACTCGTTTATTGCTTTCTGCTCCAGTTGTGGAACCAATGCTTGTAAACAAGTATTCTTACCGAACATCTGTATTTATTTTGCCAAGACTTTGGAACATGTTGCCGAGTGAACTAAAAAATTTGACTGACAAATGTGTTGTGAAGTGAAAAATCAAAAAGTGGCTTATGAACAGTTGAATAGACTGTCAAAGACTACACACTGCAATAATAAATTTTTTGATTTTATGTAAATTGCACATGAATGTACAATAATTGTGTTGCCTTAAATTGTGCAGTAGAACAAGCACCAGCCGTTAGTTCTCCGGAATTGGCTGGACTTCTGTAGTTTTCAAAATAAATATTTTTCTTCAAAAAGTAATAATAATACCATCCGCACTAGTTTTTACATGAAGGTTTTCAGTGACACCTTTACGATTTTCATGAAAAACGGTAAGGATTTCTGACGATTGTTGATACATTTTCGCCAACATGTCAATAGAAATATGCCACATATCATCTTGTTCACAAAGCATAAGTTCATTGCTACCGTATCGCAGTCGAAACTCCATCGTTGGAGCAATAATTTCCAATCACTCGAAAACACGTCTGGCTAACGAAAGACTAACGCTATTAATTTGACGGAACACCTCCATCAGATGAGAGAACTCCTGCAGGGTGTAATCGCGTGAACTCACCACCATACGCAATCCACTTGAACAAAATGTCCTGATCCTCTTCGTGTTCGATTTTGAAGTATGTTGTTTCACAACCATACTCTTAAGCGCATTCTAATGTAATGCTACTCCCCAGCGAGATGCGTTAAGATGTCCGCGAAAAGCACATAATTCTCCTGCGCTACTTTGTCATACATACAAATATCAATTGCAAACTCACCACATTATTTGTAAGTCACGTACAAGGTGTGCTTCTCGCACCCGATCGAGAACCTCTTCTGTAAGAGAGCCACGACTGAATAATGGTGAAAAGAATAAGGAGATTTTATATATTCACAGCAAGGAGTGAGAAAAACAGAAGCGGTCACTTAGAGGGCGACGAGAGAAAAAGTTAATCCAACCTTTGTTGAACATAATGGAACCCACATTCCAACAAATGCTGCATTGTCAGCGACGCGGGGCAGAGGCCGCCGAATGGGTGCAATCGGTCCTGCAAGCGCGCCTTCTCTCTATCACGAGGTCGGAGCCTGTTCTTCTAGCCATGGTAGACTTGAAAGGGTGCAGGGTGGACACGAAGGGAAAATGAAGGGAAAATGCTGACTTACTATACCATGCCAGTTTATCGTTGATAGCGGCGTCAGTACAGCGTGGCTAGCCAGAGGGACGAGCGAGGGAGCGAGAGAGTTACTCTCTTGCTCACGTATACCGTCAGGAGAGTGAATGTGTAGGTGCGAGCAGGTCGTGTGCACGCGAGAGGCTCTTGCGTTGCCTTTATTGATACCGGAGTTTCTCCCTCCGCTCTCCCCTGTGGACGCCCGAAAGTTCACGTCATTACATATCGGTGCACAATAATTATTAATACGATCGTAATAACAAATATCAATTGCAGACTCACCACATTATTTGTAAGTCACGTACAAGGTGTGCTTCTCACACCCGATCGAGAACCTTACTGGTGAAAAGAATAAGGAGATTTTATATATTCACAGCAAGGAGTGGGAAAAACAGAAGCGGTCACTTAGAGGGCGACGAGAGAAAAAGTTAATCCAACCTTTGTTGAACATAATGGAACCCACATTCCAACAAATGCTGCATTGACAGCGACGCGGGGCAGAGGTCGCCGAATGGGTGCAATCGACCCTGCCGGCGCACCTTCTCTCTCTATCACGAGGTCGGAGCCTGTTCTTCTAGCCATGGTAGACTTGAAAGGGTGCAGGGTGGACAAGAAGGGAAAATGCCCACTTACTATACCATGCCAGTTTATCGTTGATAGCGGCGTCAGTACAGCGTGGCTAGCCAGAGGGACGAGAGGGGGGGGGGGGGGCGAGAGAGTTACTCTCTTGCTCGCGTACCGTCAGGAGAGCGAACGTGTAGGTGCGAGCAGGTCGTGTGCACGCGAGAGGCTCTTGCGTTGCCTTTATTGATACCGGAGTTTCTCCCTCCGCTCTCCCCTGTGGACGCCCGAAAGTTCACATCATTACATATCGGTGCACAACAATTGATTAATTGAAATATTCAAACCAATCAAATTTATGATACTCCAACTTTAAAATATGATGCATTTTTAATTTTTTAAAGAAGTCCCTGAATTAAACGGTAGAAAAAATTTCAAAATGAATTAAAAGACATATAATTTTCGAAATTAAAAAAAGTCGATATAATTTTTTTTAATTAATCATACCAATAAACGGTCAAATGTGTAAACAGTCTGGTCACGAAGTACATAAAGGGCTAAAATAGAGGATTTTAGGGATTTTTAGTCTGCGCGCGGCTGCGGCGGCTGCACTTGCATGCAAAAGCTCCATACCAGAGGTAGGCAGCCGCCGCAGCCGCGCGCAGACTAAAAATCCCTAAAATCCTCTATTTTAGCCCTTTATGTACTTCGTGACCAGACTGTTTACACATTTGACCGTTTATTGGTATGATTAATTAAAAAAAATTATATCGACTTTTTTTAATTTCGAAAATTATATGTCTTTTAATTCATTTTGAAATTTTTTCTACCGTTTAATTCAGGGACTTCTTTAAAAAATTAAAAATGCATCATATTTTAAAGTTGGAGTATCATAAATTTGATTGGTTTGAATATTTCAATTAATCAATTGTTGTGCACCGATATGTAATGATGTGAACTTTCGGGCGTCCACAGGGGAGAGCGGAGGGAGAAACTCCGGTATCAATAAAGGCAACGCAAGAGCCTCTCGCGTGCACACGACCTGCTCGCACCTACACGTTCGCTCTCCTGACGGTACGCGAGCAAGAGAGTAACTCTCTCGCCCCCCCCCCCCTCTCGTCCCTCTGGCTAGCCACGCTGTACTGACGCCGCTATCAACGATAAACTGGCATGGTATAGTAAGTGGGCATTTTCCCTTCTTGTCCACCCTGCACCCTTTCAAGTCTACCATGGCTAGAAGAACAGGCTCCGACCTCGTGATAGAGAGAGAAGGTGCGCCGGCAGGGTCGATTGCACCCATTCGGCGACCTCTGCCCCGCGTCGCTGTCAATGCAGCATTTGTTGGAATGTGGGTTCCATTATGTTCAACAAAGGTTGGATTAACTTTTTCTCTCGTCGCCCTCTAAGTGACCGCTTCTGTTTTTCCCACTCCTTGCTGTGAATATATAAAATCTCCTTATTCTTTTCACCAGTAAGGTTCTCGATCGGGTGTGAGAAGCACACCTTGTACGTGACTTACAAATAATGTGGTGAGTCTGCAATTGATATTTGTTATTACGATCGTATTAATAATTATTGTGCACCGATATGTAATGACGTGAACTTTCGGGCGTCCACAGGGGAGAGCGGAGGGAGAAACTCCGGTATCAATAAAGGCAACGCAAGAGCCTCTCGCGTGCACACGACCTGCTCGCACCTACACATTCACTCTCCTGACGGTATACGTGAGCAAGAGAGTAACTCTCTCGCTCCCTCGCTCGTCCCTCTGGCTAGCCACGCTGTACTGACGCCGCTATCAACGATAAACTGGCATGGTATAGTAAGTCAGCATTTTCCCTTCATTTTCCCTTCGTGTCCACCCTGCACCCTTTCAAGTCTACCATGGCTAGAAGAACAGGCTCCGACCTCGTGATAGAGAGAAGGCGCGCTTGCAGGACCGATTGCACCCATTCGGCGGCCTCTGCCCCGCGTCGCTGACAATGCAGCATTTGTTGGAATGTGGGTTCCATTATGTTCAACAAAGGTTGGATTAACTTTTTCTCTCGTCGCCCTCTAAGTGACCGCTTCTGTTTTTCTCACTCCTTGCTGTGAATATATAAAATCTCCTTATTCTTTTCACCATTATTCAGTCGTGGCTCTCTTACAGAAGAGGTTCTCGATCGGGTGCGAGAAGCACACCTTGTACGTGACTTACAAATAATGTGGTGAGTTTGCAATTGATATTTGTATGTATGACAAAGTAGCGCAGGAGAATTATGTGCTTTTCGCGGACATCTTAACGCATCTCGCTGGGGAGTAGCATTACATTAGAATGCGCTTAAGAGTATGGTTGTGAAACAACATACTTCAAAATCGAACACGAAGAGGATCAGGACATTTTGTTCAAGTGGATTGCGTATGGTGGTGAGTTCACGCGATTACACCCTGCAGGAGTTCTCTCATCTGATGGAGGTGTTCCGTCAAATTAATAGCGTTAGTCTTTCGTTAGCCAGACGTGTTTTCGAGTGATTGGAAATTATTGCTCCAACGATGGAGTTTCGACTGCGATACGGTAGCAATGAACTTATGCTTTGTGAACAAGATGATATGTGGCATATTTCTATTGACATGTTGGCGAAAATGTATCAACAATCGTCAGAAATCCTTACCGTTTTTCATGAAAATCGTAAAGGTGTCACTGAAAACCTTCATGTAAAAACTAGTGCGGATGGTATTATTATTACTTTTTGAAGAAAAATATTTATTTTGAAAACTACAGAAGTCCAGCCAATTCCGGAGAACTAACGGCTGGTGCTTGTTCTACTGCACAATTTAAGGCAACACAATTATTGTACATTCATGTGCAATTTACATAAAATCAAAAAATTTATTATTGCAGTGTGTAGTCTTTGTCAGTCTATTCAACTGTTCATAAGCCACTTTTTGATTTTTCACTTCACAACACATTTGTCAGTCAAATTTTTTAGTTCACTCGGCAACATGTTCCAAAGTCTTGGCAAAATAAATACAGATGTTCGGTAAGAATACTTGTTTACAAGCATTGGTTCCACAACTGGAGCAGAAAGCAATAAACGAGTGTATTATACTGGTGTGTTCTCTGAACACCAAAATCGCCATCAAAGTATTTAACACTCAGGAAGTTTAGTTGGTAAATTTTGGCAACAGGCAATACATTCCAAAATTGAAAGAAATCCTCCACTATCTGTCAGTATTTTTAGAGCACATCTTGTATAATACTTTCTCTTGGAGGTTCAACAAAGCCATCAAACTGAATGCTCCCCATGCGGTTATGTCATAATTTAAGTAGGAATGAGCAAGGGAAAAATACGTAATCTTTCTCACACTGTAAGGTATATTCGCCTTTAAATAATTAAATTCACATATAATTTTACGAAGCTTTTTAGAAACATGTTGAATATATTAGCCTTAAAATTAAATTCTTGGTCAACTAGCACACATAAATACTTTGTCTGAATCACTTGCGACAGTTTCCTGCAGCTACAGCCAATACAAAAGTTATGGATACAGTCTGTATCATGGCACACTATTTGCAGCTGGCAGTCTTCTCGCAGCCTCGGTTGACAAAAAAAGTAAACACACTTTCTTTTTCGTGTTAATTAAAAAACCATTATCATGGTACCACTCAGTGACAATATTAAATTCAGACTGAATTACACTCTGGCATACCGCAAAATCTTTGTGGGGGTAGTATCACATTTTGTCATCAGCGAAAATATTAACAAAGCACTTATTCAATAGCGGAAACAGATCGTTCATACACAAAATAAACAAAATTGGGTCCAGATTTGATCCTTGGGGCACACCACGGTGAAGCTCGCATTTCTTGCTAATCTCTTTGTTAATTTTTACCACAAATTTACGATTGTTTAAAAAGCTTTTGAACAGATCTAAGTCAGTTCCACGAATGCCAATATTCTCTAGTTTGACCAGGAGTTTATCATGATCAAGCACATCAAATGCTTTTTTCATATCTATAAAAACACCAGCTTACATAATTTTTGGCACTGAGATTGGAATTTATATAATCAGAGCAATTAGCAAACAGCTCATAAACACCTTTTCCTTTCTGGTACACATATTGTCGTGAGTCTAATATTGAAAATTCGCTTAAGTAGCTAGTTAGGTGTATTTCGAGAAACTTTTCAAATATTTTATCAAAAACTGTCAGTATGGATATTGGGTGGTAGTTCTCGAATTTGATGTGCGCAGAGTCTTTGTACAATGGGCGGATAACTGCTGTTTTGAGACAGTCTGGAAAGCTGATGGTTTTAATTGACTTATTAAAGTACTGAACAGAGGAGCTTTTCAAACGCAACACCTGCATGCTGAACATCATGCACAGAAACATCGTCAACTCCCGGGCCTTTGTTTTTATTAAGACTAGCAATGATAGCACATATTTACGTGTGTGTGTCGCTCTCGGGAGCCGCATGCTCTGCTGTGCCGGCTCGTTTGTCTCAACGCACGAAAGGCGCGACTGAGTGAGCTTTTGGCCGGTGCCTCAGTAAATTGGTGGCGAAAACCATTTAAAAATATCTGACAAATCTAAAGTACGAGTCATGTATCGCAAAATTGTATCATCTAAAGAGTTTACTGTTCGGCCCAAAAGAGAATTTAACTTAGTCCACGTTAATTTATCATCACCTTGACATGATTTAAAAACTTTAAGATTATAATTTTTCTCCGTGAGTTTAAGTTTTTGTTTGACTTTATTACGATATTTGTTATATTTGGTCCTGTATAACATGTTCGTCTTATTAATTTTTGATCTCCTAAATAATCTATCACGTTCTCTGATTAGTGCTTCAAGTGCAGGCGTAACCCACACTTTGCTACACCGCCGTGTACTACCTCAAGAAATGTTGGAATGAAAATTTAGCTATCCTGGTTGGATTGGAAATATATTATCAAAGAAGGAGCAGAATATTAATTCATGTAATTTACAATTGCATGTAGTACATATTTCCTCATTTTGGCTACTCCGTGAGTATGTTGTTTGTGGTGAGTACAATACATATATATTAAAAAATGCAAGTGCACTGTACAGAATTCTTTGTCAGGAGAACAGAAAGTGATCTTAATCATCAAAGAGGTCAAAATGTTATGCAGAGAAAATTTGAAAATTACTGATGGAGCACATAGATTGGGAATGATGACACAATTTATGGTTTAATTTGAAATTAAGAATGTGTATCAATCATGTGCTTGGTTTTACTTTTTTTTAAAGAAGAATATTTATTTCTAAACCTTGGAAGTCCAGTCAATTCCGAAGAATTAACGGCTGGTGCTTATACATAGCTGCGCAAGGCAGCATAATTTAATACAGTCGTGTACACATTATCATGAAAATAATGCAGTATATGGTCGATAAGAGTTCGATTCAATTGTTTATAAGGCACTTTTTGATTTTTCGCTTAACATCACTTTTGTCTCTCAGATTTGTTAACTCACTCGGTAACATGTTCCACAGTCTCGGCAAAATACATTCAGATGTTCTATTGAAATATTTATTATCTAACAATCGTGTATTATACTGGTGAAATCTCTGATCGCCAAAGTCATCATCAAAATATTTAACACACAGTGAACTAAGCTGATAAATCTTGTCAACAGGCAACACGCACCAAAAATGAAAGAAATTCTCAACGTTTTGTTGGTGCTTTTTTGAACACATTTTATACAGTATTTTTTCTTGGAGGTGCAAAATAGAGGCGACAAGTTCACAGCTCCCCATGCGGTTATACCATAATTCAAATAAGAATGAGCCAGAGAGAAATACATAATCCTTCGCACATTATATGGCATGTTAGCCGTTAAGTAACTGAAGTCGCACACAATTTTACGGAGCTTTTTGGAAACATGTTGAATATGAATATTAAAATTAAAGTCTTGGTCCACAATAACACCTAAATATTTCGTTTGGTTCGCTTGCAACAGTTCTCTGCAACCACAGTTAATACAAAAATTGTGAATACACTCGGTATCATGACATATAACTCGCAGTTTGCAATCTTTTCACAACCTCAGTTGACAAAACAATAAAGACACGGTCTTTTTCGTGTTGATTAAAAAACCACTATCATAGCACCACTCAGTCACAATATTAAATTCAGATTGAATCACATTTTGGCATACCGCTAAATCTTTGTGGGAGTGTAGGATCACGATATCGTCTGCGAAAATATTTATAAAGCAATTTTTGAGCAGAGGGAACAAATCATTCATGTACATTATAAACAATATTGAGCCCAGGTTTGATCCCTGGGGCACGCCTCGGTCAAGCTCACGTGTTTCACTCATCTCTTTGTTTATTTTTACAACAAAATTGCGATTTGTTAAATAACTTTTGAATAAACTCAAAACTGGTCCACGTATGCCAACACTATCTAGTTTAACTAGCAGTTTATTATAATCCAGCACATCAAAAGCCATTCTCGTGTCAATGAACAAACCAGCAACAAAATCTTTTGCACTCAAACTAGAGTTAATAAAATCAGAGAAATTTACAAATAGTTCATTTACACCTTTGCCTTTTTGGTATGCATATTGCCTTGAGTCTATTATGGAAAATTTTGTTAGGTAGCTAGTTAGGTGGATTTTAAGAAACTTTTCAAAACTTTTATCAAAAACAGTCATTTGGCCAAAATTAGGTGTTTAAGTCTGTATACACTGACTGGAAGTCAGTTCGTGCTACATCAATTGCTTGTTGTGTTTTTGTTTGTGTGTATAGCAACGTAGCGATTGCGTAATGGTCAGAGATCTTGTGTGTGATGACACTTGAAATGTTCCGCAATGATTTAACGCGGACAAATAAATGGTCAATTAACGTGGAGGAAAAATTATCACCAGAGAACTCTTCTCTCATTAAAAAAAAAGTTACTTCTTTTTACCACGCTTTAAACCAGTAATTAAGCAGGATGTTTTAGTTAGCCGTTCCCTAATTTAATATGATATCTATTTTATGTTAACTGTGCACTCAACAATGATAGAAAACCAAGTTTTCTAATATCAGCTCTGTCAATCATAATTAAGTTATAAACTTTTAAATTAGCTTTGGATACTCATTATGATAAACGATTTACCAAAACATTTCCACGCTTCCTTACGGTTATTATTAATTTAGAGCATGTTTACGAATGAGAAAATGAATTCTATTACAGCATTGACCTTATTTGAAGAGTTATTGTTAAGTGCTTTTTTTTACTTGGCGGATCGAATAAAAATTGGGATGATCTCACAAGTGCTCACAAGTGGACATCCCAAGTGGATGTCTCCCAACTGATCTCTCTCGCTAATTTCTCCCCACTCAACACTTTGAGCAGAGTATAAACACACTGACACAACTTTTTTCCACTACCTTTGGTGAATGAATATGTATAATCGATATGTTATTATTTTATGTTAACTTTTTTTCTCTCGTCGCCCTCTAAGTGACCGCTACTATTTTTCCCACTCCTTGCTTTGAATATATTAAGTCTCCTGATTCTTTTCACCATCACTCAGTCATGGTTCTCTTGCAGAAATGCTCACGATTGGCTGGGGTTATCACTGAATTTAAAACAACCTATTTCAATTATGAACATCAACAAATATCTCATCAATATTTGAAAAATGCGATCACTCGAGGTTGTTTACATATTGAATATAATTAAAACCAGGCTTCATCCTCGTTGTCAATAAAAGAGAAATTCGTCTTATTTATTCCTCGACCAGTTTCGACGTCATCACAAACGTCCTAATCATGAGTTACAATTTCAATCAAATACAAACAATGCAATAATGTCACATCTAAAATCACATAAAGTTCCATACAATTCTTTAAAACACCCACCTATTCATGAGGCAGATGAGGCAAGCTCCAAAGACCAAATGTACAAAATTCTCTTTTATTGACAACGAGGATGAAGCCTGGTTTTAATTATATTCAATATAAATATCTCATCATTTAGATTTTAGCTCGCTTCCCCCAAAAAAAAACCATATCCACTATACTCACCTAAAAATTGAAAAGTGTACGATAAATTCGTGGATGAATTAAAAGGATCCTCATTACGAACAATGAGTTTGTTGCTCCTCGATCTAAAATGTATAGCTATATCTGTGATGATGGAGAGTGTAAAAAAAAGCCAAAGGGATTTAAAAATGCACTATGAAAAAGATTTTTGTCACGCGGATTTTGTTAACTGCGTGCTCAAGAACGATAAATAATAATTACTTTTTCAATATATCAACTCTGTAAATCATAGGTTGTATAAATAAAAAAATTAGTAAATTAGTTTTGGATCCACACGATGATAAATGAGTAATTTTATCGGAGCACTCTACTCTTCCTTTTGATCGTTATAAATTAATGCAGCATTTGTTGGAATGTGGGTTCCATTATCTTCTACAAAGGTTGGATTAACTTTTTCTCTCGTCGCCCTCTAAGTGACCGCTTCTGTTTGTTCACACTCCTTGCTGTGAATATATAAAATCTCCTGATTCTTTTAGATCATCATTTAGTCGTGGCTCTCTTACAGAAAAGGTTCTCGATCGGGTGCGAGAAGCACCTTGTACGTGTAGTTTTCTCCTCTGATATTTGTGAAAAGGGTTGGGTTTGATTATGTTACTTTTTCGAACATCACCTCTGCTCCTCATAAGTTGTATACGTCAAAAATATGTAAATTAGCTTTGGACCCGCATGACGATAAACGCGTTATTTTACCAGACCACTCTACTCTTCCTTACGGCCATTATAAATTAATGGAGCAGGAGATTGTATGAGGGTGAAAAGATTTCCTTTTGGATTATTCTTTTGACGTGCGCAGTACAACCGTCACTACCTTTTTCCCCTCTCCTTGCCGTGAATATATACCGTCACCTGATTCTTTCACCAGCATTCAGTCATGGCGGGCTTACAGAAAAAGTTCTCGATCGGGTGTGAGAAGGACTTGTACGTATCCTACAAACGTGGTGAGTCCGAGATCGATATTAGTTTATACGACAAAGAAACGCAGGAGAGTTGTGAGCTTTTCGCGGACACCTTGACGCATCTCGCAGAAGAGCATCATTACATTACATCGTTTTTAGAGTATGGTGGTGAAACAACTCACTTTAAAATTAAGCACGAAGAGGATCAGGACATTTCGTTCGAGTGGATTGTGTATGGTGATGAGTTTACGGTCGCGTTGCAGGATTTCTCTTATCTGATGGAGGTTTTCCTTCGACTTAATAGCGGTCGTCTCGTTAATTCCGGAAACCCTTTTGAGATAATGAAAATGATCGCTCCGACGATCGTGTTGCGACCGACGTACGACGGTTTATCACATTTGTATTGTGAACGAAATGGAAAGTGGTGTATTTCTAGCAACACGTTGAAGAAAATGTATTATAATTCGTTTGAAATCCTTACCATGTTTCATGAAAATCGTCGTGGTTTTTTTGACTTTGAATGACATTGGGAACATATAACAGTAATCTCAAGGTTAGTTATTACATAATTTCCCCTCCCACTTTCATGAATAAATAGGATTGAGTTTAGACAGGAGCGATCATTAGCTTCGGTGGAGTGCGCGAGTATGCTTCTGACGCGAACGTTTGGAAAAGTCAAGGTTGGAATTGGCGTTGTTGAACTCGACGACGGTCGAAAACAAATTGTTGGGATCTATCCGTGTTGCGTTATTGAACAAGATCCTTATGATGAATGCGTTGATTTTATATATATTGAGGAGTATGTTCAAAATTCGGAGATGATGATAGATTGTATGAGTGAAAAAAAGAGTTATCGAATAGGGAATTTTATAAATCTTCTTTATAGCGAAAATCACGGATGTTATTTCATCGAAAGAATTGAAAGGAAATTGCCACATCCTTTCCTACTCAAGATCACAATGAATGAATTTAAGACAATAATAGAAAATTATGAAATTATTGCTGAATATTACAATTTTTTGAGTGATAATATTTGGAAACTAAAAGATTGCTGTTATAGACATTATGGGAGCGATAAGTCGTTAGAGAAAAAATGTTTGGATCTTCTTCAATAAGCTATCGTCGGAATTACTTGAATTGTATAATTTATTTTTGGTTTGTGAAATAAAAGAATTTCATGAAGCAAATGAAACTATGTCGACGGTATTATAGTAATCTCATGGAATATTAACTGTGTTTTCCAACTTTTACAAGTTTGTATACATATTTTTGGTTTTGGGAAATAAAAGGTAATCAATTTTATTTGTGATTGTTTCATTTTATTCATTTTTGTACCTGACTTCAGAAATTATTAAATGGTGATTCATTTTATTCATTTTTTTATCCAACATAATTATCAAGTGAGGTGGGAGATAACAGAATCGTTGAGTGAAGCGGGAGAAACCAAGTGGGAGAGTGGGGAACGATCGACTAGTGGTGGCCAGAATCGGTATAAATCCTCTACTAGGTACAATCCTTGCTTTTTATCAAGGAAGATGAGCGTCTTAAGAATAAAACCTGCTTCACACGGGCGATTTGATTTCTTGTTAGGATACAATGAATCTATGTTTCACTTAAACTTCGTTTCTCTATTTTTTAAATCTTCCTCCTTGTTCCAAGGAATAAAATAGGCAAGAGGGTCTGCATTAAACAAATAAATCTTCTCTAGGTTTTGATCAGGTGGAGCGATAGAAAGTGAAAGCTTGAATTGAAAAATTATCTCACCACGCGTGCGAGTGTTCTATTTTGCACTTTCTGCCACCTGTTCTGTACAAACACACTGAGCATTTCTTAATAACTTAAAAAAGATGCTCTCAACAAATGACATTAAAATTCCACGATGAAAATCAAACGGAATTCGTCCTAACTTTGATATCAAAATGTATCAATTTCTTTACGTCTGATTTTTATTTCCACTTAGCCTACAATCTGAGCCGGCCGAATCTCTGCAAAATCTGACGCACCCTGCGGAGCCATAAAAAACCTTTAAAAAGAACCGTTGACCCGGCGAATATTGTAAACGCGATTTTATGACTATACTCTGTTATTTTACGGCAGACTGATTCCAGGACTTTCGCATTACTTTGAATGAACGAATCTCTTGAAGGCTAAAATATGTGTATCGACGCATCACTCGTTCTCCCGAGAGAAATTCTCCGAAAGACAAATTAATTTTCCGTCGGAAAAATGGCCAACTCGGCTTGTTTCGCTTGTGGGTCGTAACACACCTTTTTACGGGTACTCCGCCGCCGCACTCTCGCCTTGCCGTGGAATTGGATGTTATATGCGTGCGAAATTAATTCAAAACACATACCATAGCACGCTGCCTGAACCCATTTCACGCGAACCCGAGGTGAGAGCAAAAATTTCGGGCAGGCGCGTCCCGCATTGTTATTCCTCACTGCTCGAATATGCCGCACGCCACACGTCAGATTCGGATTTTCAATTAGCAAGTCTGCAGCATAACTAATTAATCTCAAATTACGCCTGACGTGATTGATTTCTGCATGTAAGCAGCGATGACAAAACAATCATCATTTCGAGTTGGAGCGCCGCGTAAAACATTCATCAGCAGGTGAAGTGAACTGTTCATTCGGTCGAATTTAGTGGGTGGCGCAAATCAACTTGGGCGCGCACAAAGACGCTCATTGAACGGCTGGCACCGCCAGCAGCTTTGCTTTCTGTCTGCTTGCCTGGTGGCGTGTTTGCTGACGACGAGCGATACGTACGCAAAGTGCCGTGCACTACGTACGAACACTCACAGTCGTTAATTTACATTTCTCGACTGCTTTCATGTGAGTGACGTGCCTTCCGCAATAATGCAATTTACAGCGCAGTGTGAAGATTCATGGGGGCATGCCGAATATTCGTGACCAGTGGAAACAAAGGGGACAAAAGCAGCGCTATCTTTATTAAAAGATCTAGCATTTCCACTTCTTGCTTTTTTATTGCTCGAGAGAGAAACCTTTTGCTGTCGACATAAAAATCGTTTGCCAATTCCAACGTTCATTTGGCGAAAGATGCGATTTTGCGACAGTCAAGGGGGAACTGTAATTTTTCAAATTGGAAACCTCTCCGATGCGATGAAATCATGTGACTGCAAAAAAGCCTTTTGAGGAAATAGAGGAAGCTGATAAACAAATCCCTAGCGGGTCAATGCGCAGCCTACATCGCGGAAAATTGCAATATTGCGAAAGACATGATGGGAAGCGACGAAGCAACGCGCACGTGTCCGCTGCACAAAAGCCACAAATAGAAACGATAAAATCAATCCTCTTGTGATTGCCTTTGCGCCATTTGTTTGTTGGTAAATAATAACGTGATTTAGTGCGGTTACTACTTAAAATTGTTGAAATTTCTTCAAAGATTTGATTAATATGTATAACACACATGTTTATCATGCTCGATGTTGAAATTTGAGTTTGAAAGTGGCATTAAATAGGGTTTAGACTTACTCGACGTACTTTGCCTTGAAAAACGAGGGAGTTTTCAATTGATTAATTAATAATTAAATTTTGTAGTCGATTTAGATTGTTATTTAGACAGATGCAATACAGAAAAACCAATAAGATTTATGTCCTTTGAATGCTATGGAAGGGCTCATAGGACTTGATTTGTTTACTCTTGTTGTTCTAAAGAGAGTATGTCTGAAAATTTATCTAAATGAATTTATGAAATTAATAAAATGTTTAGAAAATCAGTCAAGAAAGCAAACCAGAAATATTTTTTGAGTTAAAATTTAGTTTGGTCCTTATAGGAGCCAATTTTTCGTCAATCTAGCAAAAATAGCAGGGTCTAACGGGCTCATATATGTAATTAAATAGATTAAGATGGCTTTTACAGCATTTTTCGGTTTGAGATTGCAAAACGTTTGGTTAGATTGCTTCAAATTGCGTCATTTGTGGTCTCTTTACGATCAGATGCTCGGAAATATGTTCATAGCCCACTGTGCAGTGCTTATTTCTCAAATGGAAGATAATGCAAATATTCGTTTTTACATACTACGATTAAAATACATTAAACAAAATATTTTCAATTTTCTGGTGGTATATTTCGAAAATCAAAAACAAAAAATGTTGATGGTGCAATTTTGGAGTTTGTAAAATAAATTAAAATACAATTTTAACTTCTGTGTATGGAACAAATTTCGCTTTTTGTTAAATTTTTTTATAGAGTTTATCGATGGTTCAGGAAATTTTTATCTCCAAGAAAAAGGACATAAGTTTTCAAGCTGTTTTTCAGGAAAAGTTAAACAAACCGAAACAAACAAAGAATTAGGGATAAGAGAATGCAGAGCTATTGTCTGCAGCACGCAAGTTTGAAAACCCTGAATCCAATACTTAGGTGGGACTGACCTGTCAAAGGAGATGGCCATCAGGGTGAAGACGCTGGCGCAGATGGAGAGCACGGCGACGAACTGCGTGATTTTGCAGTAGACGGTGCCAAAGGGCCAGTGGCTGTTGAGCATGTAGGTGTAGTTGAAGGTGACGTTCAGGGTGGAGACCATGGTGTCGGCCACGGACAGGTTGACTAAGAAGTAGTTGGTGACGGTTCGCATGCGCTTGTGCGCCAGCACGATCCAGATGACGATGACGTTGCCGCCGGTGGCCACAACCACCATCATGGCGTACAGCACCGACCACAGCACCTGCCGCCACCACGGCAGGATGAACTGGTTCTCGGCCATCAGGTCGAGGTCGCCGGACGAGTTGTTGCCCGAGCCCGCCCACTCGTCCGCCAGCGTCGGCGGCGTCTCGTTCTGTCCGAACAGCACCAACAGGGACTCAGTCGTCGTCGGCGGCAACTCCATCATCTGCAAGATGAACGTCGCAAGAGTTATTAATTGTGTGCTTTTAAATTTATACCAGCGCTGATGAAGCAATTTGCATTTAAACGAGCCTTTGAACTAGAACTTTGAGCGCCGAAGGGAAAAGGGAAAACTTGTTTTTCTTTTGTAAAAGAGAATTGCACTCTCGCACTTTGTAATTATGATCTGGAACACATTTCATTTACAAATTTATCGAAATCGCATTTCATGCCAGATCTTCTTTTCGCAAATTTATTTCTCCGTAATCTAGAGATTAAAGCTTGCAATTGTTGCAAATGGGCAAAAATAACCTTCAAGAGGAGAAAAACACATTTATTGACTGTAAAAAATGACACAAATATTGTAAAAATCGTACTCAAATACGCAGAAACACACTTTTGTGTAACCTGACGAGTGGCAAAAAACTATATGAAGAGATCTCAGCCGCGAGGCTCTGTCACAATTCATACAGGCTAAAGTAAAAATGCAATAAATTGTTTACATTTTCTGTTCAGTGAGAGCGTGCGCCGAGTCTCCTTTTTCGCTCTCGTCCCCCTCCGGGTGACACATATTATTTATTTTAGTTTTTTTTTTAATACAATCCGCTCATGAATCTCTTTTAGTCTTTCTCTTACAGCTAGGTTTCTCTTAAAAACTATTTTTTAAGACGATTTTTCAACAAAATTTCAAAGTGTTATTAAATATTTTGGTTACTTGGAAAGCAAAAAATTGAATGACACTATTTACTAGTAAACATTTGCTTGACTTCATGACAGTTTTGTCCTCGGACCCGTGACATTTCGGCTTATAGTTTGACAAACTCATTATGATAATTCACGTATCACTTTGAAATATATTCTCATTCAGACATTTCTTTTAGGCTAATAACAGAGCACCAAGCCTGAACTCTATGTAGGTCCAGAAAGTTTTTGTCTCCACAAAATCAATTAGCAATTACTCTTCATTCATTCATTTCAAGATTCCTTTGAGCGTGTCGTCCTTTCAAAAGCACAGAGAAAAGCGAATATCAAATTGAGCAATCAATCAATCGAAGAGACCAAATTCATGCGAATGTAATTTGTCAGGCATCCAAATGTTATTCATCTCTTCTCCTGTCCAAATATTAGCTCATACCCTCATAGGTCTTCTCTGTAAGCGCGGAGTTCTTTTTCAACGAAAAGAAGAAAATAATTTCCGTCCTTTCATGCCGATGAGAAATTTTCCACGCGGTTCAACAGAATGCGCAAAATCCGTTTTTCGTACAGGCTTTTCTGGTGACAAAATTCATTCAATTAATTGCAGAGGAGCCGTGCTTGGTACGCGCGGCGATGAATGAAGTTAATCAACGGCGGAAAAGGCCGCGAGAGGAATAAGAAAGACGAGTTTGCAATTATAAACAGAGCAGAATTAATGAGTATCTCTCTTGCTTTTCCAATTAAATATGCGCTTTTTTTTCTCTCTCTCTCTTACAAAACATGCCCATGAAAGAGAATAGAATGAGCCGAGTTGAAGAAGGACCTGAGGCACATTTAAATGTAGCTGAACACGGAAATAATATAATTTATATTGGAAAAGAGACGACCAGTGAAGTCAGATAATTTAATTATCCAATTTGAAAAACCGGATGAAGGAATGCTCTCGGGGACAAATCAAATTTCGCCGACTCGAATATGAGTTCTCCGAATTCTCCGTGCTATGCGATAGACGGCAGAAATTATTGCATATTTCCGTCGAAAGCCACTTATCGATTTGCCCACGGACAATTTGAACCGCTCGACGGTGCACGAAAACTCCTCTTGAGAAAATTTTGCTCGCGCGGACGTCTGTTTGCCGACTTAATTTTCACCCCAGCAGCGATGAAAGAATAAAAAAGGGTGGAGGGGGCAAGAGCTTTTTGATCTTGAGCTCGTCGATCGAAACGAGCTAAGACAATGGCGGACTTGAAGTGCTTTTCCGTCTGCCGTTTTCCATTAAGAACCAACTCCAGGGAAAATCACCCAAAAGATTGTGCACGGGCATTCGCCAATCTGCTCGCGTTTTTTCTTTGCAGTTCGCAACGGATAAATAAATCCTCTTGAGACTTATCAATCATCTTTCTTTTCATGCTGAATGAAATGTCAATAAATCTAATTAAAATGTGGTTTTTAATTTATCAAGAGATTTCGGGTTTCTTGGAAATCTTTATTTATTTGGCGGTTCGTTGAAAAAGTTGTCGTTGCTAACAATTTGAAGTCATCAACAATGCTTTGGAAAAGTGAAAATCAAACGGCTAAAAATTTCCTCATCAATTTTGTGAACAATGGTTCTGAATTCCATTCGCAAAAAGATGATATTATTGATCGGGCTTTTACGATTTTTATAATTTCTCTTTGTGCGTCAAAGTAGATTTCCAAAACCATAAATATACCGAAGAGAACATAAAAATCAAATTACAGGGAATGGCATCGGCAATCCAGACGGAAAAAGTGAATTTGAAAAACGATGGCATGAAATTCATCTTCTGTTTCGCGTCAAAGCCACCCTGTTCGATTTGCAATTCCATCCTTCAGAGAAAAATAATCCCCAAATTTGAGCGTTTTCTCTGCTGCGCGAGAACGATGAATTTGCACCCGTCATTCGGCATTTTGCAGCCGCACAAAGGCAAGCTCGATTCCATTTTCATAATCCCCTCCTTCTCGTCTGCCGCGGCAGCACGGAAGATGTGGGAGATGATCTTCACAGAGCTATGGACGCGTTACACGTATGCGAATTCTCAGGCACCATTTCAATATCCTTACTCACGACCATCTGAATATAATAAGATATTGCCCGACTGCTTGGCGTCGTCGGTTCATTTATTTTTATTTTTGAAAAATAACGTCATATTTAATAACATGAAAAATAATTTTTACTTCATTGAAAACGGAAGCATTTATTTAGTTCAAAAGGTTTCCTCTCATTAAAAGTGTATATTTTTTTGCAGAATACGAGTTCCTTATAATTATGCAAGGAAATATACGGACTCCACTCGTGTGTTTCTTATTTCATGTCTGCACGAAAAGGGTTCTTTGTTAAACGAAATAGCAAACAACATTTCTCGGCTTAACCATCTCACGGTTGTTAAGTTTGCTCGCCGCCCTTTTGATGTCCGCACGGATAATCTTAGTTGAGAACGAAAGGCTTTTCACTTCAGCCTCGTAGCCAAGCGCTGGAGATGGTAAATGATAAAAAGCAACTGACGGTCCAACCAAACAGCCAAAGTGTGTAATATTTTTGGCCAAACTAACAGAGAATAGAAAGGCAAGCCAGTACGTTGGCAGTGGCGTTACAAGGGGACTTTATCGATGACTCAAGAATTGTATCATTGTGGTAGATTTGAATGGTATTTTTTTTGTGTTCCACCCAAAGGCTCTTTGTGGTATTGAAACAAAAACAATATTTATAAAAATGTGATAGTGTTTCACAAATTTCTGAAAAAAAAAACTGTTGACTTTTGAGAAAAGAATTTTAATTTCAAACAGCTCTAGTTTTTTAATCATATTTTGTCACTCATCTAAAGCTCGCATTCCAGAACCCAGAGGCATTGCAATCAATTTGTTCCTGAATTTCAATGAACACATATTGATAGCAAATTATTAAGCTACTGTGATTTTTATATTTTTTTTCTTTTCAATGTAAAATAAATAAAAACTACTCTCTTGATTTTATTTTGAGAAAAGGCATGAATATATTAAAGCTGTGAAAAAGCCTTTCGTTTGTACAATTTGGACGTGCTACTCATTTTTAAACGACGTTAATTTCAGTAAGGAGTCCCTTTAGGCTTTTCCTCGCCCGCCACTGTCTTTGTAATTTTGCTTTTCGCCGCCTTCTCTCCACTCTAATCGAATTCCCAGCCTGGACCAAAAGAAGTCTCGCTCAAATTGCTCTTGTGTGTCATTAGGAAAGGAAAAGCTCGATTCTGACAAATCGCAAGTAGGGCCGCTTGCAGCCTTAATTCAGACTGCCGTGTTCTGATTTCGCTTGTCCCCGGGGAGCCTGCCAACGCACATGCACAAAAACGTTCCGGCTGGAGTTGATAATTTTTTTCTCCTGCCGTTTCTTCCTCTCGCGGAAGGCGAACCTTTTAATGGGCCACATGTGTCCTGTTTGTTTTAAAAGTTATCCGGCGTGCAGAGGCCGTGGGCGTGTTTTTTCAGCCTTTGTCCCTTCGGCCCTCGTCAGCTGCCCGCCAGAATTTCCTCGACGAGAAGCTCAAAAGGTCTGCTCGACTGATGAATAAATAAATATTTGCTTTTCATTTCTGCTCCACTTAGCAGGAAAAACGCCCGCCGTCAGAACTTTAGCTAGGAAGGACACATCGATTTGGAAAGATAAGTCCTCCAACTTGCCGATTTATATTGCTTTTTAACGCACGAGGTAATTATTCAAAGGGGTTTCCGCTTCGCTTTGATCCGCTCTTCGTGAATTTTACCTTTTTTACAAAAGAGCCTGTGAAACGTAATCCATATACGAGATGATTGGAATAGGATTTCCGCGCACCTGGTCCCACTAATGCTCGACTCTTTTGTGGTTTAAATCATGATATGAAGTTTGTTTCGTAAAATATGCCTTTCATGGTTGACGACCTCTGTTGTTATTTAGGTGGATGGATTGATAAGAATAGAAAAAAAATGATTTTTTTCAATGCTAAATATGATACTAATAATTTTCATGAAGAGTAATTGGCGAGTACATAATTATAACTAAATAAATGTTTAACGAAATAAATAAAACTAACTAATAACTAAATAATCTAAGAATGTACACGTTCTTGGGTCTGTGGCGCCTTCTCGCCACTACTGTCCTACTACTTTCCTAATAACTAGTTTGCATTAAATACGCTTCGCCAGGTGGCAGTATTAAGGTGTGTGACAAGCAGTGCACCCTTACTGCACCTTATCCCCCACTGCACAATCAGACTCGCACCAAAGCAGTGACAGCAAACGAACTCTCTCCGGCTAGGATGAGATTTGGTGCGAGAAAATTATATAAAAACTATTTCTTATTAGACCCGCACTACGGGGTAAGTGTCATAATTGTTTATATTCGAATATTATGTTTTTATTGTTATACTCATTTATTGTATATTTGTGATTTTTGATTATTTATGTTCATAATTTCACAGTCTTAACTTAACTACTTCAACCACGAGACATGAATAAAAGACGAATGATTAAGCTACTAAAAGACGCATTTCTGTCACGGCTTCCACGTACCCACAAGCCACAAAAGTGGATGACATTATTCTTTTTTCTTCTTGTTTGTTCTTGCTCTAGTCGAATACATTAAATTAAAAGATTTTATACACAGTAAGAAAGGGTGAATAGTTCTAGCGAAAAACTGCTAAAACGATCCATCATTGAGTAATATCACGACGCCCTGAGCATCAAGTCTATTATTATTATTAATGGTTTATTAAACGCAAAATATGCGTGCAACACTCTACATCTAAAGGTTAATCAATTTTTACACATTTTCGCTGCTTCTCTCAAAGTAAGTTTTCTTGCTGTACACTTTTGGATATGATATTTTTCACAAGTCTCGCCACAGAACTTACATCTACAATCATAATTAGGCTCATAGTGAAACGTTGCATTATTACAGAAAATATAGTGATATCCATGACAAGCAAATCTTGCAAAAATATGTCTATCAGGAAAATCAGGGCCACGCCAGTTGTCATTAATCATAGTTTCAGTCTCAAAAAACTCAGAACAAATTAACAGTCTATTTGTTTTCTTTTCTTCACAGAACTTTATATACACATCAGTCTCTGGTAGATTAAATCTAACCTTTAAGTCAGTTACATATAAATTGGAGTCTTTCGCAATCAATTCATAAACATAACGAGATCTATTATACTTAGAAATTCCAAGCACTTTTTTAAAATAGCGAGTTTTCACTCTTTCTAGATTTACAAAATCCATGTTAGTTAGATGTGGCCAGATAATTTCAATTCCATATGAGGCTGTTGGCGAGATTTTAAGGTCGAAGAGTTTAACCGCAGTATTGATAGAAAGCCTGTTTAAATTTTTAATGCTATAAGTAGCCATTAAAGCTGCTCGCACTCTTTTTTCTACATGTCTCGAAAAGGACGTGCCCGAGGTTTGGAACACAACACCTAAGTATGAGAATTCAGACACAAATTCAACATTTAAACCATCTAATTCAATTTTATCAGTTTTCGCATACCTGCCCCGCCCAGAATTCCTGAATTTCATCACTTTACACTTTTCAATATTAAGCTGAAGGCTCCTACTTAACAAATATTCCTTTAAGGCGACAATTGCAATATTCAAATCACTCAAGAACTCACTCGTTAGTACAATGTCGTCCGCAAATAGAATAGCTTTCAAGCCAGGAATGTGTTTAATAACTTCATTAATATCATTAATTGAGATATTAAAAAGGAAAGGAGATAGGCAGCCCCCTTGACGCACGCCATTCGACTGGACAATAACCTCTGATTCTGCGACACCATCAACAATTTTCAAAAAATTTACATCTAAGGAATTAGCTAAATATTTTAGTTCCACTTTAGAAACATTTCCCGATTCAACAATTTTCCTAAAAATCATTTTTCTATCAACGGTGTCAAAGGCTTTCTTAACGTCTAAAAACAAAGCGTATAGTGGCTTCTTTCTTTCATATACCGACAGATTAATTTGATCGATTAAAAGTGTAACTGCTTGTAGGGTTGACTTACCCCTAACGAACCCAAACTGATTCTCAGGAATATCGTGTACTAAAATTGAATATAACCTATTATGAACAATTTTATCCAATAAATTATAAAGAGTATGATTAAGACTAATCCCACGGTAGGAATTTTGATTTTCGGAGTCCCCTTTACCTTTATATAACAGTTTTAAATTAGAAAATTTCCAGGAATCAGGAATAGTACTCTTTTTTACACACAAATTCAAAAAACATGTCAGTTCAGGGAGCAAGACTTGTGATAATAGTTTCAGGTGGTCATTCTTAACCCCGTCTGGACCCGAAGCTTTTCCAGCCTTCATTCTTTGAAGTGCAATAATAACCTCAGCTTCCATAATAGGAGTAAATACTGCAGAACTTTGATAGCTTTCGATTAGTGAGTCCAGGTGCAAAGAGTCAGTCTGATATAAATGTTTACAATTCAAAATATCATTAAAGGTTGACTCCCATTTTTCAATTGAAATGTTGTTACTAGATTGAAAATTTTTTGTCAATTTCAAAATTTTGTAGCATTTGCTGTTCTCTGCTTCTTCTAAAATTCTTTTTTCATACTGAATAAAATATTCCTTTTTAAGTAATTTACAGAGTTTTCTATAAGCTTTTTTAAGTTCAGAATGTTCAGTCACTAAATCGACTAGATGTGGCAAGTTATAGTTCTTTGCAAATTTAATTCGTTTACCCAAATCGAGAATTAAACTATTAAGTTTATAGCAATCGGCATTATACCATGGTTTACTGGTTCTACACCACAGAAATTTAGGTTTATCGGCTTCCTTAAGAAGTCGAACAACACAATCATAAAATCCGTTTATATCCTCAGACTGTAAAATACTCTGTAATTCCGATTTGTAGCGTGATCTAATAATTTCCTCTAATTGATTGCTATCGACATTCAAAGTTCTAATATTCACACTATTTTTAATGTCAAAATTTACATTGATCGTGAAACTAACAAATTTGTGCTTTGTATGAGCTTTTGAGTCACTGATACAAAAATTACTGCACTCTGTCAAACTCCCTCTAAAAACTAAGTCAATCACGCTGCATCCACTCTTACACACATACGTACTCTCATAAGGTGTTGTGTTTACCAAAACTAAATTAATTTCAGACATAAAATCTAGCAGTGCTTCAATTTTCTTATTTCGCTTATCAATTCTACAGTTAAAATCTCCAACATAAATTACATTTTGAACATTTTCAATGTACTTTTGAGTCGATAAAAGCTCATTTGAAACCGCACCATGTTTTAACTTTGGATTTAGGTAACTACATATAATAGTAATGTGCTCAAAGTTAAGGATAATAAAATTTTCCAATTCATAATGATTACATAGAGTTCCTAATTTATGATTGAAATAAATAGAAATGCCCCCCATAGGACGACCTAGATCACCTTTGAAACCAAATTTGTGTCTCCCATAATAACCAGGAATTATAAATTCTTGAAGTAGAAATGTTTCAGTCAATAAAATTAAATCGAAATTTTCAAGCTCTGCACTTGCTAAACAATATGATTCCTTAAGCCCTTCGCAATTCCACAAGACACAATGAATAGATCTAGTTTTATTAGTACTCACTCTTGGAGGGCTCAGTTCTGAAAACGGTTAGGAGCCAACGTAGACCTTCCACTCCTCCTCAGTCCCTGCTTCTCCCCTTCTTCCCCATTGTCTTCTGAATTGGCGCCAGGATTGTCAACCTCAGACGACTTTGATGGTGTAGCCCGAAAGAGGTTGCCTGCACCATCCCATCTTTTTGAAGCGTGTAGGTTGTAGTAGTGGACTTTGATGTTCGTGTCCTTCAACTCACTGTAGAGGAGATCCATCGTGTACAGACGGTGAAGACGCTCCGTCCCGCTGCACATATAGCTGATAGCAATTTCCTCGTACTGCTGCTCCTTGATGAAATCGGCGAACCGACGAAAAGCTTTGTGTACTCCAGCCAGATAATGCTCAGGTTTTTTGTAGTACTTATAGGAACTCCTCTCCTTCACCACCAAATTCAGGACAGTTCCCAGCCCGTCGGCCTCTTGCACCAGAATATCGCCAACGGATGTCTCTCTGCCTGGGACAGCTTCTGGTCGACCGATAGCCTCAGTAAAAGCAGCAGCAACACCTACTTTGCATTTCCGGTCCCCACCAATCGCCTGACCTTTGATTAGCTGAGGGGCTTCCAGGATGTTGCCCACATGCTCAAAAATCTGGCATTTCGCCCCTTCGGCTGCAACCGGCTGTCCGGATCTGAACGCCTCATCCAGCTCGGCACAGCGTTCGATGTATCGGTTGACATTCGGCGTATCTGGAGCAGGCTCTGTGGGCAAAGGTTTATTTTGCCAGAGCCTGTTACCCTTCCCAGTTAGCTTCTGATTCATCAGCGAAGCTGTTGACTTCAGCAGAAGTCCCTGGATTTGTTTTTCCATTCCTTCGATGCGTTGCAGCAGCTCTCTTTTTTCGGCCGCATGCTCTCTCCTCTCAGCAGCGTGTTCTTGCTGCACCGCCAGCAGTGTATTCTGAAACGACTGGGTGAGGATGGCGATCACCTGATCCATTGGCAGGTAATTATTTGGGCCCGAAGATTGGAAATTGGGAATAGATGATCCACAGGTGGGTGTAACCATGTTTGTGTTTACATACGCCGGTCTAGGCGGGATCCTTCCAAGTCCTTGTCCAGGATGTCCAGCCTCCCAAACTTCTTGCCTCTGCCCTCCCGCGGTGACAGAGGCAAAATTGCGCTTGCCTAACTGGGTCGCCATGACCCAGGGTACCTGAAAATAGCCCGAAGGCACTCAGAGAAGGACCTGATTTATCAAAGCGTGTTCTTTGACTCACCGGCAGGGGCATCAAGTCTATTTAAATTCATTTTATATCTGTTGCACTCATTTCTTCTTAAATTATTATTACAAATCCATTCTTATTGAAACTTACCGCCGTTCTGCGGATGCCGCAGGTCATTTCAGAGGGCTGGTAGAATTATACCGGTGTGCTTAAGTTACATTTTCACCGGTAGCACCACAGATTTTTAAGGCTTATTTCGTTTGCGAGTAGGATTAAACGTAAAGCCTGATTTGATGTGGCCGCCTACTTTAAAAAAAACATAAAGCTTTATCATCCGCATGAATGGCTCCATTTTTAGGTCTATTCCCGATTGTTAACTACGGATACACATTATGAAGTTATGGAGAAGCGATTATACGACGAGCTCTGGCTTCGTTCATGAACCAACTCTTTCGGTTAACGACGATCCGTTGCCTTTGACGCAACTCGCAATTTATTGAATTAGCTCGAGCTTAACTGCACGGAGCGCTTGACGACCGATGAGTTATTCTGCGACGATAAAATGGGAGCGAGGAGAATTGTGTTCGCTAGCGATAAAAGAGGGCGACTGCGAAAAATATGATGATGGCTGTAAAACACCGATCATTTGGCTCGCCGACGGGCAATTTGGCGTACCGTTGTCACACAATTTTCGCACTAAACGGTGATAATTAACAATTCACGATACGGTCTCTTTTTGTTGGCAGCAACACGCTCTGGCGACTTCATCGCGGTTAAATACACTCCGGGGCAGAGGCATGAAGGCTAATTTGGAAAACACGCATCCGAAAAATTAAGCCTTGAAAGGCTGGCCGCCGGCGTCGCTGGAAAATGCGCTAAACAAAGCAGCGTGGCGCACCGACAGCGAATAAAACAGGCGAAGGTAAAAAGCGCCTGCCCAGTCGGGCTTATGCAACCGGCGCAACAAACCTGTCGAGCGTGTGGCCTGCTCGGCTCGTCGAGCGCCGGCATGGAAATTAGAAGTGCGCGCGTGGCGAAAAGTGCTTTTGTGATAAATCCGGGTCTGAAATTTACTTTCCAGTGCACAGCTTTTTATTGCCAAAAAGAAAAAAAACAAAAGCATTTTTCTCAACGTTAAAAAAATAGAGTTGTTTGAAATTAGAGCAAAGCGATCAAATACTTGTTTGACCGAATATCCAATCGCTATGGAAATTAGTAGCACGGATCGTTAGGCTTTGAATGGTTTGAAATTAAATGCTTGATGAAGTAAATTTGTAAAAACAATTCCACGGCAGAGAAAGAAGTCGTTTAAACCCATCCAAAAATAGAGCTGCCGGTCAAGAAGTCAGCAAAATCAGTTCCGAAGAAAAATACCTTCAAGCACCATTAAATTTCATAAATAAAATGTTATCAGCCGTGCAAGCCACCAGTAAAAATGCTTAGCCATCACCGGGTTACAATTCAGATTAAGCCATTAAGCAAGCCACCGCCTCAAAATTGTACAGCTGTGTCCTCTATTGAAAAATCAATAAATTTGTGCCATTAAGTCCACTTTTTTAACTATTTTCTCGACACAAAAAACGATATTTTAAAATATCCTTGTGATAATAATTTTTACCGTTGCTATAATTGGTAATCCCTCTCTACCAGAAAATGGAAAGAAAAAGTCTAAAACTATGTAATATATTATTCTTCGAGGGTGTCTTCTTTGAGATGAAAAAAACTTAGTTTCCAAAGGCTACAGAACTAGGATTTTTGCATAATTATTTAAGCATTGGATACTAAAATTGATTGTAGCTTAGTAAATAGCTATATTTTTAATTAGTTTACGTTTCGTGACTGTAAGCACAGTCATGCACTAACGATCTGCCTCCGCTCACACACTTTCCATCTAACAGGCTCTAATTATTCTGAGACCATATCTAATTATTCAGTGCTTTTAACGTTAACCTGAAACTTTTGCGCACGATTATTAGCGGCCGGACGCTGCTCTACGAGCATTTCTGACAATGAGAGCAATGTAAATGATTAATATGTGAGATGTATGCAGGCTGCTCGTTTGCATTTGTCGTTGTAATATAATCAATTTGCAATGCATGGCAATGCATTTCACTTTGTTTGCATTTCCAATAATTTGTTCGCAGGCTTCATGTAAATGCATCGCAAAACGCTACAGCAAAATAATTAATTTCTGTTTGCAATGAGCTATTTGTGTTTCAAATAACTTCTCACAATGACTGATGTTTGTTTTAGCCTTGCTGCATGAAATCAATAAATGAAACCTTAAGTTCGTGAAATATTCTTTCAGAAAAAAATATATATCAGACTGAACAGCATCTCCTTGATATCATGCAAATGCCATAATATTTGCAAAAATCGAAAAATGGGAGGGTAAAGCCGAAAAGGGCCCATTCTAGAAAATCACAGTTTAAAAATACGGAATCTCTTTAGCCTTACACATGGATAGAAACTGCAGGTGGAAAGATCAAAATCAAATTCCAACCTTAAGCGGAGTTGTCTTAAAATTTCTAAATGTCTAACAGCGACTAAAAAAGTCCCAATTTCCCCTAACAAGCCTTCAACAATTCGACTCAAATTTTCTAGGTAATCGTTTTAAAGTATCCTCAAAAACATATGTAAAATTCAGAGCGGGAGCTCAGAATTAGTAAAATTAGAAATCATCCGTAAAAGGTTCATAAAAACACTCTATGGTGAAGTCTGATTTTTAATGTCTCTCAATCTTCCCCATTGTGACATTGTTTGAAATGTCAATCTAATCTTTCTAACAGTAAGCTACCACACAGGAAGCCAAAAGACATCAAGCAGTATATTGTTTGCTTCGCTACTCACGAAATGCGAAGCACAAAATGTATGAATTGTGGGGCGTACGCTGATGGTTCGTATGTCTATCTATGCTGCCAGAAAAAAAGGAAGCTTCCATGTGTTTGTAGCCGTATTTTCGGTCGGGGGATGAAGTTGTCTGGCTCGTCAACCGCCACGTCAGGTCGGCGATTCGAGCCAAATTGTTATTAAACCCAATCTGGCGCGACGCGCACGCACAAACACGCGCGCGTCGACGAGAGGAAAAGACGCCGCCCAGGAAATTGCTTTTCCATCTTATATCGGGCAAACAGCTGGAAAAAGAAAAAATATGTAAGCTCAGATATCACCGGGCCGCGGTGTATTTATTAACGCCTAATGGATTGCCCCTTCGCCCGCCAGTCCGCCCCTCCCGCGCAATAAAACACCAATTTCCGAGAGATGGTTTCCGGTCAAGCGTTTTTTCGCCGGCATCGCCGCTCCTATTCACGAAGGAAGGAAATTTAATTTCACCAAGCGCCCGACGGATTCTGCACCCACGCTCCCTATGTGCGGTTTAATTACGGAAATGTCATTGCTCGTCACCCGAGACCGAATAAAGTGGCTTTATCAACATGCTGATTTTTTTTTTATTAAACTCTCTCGGGTTTGGCTTGCACGGTTTCTCGCGTTTGCGGCTGTCATTGTTGTTTGCCGAAAGATATGAAATCTTGGTCGCGACGACAGCCTGCAATCCGCATTTTTCAGCGTCACATTACGGAACTTCGTTTTACATGAGTAACCTGGTTTTTCATCTCACCACCTTTGTTGCGTGAGATGAGAAACAGGAGATTTCCTTGGATGGAATTATAAATGTAAAAAAAGACATAGATCTCGCTTTTTGTGAGGCCAATCACTCAAATTTATTTGATGGTTATGATATTGCCATCCTGAGATATGTTGTAGTTCAAACAAATTGACAGCATATAATTTTGTGTAAATTTTTTGCTGTCAAGAAACAAACACTGATTATGAAATGTAAACTCTCTGGCGTGAGTTGCGAGAAATGCTATATTTAAAAGTGTCTGGGTGTCTGGCAAGGAATGTGACCCTGGGAGAAGCATTGACACTTTATAAAAACTTGATCTGTAAAATAGTTTTAGTGTTGCACGCCTAGTTTTACTACATTAAAAACAAACACAATCAAGATTTTACTGCGGTTTAAAAGCCTTTAAGAAGTTCCAAACGTGTTTCGTGCAGTTTGAACTCTACACGAGGTCAATTCCTTCTTTGGCTTTCCTAAATAGTTAACAATAAAATCAGGACTCAGATTTTCGCCAGTCGATACAAGCATTTCGGGAGAGACAAATCGGAGAAACAACAAACTTTCCAAATCAAAGATGAATATCCACCCACGCAATCTTGTTTCGAGACATTCTCTCTGCTCAGCAACTTTTCATAATCCATCTCTCTGTGTGGCGATCGGCCTTGTGCAAAAAAAGCCGAGATTTCCGCCCTCGAGCCATCACCGGACCTTATCCGATTCGTCGCAGCAATCCGGCGAGATGGTGAACGATACGAGCAGACCATCCATTTTTATACTCGCCTCGAATTGAAGATGTGTATTCGAAGGCAGGCAATTTTCAGCAAAGACGGGAAGCAGGCAGTTCGAAATTGTTTTGTTGCCTCGCGTGCACGCGGTCGGGTGTTTTGTTTGATCTCGACGGCGCTTTTCACGTGCACTTCTGCCTCCGAGTGAACGCTCCACTGCGCTTTCGCCCTTTGATATGTTCGCGCACAAGTTTCATGTAATAATAGGACCAAAAGGCACCGCTTAATTTGTTCGGCGTTACGCAGGCTTCAGCAAACTTTGATTGCGAACAGTGGTGTGCTAAACAAGACGCTTAATCTTAAAATTTCTCATAAAGAAAAGTAAAAATTTCCCTAATTAGCTTGCTTATAACTTTCTTTACTAATTATTGTTATAACAGGGAATGATGTAGTTTATTTTTTATAAATTAATATTGTAGTCTTTTTTATTTATTTTAGTTAACAACATAAAGGGTTTAAAAAATTTTGTCCACTTACAATTGATGTCAATTGGTCCTAACTCTTATCTGATTCACGAAAAAGCGAAGAAGGAAAAGTCATTGTAAAATAGTCAGCAAGTTTTTATTGAAAAAAGTTAACAATATTTTCGGGAAGTACAGCGAGCACGGACGCCGTTTAGGTCCGTTCCAGATCCAGATAAGATTACATGTTCGTTGTAGAGTAGGTAAATTTAGAGTTAGATGCTGATTGAACCTCGAAAGGCAACGCACACGCTCTGCATGGAGCCCACCTCGGTTGACTTCTCGAAACTGACGAGAGGCTACAGGGAAATCAGTATTCCGGTTGACTGGGGCCACATAGCAGGTAGCTAGGGAAATTTGAATTACGACGGTAGCAACTGATATCTATATTTAAGTGTGCAAAATACATATTTTAATATTAAAAATTGTGATATCTTCCAATACTGAATTAAATTTCTTCCGCGTTTAAATTAATCTTGAATAAAATATTAATTTAAAAAATTTAGCAAAATGGTGGGGTCCGGTTGATGTGCAGCCTGTGGTCGCAATCCACGGCTGGCACGACAATGCCAACTCCTGGGACCCTTTGATGAACATGATGCCACCCGACTTGGCCTTCTTGGCCATCGACATGCCTGGCAACGGCCTTTCTTCCAATTTCCCGAGCTCCACGTGGTACCACGCGATTGAAGACATCATGGCTTTGCGGGCAATCTGTAAGCACTTCCAGTGGAGGGAGATGGTCACCTTCTTATGCCACTCGTACGCAACAGGACACGCTTTCAACTACGCAGCGTCGTATCCACATGTAAGTGAAAGGTTTGTTGCCAAATAGTCTCTAAAATAATTCGAATTTAAAGCTTTCAAAAGGAAAGGAGGCAAGAAAGGGGAAAAGGTGGAGATTACCCCAAGGATGAATTCCTTTTGTCCTCTTTCCTCCCTCCTTTTCCTTTCCTTCAAATTTGCTATGAAAATTATAAAGAAATTATATACATTAACTACTCACCGCTACTCACAAATTTTTTTTAAGATCTTCCTCAGAAAATATCAGAATTCATGACCAGGAATTAATAGCAATTAAATTTAAATTCAATCGCCATTAATTAATTCCAAATTTGTGACTGGATGAGACTTTAATTCCTGTTACAGGAGGTGAAGAAAGTGATTGGCATCGACTTCATTACGCCAGTTGGAGTCACGCATCAGACTCTGGTGAAGAGCGGTGGTCGACGCCTTGACAGAGCCATCGATGCGGTGGTAACGGGCGTGAAGCGACCTGCGAAAACCCTAGCCGAGCACGCTGAGGACTATTGCAAAGCGAACAACAACGGAATCAGCCTGGAGGGCTCCATGTTCATGGTGGAACGGTCGATGGAAAGGGCGGAAAGCGATCCGAACCTGTTCTGCAGCTCCCGCGACGGTCGCAACTCGACCCAGTTCTATTACAGTTTTCCCAATAACTTCATCCTGGAGCTAGCAAAACAGATCAGATGCGAGTATTACGTAATCAGGGTCACTCTGCCTGGTTTCGCGGAGCGCCTCGAGCTGATGTTTAAAGGTGAAGAAATCCTGCGGAGTTGCGCCAAGAGGTTCGAGTTGGTGCAAGTCGAAGGGACGCATCACGTGCATTTTGATCATCCTGAGAGAGTCATTGAACCGATTTTGAGGTGGTTGAGAACGAGTGCGGAGACGGAAAGCCCGATGGAACCGAATTCTCTAAACAGAAGCCGGCTGTGATGTAAGCTCGTTGCGTAAAAACTAAAGAGGAAAGGTATATTTTTTATTTTTGATATCAACACTTACGGCTTTAAAAAATAAAATTACATAAGCTAAAAATCGGATGTTTGAATTCGCATTTTATACAGAGATAAGATTGAGCTTGTGACAGAAAAATTTGAGCAGCGCTTATCACGTGTAATATCATTTTGTTAGGGTAAATCCAATCAGTACGTTCTACATGGTTGACCAATATGGAGTCAAGCTCAGTCGATTTCGCAAAACTAACGCGAGAGTATACAGATTTAATCATTCCGCTGCCATGGGGACACATTGCAGGTAACAGCTGGATTTAAGCTGAATAAACCACTTCGAAAAATGTTGACTTCACAAAGGCAAATGGTGGGGACCCCGCGAGCTGCAGCCTGTGATCGTTATGCACGGCTGGCACGAAAACGCAAATTCATGGGACCCCCTGATGAACCTGATGCCCAAGGACCTCGCTCTCTTTGCCATTGACCTGCCTGGAAATGGCCTCTCGTCGCACTACCCTAGCTCCACTTGGTACCACATCATGGAGGACATTCTGGCTCTTAGGAAGCTCATTCAATACTTCCAGTGGAAGCAGCCAGTGACCTTTTTGTGCCACTCATTCTCGACAGGCCACGCTTTTATTTACGCAGCTTCATATCCTGATGTGAGTTTCTAATTTATATATGATACGGAGAATACGTCTATTTAGTAGAGCTTCAATAATTGAAATGTCAAGAGTTCGATTGTAGAAAAGGATCTTTTTTTATTGCACAACCTGCCTGCACTGATTAAATACTAATCTTAATGTTAAAGAGGAGATATGATAAACTTTTAAAAAATTGTGTGCTAGTCAAATAGAGCATCTGATTATCATGAGGGCCAAATTTTTCTCTGCATATTTTTAAAGCATTGAAGCAATAAATGTAAGAATTATTAATATTTTTTGATATCCGAAAAAAAATACTTTTCACGAGAGTAACAAATAACCTCTGTCTTGAAGGAAGTGAAAAAGGTGATTGCTGTGGACCTGACAACACCAGTAGGCATAACCCACGAGACATTGATGCAAACCGGTGGTAAGCGCTTGGACAAAACCATCGACATCGTGGACAAGAGTCGCAAACGCACGGTCAAGACTCTGGAGCAGCATGCCGCCGACTACCGGAAGGCCGCAAACAACTCGATCAGCCTGGAAGCGGCTAAACACGTGTTAGAAAGATCGATGGAGCGTTCTAAAAGCGATCCGACCCTCTTCAGAAGCACTCGCGACGGCAGAAACACGTTTCGCTTCTATTTCAGCTTTCCGAATGATTTCATGTTTGACTTGGCCCACCGTGTCAAGTGCGAGTATTACGTCATCAGGGCCACATTGCCTCTTTACGCGGAACAGCGTGAACTGACTTTTAAGGTTGAGGAAATCTTACGGAATTCGGCCAAGAAATTTGAGCGGGTGAATGTGGATGGAAAGCACCACGTGCACCTAGATCACCCGCAAAGAGTTTTAGAGCAGATTTTGCGGTGGCTGAAGGCGGACGAAGCGCTTACAAAGTCTTCTCAATCGAGTCCCCCGAATTCCTTGGCAAAGGCGAAAATGTGATCTGACCAAATTGTCTCGTGCAGAAAAATTCCTCACCTTACACTGGTGTAGATTTCTCAGCGAGATTTTTAATTAATTATTGTTAAATCTTATGAATTAAAAAAAATAACTGTTACTACATCTTTTTATTGAAAAATGAATGATGACCATTCTATATTAAAACAAAATGTAGCAAGTAAAATGTAGGAAAAAGATTTTTCATTTTTTTAAGTCGTTAATTTTCAATTCACCAGTTGCATAAACCCTAAGTGTTCGAAGCTGCCAACAGATGGTGCCACCGTAGACTTTCGATTTTAAGGCACTTCCGCTGCGATTTCAGACTCAATCTAGCTACTGTGCATAATAAATAATTTTGACACACAGTTGAGTTTAGTGGCTTACTAATAGGTTATACATATATCTTGTCTTAAATGAAATGAATCCGATAGTATGTTTCAATTAAATAAAAATACCTTCTGCAAACAGAGAAATCTTCAAAATAAATTATTAAAATTTCATTGGACTTACTGACAATGAGAAAACTCGATTTTGTGTTTCACTTACAATGATTATCGCTTTCCTAGATTTTAAAGGAAAAGGGTCCTAAACTTTTCAGAAAATTAAATGACATTTAAATTTTAACACTTCTCTATCTTTGGTCTATTCCTAAACCAAACCAAAAGTACCAAATTGATAAAGCGAAATAGTTCATAGTTGTGATCTTGAAAATCCCTACTTTATATCAAAGACATTCATAAAATAATTTTTTAATCTTTATAAGGGTAATTTATTTTAAAATAGCTCAATAGCAATAATTATCAGCGCGAAGTTCTTAGCCAAACTGATTTTTAGATTCAAGTTTATTTAGCAAGATTGCTGTGAAAGACACTATGTTCATGCTACCCTACACTCAAAAATTATTTTAATTTACTTTTTAAGGCGAGTAAAAAATAAATTAGGTCCAATTTAAATGTTCAAAAGACCTAGCTTAAGAATCAAGTATAAGGATATTCTTCGTTAGAATGAAAAAATTATGTGGTGGACATGTTCACTTTGTACATGTGTATTTTTCACTTCTTTTGTATTATGTGATATCAGTGAAATAAAGATTATAAATAAATTTATTGCATTTAAGTACCAACTAACGGACGCTTGATTGCGATTGCTTAACTCGAAATTGGCTTAAATATAAACGCAATATTGCTTGCGCAGTTCATTGTTTCAAATTAGATTGTCAATCGCTATGATGTGTGAATCTCAAGGACCATTGTGTTATTTAAAAAGATCGTAGTGTCTCTTGGAGAGAAGACAACAAACATTTATGGTGGGCTGAGCCCCATCTGATAGATAAGCAGCTTGATTATTGGTCATCAGGTGGGTGGGTGACGCACCTCTTTATTGAACTGATAGCTCATTTAAAAATAAACTAATATTAATTAATCTTGAAACATTCAAATAATTAGACTAACTTCAGGATTGTTTGTTGTTATTTCATTAATAAGTCATCATAGTGCCGACATTTTTTTACTCACAATCAAATTAAAAACGATTCTAGTTATAAATAAATATGTATTAAACAATATATAAATAAGGCAAAATGTGCAAGAATAATAATCTTCATACAATTATACTATTTTTAGATTTGGATAAGCTGCAAGATTTAATTTTGAAATGAAGGAATAAATTTAAACTATGCCTCACAAACTATCCGCTATTTCGACCTCACATGCCAAACTGACAGTGACTTTGATTTCTTTATTTAAATTGCCGCACTTGCCACTCCCTGAGTTTTAATTTGATTAATTTTCCTTACTGCATTTGCGTTTCTTCTGTAATTGATAATGCACTCTTTCTTGTCATCAAGACAATAAAGGATTTGCATTATAACCTTTGAAGCGACCTGCAACGACACGCATTATCAAATCGACTCTTTTAACTTTTGTATGGCTAACGAAACCTTTTATCACGCGGTCACTATCTTGTTTATTAACGCGATCGTTCGATTTTCTTGCTATAAAAATAGAGAGAATCGTCCATTAGGACAAATTTTAATCATATCTCACAATGGAAAATTCATCAGTGAATTTTACTCAGTTAACCCGAGGCTACGAAAGCATCACCGTTCCAGTCCCGTGGGGTCATATAGCAGGTACACAGTTTCCATAAAACACTACGTGCCGCACTGAATAATTTAAAAAAAGTTCCGTATTCTAAAAACCTTGTACACGCAAATTCAAAGGAAAATGGTGGGGTCCGCGAGATGTGCAGCCTGTGATCGCAATGCATGGGTGGCATGAAAACGCAAACACTTGGGACCCTTTGATGAACCTGATGCCTGCCGACCTCGCTTTCCTGGCCGTCGACATGCCTGGCAATGGGCTCTCGTCGCACTTTCCAAGCTCTACCTGGTACCACACTATCGAGGACGTGTCGGCCCTCAGGGCGCTCATCAAGCACTTTCAATGGACGGAGCCTGTGTCATTCTTATGCCACTCTTACTCGACCGGACACGCATACATTTACGCAGCGTTTTATCCAAATGTAAGACAAAATTCTTTAAGGAGATGAGTTTTCTTTCGTACTCACCCCAGTGAATCCTGTTAGACAACCAGTTTTTTCGCTGAACGTGAAAATTTTCGTGTATTGAAATTCGCTGCTTAAGGCAGAAGACTCTGACATAATATTTTTCTCCCCTCACTTCACTTATCACTCGTGTAAAATTATTATTGAAACATTTCGCGGTGAGAGTCAATGAAGGAAAACCGTTTCAGCGCTTTGATTACATGATTGCGAACAACACGAACTAAGAGATTGTTCAAATTCAAACTTTACAACTGGCTATTTTATTAAGAAAACATTAAATTTTAAATTTTTGGTAGCTAATATATTTTTTTGCCTATATAGCACTTTTAAAGCCATTTTCCAGCTAAATTATCTTTTCCAATTTTATTTTTCGAAAATTATTTAATACCTAAAAGCAATTTTAAAACTAAAAAATAATGTTGAAAGGAAGCCAGAATAGTTGCGCGAAAAAAGTTGTTAGATTAGGGCAAATACGAGCTATTTTTTGTCCGCTTTTAAACATACAATACAATATTATCAAACTAAAATAAAAACAATACATGCAGACCTGATAGTTACAATGATCTACAAAAAAGGCATTGGTATTTTAAATTTTCCAGAGGCATCGCCAAAAATCACATATTAAAAATCTCTCGTATCAACAGGAAGTCGCAAAGGTGATTGCAGTGGACTTGATCACACCGTTGGGAGTTACAATGGAAACCTTTCTGCCAGGAAAACACAAACTTCCCACGGGCGGCAAGCGCCTGGATAGGGTCATCGACATCGTGGATGGAGTTGTGGGTCAACCCCCGGAACTGACCCTTGAGCAACACGCAAAATTCTACTGCAGGGTGGCCAAGGGCTCGCTGAGCCTTGAGGCGGCCAAACACGTGTTACAGCGGTCCATGGTGCGGTCTGATCGAGATCCCAGCCTGTACCGCAGCACCCGCGACCCGCGGGGTGCGGTACGCTTCTGGATTTCGTTCACCAACGAGTTCATCCTGGAGCTGGGCAAGCAGATCAAGTGCGAGTACTACGTGATCTCGTCAACGCCACCACCAACTTTCGCTGAGCGGCTGGAGGTGCATACGAGAGGAGAGCAGATTCTGCGCGCGTCTGCAAAAAGGTTCGAGTTGGTACGCGTTGAAGGAACGCATCACGTGCATCTGGATCACCCAGAAAGGATTTTGCTGTTGATCCTCAGGTGGATCAGAGGTGACGATGGACCGAGCCAAGGGCGGTCGCTCGCCCGAGGCAAACTGTGATAAAGATTTTTGTGTTATATATATATGCGCTCGATAAGAACGGACAAGTGACATTTTTTATTGCATGATTATAAAAAGCACTAGAATAACTGCAAAATGAATAAGGACTTATTATAAATGGAAGTATAGAGGTTTCGCAATGTTGAACCCTGTACAAAGAACAGACTGCTAAAATGCTGGTAAAAGAGCTTCTCATATACTAGGTTTTTTGTTTCCATGAGTGAAATAAATTACAACAGGAAATTTATAATATCAAATACCAGTATACTTGGTGCATGAGATGCATCACTGAGCTTTGCTGGTTTCCAACAGTTATACTAGTTGTCAATGTTCCAGCAAAATCCGATTACTTCTAATCTTTATTTACTTAGATACCATGGCTCTTTTAAGAATTTAAGTTTATTATCAGGAAAAGACCGAAGATATAACTAACAAAAATTCGTGATAGACTAATAGAAAAAACTTTTAATTATGTTTCTAAACATAGAAAAGTATATATTTAAAAATACTCTTTGAAACGTCATTTGCTGTACAACATCGGTTTAAATAAACCGTTCATTCTAACAGAGTAGTAATATGTACTAATTTTGAATTCTTTTGTTAATCCCATCGTGTCGCTTTTACTGTACAATATTCAAAATTAGGTGGAAATTTCGCAGCATCTCATTTGATCCTGATTCTATCATTGGAAATTTTCGTTGCTTAGGGGCAATAGAAATTAATTTGAGCCGATTTGAAATAAGTTAAAATGAAAGATAATCACTTTCCTCGACATTTCCTGACACGCGAAAAGACCAGAAATTTCCTCATTGGCAAAGGCAGTCAGCGAGGAAATGTCGGCAACTCTCTTCTCTTAGGATTAAATCCTCGAGAGTCTCGCTTGTCATAATGATAGGACCATTATATCCTTGCTTCCAAAATTAAATATAGTTGTTGAAGCAAATATTTTACAATTTAAACTTCCAGTGTCTGATGAGATTGTCTCACAATGATAAATTTTACAAGGACACTTTTAATAAAAAAAGAAGGCAAATGATTGGTTTATTCCTAAGCTGCCATTGTTTGAAGAATTTCCGTGGAAACAAAAATTAAGCACCTTTATTCAAACATAATTATTATAGTATGTGTCACATGAAGAATGCATAAGCCATCTCAAACGACGCCGACACACGTGCGCCAAAGCATTTATTTCTGGGCTTAAGAGGACAGGTGGTTGTAAAGAGCCGCTTCCTAGACGCCCATCCGCTCCGGCCCATTAGATCATTGGCGCAAATGTGTCCTCAGGGGGCGCCGGGGCGGTGCGTCACTCCAAGAAGCGGGAGCGCAAAGTGCGCTTGGCTATACACACACCCACGTGCTCATAGGCTGGATTAATTTCGCCGGCTGCTGGCGTTTGGGAATTGTCTGTGTGTATGTGTATGAATTAGTAAGCCAAGTGGATTTTCTCTGCCTCTACGAGCGGCCGGCCAGAAGGTCAAAGCCAGCCGGCTAGCGCTTAATGAGGCTGCATTAATAAAATTGGCGCCTGACCGAAACAAGCTTTTCGCCTCAGCTATGCAAATTAATCACGCGTATTTCCGGCGGCTGAGTGCACAAGTTTGTACTCGTCATTCCTGCGAAATGCAGTTAAACTAGTTTTCACCCTTTTTGGACGTGTAGTGGAGCCACACTGCTAAATTAGAGAGTATTTCAGGACCAAGAAATAAGAAAAATGGAATTTCGGATTGTTCCTGAACATCTGGCAGGACAAGAAAAGTTTTACCGGAACCAGGCAGTACAGGAACGTAAAAACTCTCTACTGCTAATTCTATAAAAATGCAAAATTATAGCTTCTTATTCAGAGTGCGTGAGAAATTCGATAGCACTCCTGCGTGTATTGTATTAATCAAATAATGGGATTCACTCACGCACCGGCCTCTGGGGACACCCTGTCGCGTTTCCTCTCCACACCCAATCACTAAATTGCATTAAAAGTGAGAATTGTTATTATCAAATGATTTCTAACTAATTGTAAGCCTCACGGTAAGTTATGGTTGATGAGCTATTCAACTATAGCGTCTCTTCAACGTAGGATGAATGATTTAAATTTTGTGTTTCCAATAACCAGCCCGTTGGCTCGCATTGTTGAGGCACTCTCAGGAGTGTCAAAGCAATGGGAGGTATTTGAGCAGTTTGGAGATTTAATCCTGGCTACCCAATGTCAGAGATGGCAAAAAGTAGTTAGTTTAGTGACTCGAAATGCACAAATTGCTCAACGGGACTCGCTACTTGCTGGTTTGCACCTTTCCAGCATGCGTGATTTGGCTTCACGGGACAAATGTCTAGCGTTTCAATGCAGTCCTCGGTGCAGAGGCAAGTGGCCCTTGAGTGGGCTGGGTCCCTGTGCGGCCCGGTGCGCCCATGTTATCCGTTCGCGGTGTTATTGGGACCCAGCGGGTTTCAGCATTCGTGCCAGTGCAGTGCTCGCCCTTCCCGGTCCTCGGACAGGGATAAAAAGAGCAAAAAAACCTCCAATCGTAATTAAGAAATCCCAACCGAAAAATTCCGGAAATTTTAATACCGGAATAGGACAGGACAATTCATGATTTGTTTTTACAAAACAGTACAGGAACCAGGAACGTAAAAGCCTTTCCGGGATATTCTCTACTTGACACACGAAAGAAGGAAGAAGGAATACATTTGCTAGTTTAATGTCAGGATTGCTCACATGATCGATGAAGAAATCTAGTACTTCTCTCAGTTTCTTTATTGCCTTCTGAAAGAAAATGATGTGGAAAAATAAAACCGAAACCGAAATAAAGTAATAAATTAAAAGATTGTTTTATTTTTTAGTTGTTAAGCTCTCCTGATTAAGATGGGATGCTTTGAGATTTGAAATCCATCAGCTAGATAAAATTCAAACTGCGGAAAGTTGTATCAAGATTGAGGTTAATTATCAGTTTCTGCTATCTTAAAATTAGACAAAGAAGTGACGTCCCGTAATTACTTGAAATATAAAACGCAAAAGCCTTCAGTCTCGACTGAACTTGTCCTCTTCTGCTTGATCAATTTAGCAAATTCATCAAAATGAGACTCGTGCATGTAGTTTGCGGCCTCTATCTTCTCAGGAGCCACTAATTAATTCAAGGAATACTTCCACTCTGACGTAGCGCAAACTCGATTAAAAAGTTTTGACCCATTTAATAAGGAAGGACGAGCGTCACCCATCCTCATCAACAAGCGAATCTGCTTGCAGGGCTTCTCTTTTATAGGAGCGAACGTTATTAAAAATTTTATTACAACCAAAATCGGCACTGCGACTTTAAAGCGTGGAGATTGTGCTCTTAGTTAGTTTGGTCACCATAGTTTATTGCAATGCTTTTTGGTAGACTCTTGCTTTACATATGGTCCAATCTTTAAATCTAAACTTGAAATATTTATTTGCTACATAAAAAATCATGCGCTGCTGTTTTGAGTTTGGCTGAATAAGGAAGCATATATGCTTTATTAATCTCACGCAAACACTAATACTCAGAGCTAATAGAGGACCTTGTTATCTCTTTACATTCGTAAGAATTTGTTGTTAAAATGTACATAATTCGCTCCCTCCAATGCTTTCATCTTATCTCATTTCACATTCCGAGACTCGTAAGTTCGTTTCACAATTTCCAGCAGGGCACCATTTATATGAACTGAGGGCCGTGAAAAAAGTCATTGCATTTTTAATATTTTTAAGAGTAAAATTTATCGCAAGTTAAGTCTTGTGGGATTTTATTAAAAACTTGAAATACTTAGACCTTTTTGTCGGTAAATTTACGATTGTTCAAGAGCTAGCAATTAATGTGTGTCTGTGAACCTAGGATCGGAATATATATTTCTTTCTTTCAACACATCTAATAAAAATAGTTAATCATATCCATTTTTACGTTTAAGCCAAAATTTGTAGGCTTAAACAATGGATCGATTGGCTGGCCTTCCAGAGGAAAAGGAAATGATATCAGGCATACGCCATATTTTTCACTACCCTGCATCTTGTAAGAATCCACCCCAGAAATTGCCATTCGCGCATCGTCGCGGCCGAATTCCGCCTATAGGAAAATGCACGTTTCGGCGGCGGTGGCGGCCAAGTCGGCTGTGTGTTTGCGTGATGAATGTGCACAAGCAGCAGCAAAGCCACGAGAACGAGACGCCATCCGCGATGATTATCTTTGGGACGCGGCGTTGTTATTCTAGTCGTGCACGCGCGCCCCGCAGATTCCATCGGCCCGTGATGAATGAGGCAGCAGTCGGTTCACCTTTTTCGCCGCGTGCTCAGCCGACCCACTAATTGGCTCGTAAAAGTGGACAACTGCTGATTTTCCTCCGCCTCCTCGGCAGGACCGCACTCAGCAACTTTAATACCGCACTTTACGCAGGCGAAATTGTGTCGAGTGCAGCCCTCTTGACGAGACCTTTAATTGGCAGAGTCCACGGTTTTTTTGCGCTCGGCGCAATAGAAAAGGCACTGGAATTTCATATAAATTAATGAAAGCCCTCTTTTTTCTACGACATTTTCCTTTTTCGTGGTTAATTTTTCATTATTGAAATTAAAAATAGCATAATGGCTTTAATCTGTGCAGAATTGACTATTAATGAAACAAAGATGGCGTCGATATGTGGGCAGACAAGAGGCTCTTTTTGCCTTCTGTGCGAATTTCGCGAGTGTTTTTTCCGATTCAATAAGCATATTTAATAAGTGTGACGCAAATCATATCACAATCTTGTCGGAAACTCGCTTCTTTACTACGCTTTCATTAGCATGCCTCAAAGTGCCGTAACCCAGCCATCACTGAGCGTCGAATCAAGCCATCACTATGGTTCTCAGTCGGAAAATGACTGATTGAGCCAACCCATTGATCCTTGGTATCCTTAATACAAGTCAAGTATTATAGCAATCAATCAGTATTTTTAATAGGCTGTATAAAAGAGAAGATTTGGTGCTGATCTTAGCAAAATTTTTGTTTCTGAAATTCTGTGATTTAAATTTATTTTCAGACCTTGACAACATCCTCTCTTTTGAAAAATGTCCCCTTAAAATTGAAATAAGAGCTCCTTTTAAGCCCATTTAATAATTACCCTCCACGCCTCGGATCCTTACGAACTTGCCTCACATCAGCCGAAGTGGAAAGTTTTCTCACCGTGGCTTCCGGCATTGACACTTAGCAAAGTTCACAAAGGCTCGGCAAACCCTCGTCACTCAAAGTTTCAACAGTTGGTGCGAATGCAAAGAAAGCTCAATCCGGCTTTTAAACGAGGTCAATCTTGGGTGATTTAAGACATTAGTCTACTGATCGGAAACTCTTTCAATAGACTACCACTTCCATGACATTTGATCAGCTTAAAGCAGAGGTTCAGCCAAGAGACAAAAAAGGCATAAAATTAAGTTTTGAAACAAGAAATTTAAGAAATGCGATTTCAGGAAATTAATCACGTTTAAATGGTAAATTTTGGTAAAAACTGATAGGTCCACAATATTTATCTGACAAAATGAAAATAATTGCTTTGGTTTCATTTAACTATTTTAGGCAATGATTTCCCCTCTCCAAATTTGTAGCACAGCCGACTATAAAATGTCTTATCATGTTTTCCACCCTTAGCGCCGATTTCTTGTTTACTTCTTAATTACAAAACTCTTTCAGTATTCATTTGTAAAAAACATCTTATATAATTTTTAAAACGATCTACACAACTTTTAAAAATTATAAATAAAACTATCAAATTTAGGTATTTTTTTTTGTCAATTGCATAATCGGATTGAAAATTTCTTTGATACTACTGCTGCCTTGCTCGGTTCACATCAGATTTGCAATTCAATCTATCTAGCATGTGTATTCAGCCCATCAATGCGAGTGATTCTCGATTCAAATGCCAGGTTTACGCATTTCCCTGCTATTGATAAGGCGAATTACTTTCCAGCCTTCTTCTCGAGTTTGCTGGTATCAAGCGCATTAAGCTCGCGACGAGATGTTTCTTTCGTCGGCCGTCAGATCAGCAAGCGAGCGGAAAGACGTGCTGAAAGGCGTCTTTTAATCCGAAAATCCGCGCCCGTCCAACTCCAACCTAATCCGCCGCCGGTCGCGGGAAAGTGGCGGCTTAAATGCGGCGGTGGCGGCGGCGGCAGCGGAAATCAATGCGCGAGAGCGGCGGCGTGTTTGTTTGATTTGCATCGCATGCACAATGGCGTTGGGCCGTGCTTGGCTGACGAATGTTCGCAATGTTTGTGCTCCCGCGGACATTATTAATTAAGAGCAGCACGCCACACAAAAGTGAAAACGGACGCTACATATAGGGGCGTGAAAAACATCTTAACTACTTCTCGGCCTTGATCTTGTATATGTACTGACTTGTAGTTTCTTTTTGCTTCCGCTGATGGATAAAAATGTGTAGTTACTAAAAAAGAGGTTAAAAAAATTATAAAAGTCGATACCTTTATGACATATTGAGGATTAATTCCAAATTTGCATTTCGACAAGTCAAACTTATTCTGAATTCCTAATTTTTCATACTTACTCTTAATTAAATGCTATTATAGCGATAGCGATGAATGCAATGTGGATTAATCGATTCAAAAGTAAACATAAATGTTTTATCACTTGAACCAACTATGGATTTGCCCTCCTGGAAATGTTTGCCTGAAGTGTCGCCCTCTCTTACTTTCCTTTCATTTTGAGTGTGGGACATTAATTAATTTTATGACTAATTGTTAGAATAAACAAACAAACAAATCATGTCGAATTATGCCAGACATTTTCCTCTAAGTTGAAGTGACTCGAGGGCAGCACCTCAAAGCTAACAATAAATTTTTTGAAAAAAAAAACTATAATTTAAACGATGGCCATTGCGAAATGTATGAATAAAACTGGTTTGCTTGATGATATCGAGACTTCAAATAATGTATTATTAATCTATTTTTAATGTAAAATAACCTATAAAATGTAAATTAACGCCCCTCATCTCAATATGTTTTTAAAAATATTTAATTAAATAAATTCTTGGCTGGACGTGACTGGATACTAATTTTGAAACCACATTTTCTACAGAAATATTGCCATTTTTAAGATAGAATTTAAACGTGTTCTTAAGGATTTCCCGAAAAAAAAATTGGTTGTCTCTTTTATAGAAATAATTTTAGTTTTTTCCATCTCAGTGTTTTGCGAACTTCTAGATGTTTATAAAAATCAATTTGCAGTATTCACTTTTGGATGACAAACACCATTTCAACAAACCGACTGTTTTTCACAACCCTCAGGCGCTTATCAAAGACCAGCCACTGGACGAGCATGGCAGTCGCAAATTAACATAGATTCGCACGACTTTGTCTCTGTTCGCATTCAAGCTCAACTCTAGCTCGTAGCTTCGATTCTATGGAAACCGGGATTATTTACAATGGACGGTGCCGGCAATATTTCCACTTCTTAAATAAGTAACGCAGTTAAGCAGGAAACTAAAATAATTATAATTAATTCGGAAGAAAGTGCTTGCTCAGATGAAAATGGATAAGAGATTAAAGAAAGTCTCCACAAAGCTAAGGATCGAAAGTGCGTTAAAGCTGGATATTTCTTTATTTATCAGGCTATGCAACCTGCGCATCTCCCGTGTCTCGAAATTGCCTAAACCTGACAAACATAAAAAATAATCTTCATCTCTACTGCTTGGAAAATGGAAAACAGTTCGACCCTTTGAAAGCCATCAGGGCGTTCAGGAACGAGATTTTGGGCACATCAGAGCGTTACCTGCGCACCCTGATGGCTTCCTAAGGGTAAAATTGCATTTTCTGAAATCTCACGACTTGGCCGTTCCAAGGGATTGCAGATCTTGCAGACCAAACAAATAATGAGCCCACAGGATTCGGTAAATCGGCAACATACGGAAATTTATTCATATTTATCACTCGAGGGCTACCCTGATGCCAGGGTTCGATTTCTCAGCAGTTCTGATGGTCTTGTCTGACCTCAAGGGCGAAG